>NC_086156.1:114929843-115256089 GCF_035149785.1 Candoia aspera | reverse complement strand
TCCACAGCAAGGAAAGCCTGATCAAAAACCATTTCCTTCCAGTTTCTGAGAATTCCTTAATGTAAACATGATACAAAGAGGCTGATCCAGCTAATACACACCAGTTCTGGGCACTCTATATACTTGCACAGACATCGTGAGCTCCAATTCTTAGCAGTTTTCTTTGTAAAGCCAGACCGTGTGCTATGACTTGAAACGATTCTTCATCATCAGAATATTTCCCAGAAGCTGCAAATAATCTTTATATAGTACTTTCACCACTGTGTGTGTGCGTAGTTCTCACTGGGATGGGCTGACAGCAAAAAAAAAAAAAGTTTCAGCTTAGAAGCTGATATACAGTAGGATTTTATAGGATCTAGATTTAATTCCTTGTACAATGTTTGATAGCCTGATATAGTTTGTCTTTTTTCATCTTTAAATTGTCTTTCCTCTATATATTTAGATATAATTTAGATCTGGGGGTCCTCCTCCTCCTCCTCGATTTGATTTAGCTGTTTATTTAATCATTTCTTTTGATTTACATGGCTCTCACCAAAGTGACTCTGGGTTATGACCAGGATTCAAGACTTAAACAACAGTGTGAATAATTATAAAAATGTCCAACCTACAATGAAAAAGAAATGGCGGCCAAGAATAAAAGATCTCAAAGTAATGGCAAACCCTTTGGCCTGCATTAACTTCAGGCCATCATTCATATCCTAGTCACCTCATGGCTGAACTACTGCAGTGCGCTCTGCATGGGACTGCCTTGAAAATCACTTGGAAGTAATGGTGGTGTGATTCTTCTGCTTCATTAGTTGCTTGGAGGTACAATTCAAGGTGCTGGTTTTGGGAGCTGGGTTATTTGAGGGACTGGCAGTTTCTACCCAGCTGGGTACATGCTGGCAGAGATGGTGTCCTCTGGTTTCCTTCAACTTAGCGGTGTCATCTGTTGGGAGCCCGAAAGTGTGCCTTCTCTCTCGTGACACTTACGCTCTGGAATGAGATCCCCCCTGAGATTCATGGGGGGTGGAATCCATCCTATAGACCTTCTGCAAGGCCCTGAAGACCTGGCTCTTCTCTGAAGCCTTGGGTTGAGATGGATGGAACCCCTTGATGGATGTGTTTTTGTCTATGTTTTTAGCATCAAGCAACCAGATTTTGTTTTGTGTTGTGTTTTTATTATACTGTGAGCCACTCAGAGTTGGTTTGGAGTTGGGCAGCACCTGAATTGAATATAGGAAGTTGAATGGAATAGACTTCCATACCCCCATGCCTGGGCAAACGGCCTTCCAGAAGGCCTTCCAGGTGGGAATCAGGTGGTAAGATGTTCGGGAGCGCAAGATGCCACGACTGAAAAGGGATACATTTTGGGTCCTGCAAGGTTACATTCTTTAATTGACAGGACCTGAAGCATGCCCCACCCCCCAAACTGAAATAACACAATTATACAGCTTACAGGTTACATACAATATTACAAATTAATAACTAAGGTTTTTAAAAGAAATAGCAAGTGTGATTTTTTTTTATTTTAAGACACCACAGTTAACATTTATCTATATACTACTAAAACTCTCATTTCTATAACGTTTAACTGGGTGAAACAGTGCGTCGTAGGGCAGCAGTTTTTGAACCTCAAATGGGCTAACTTACAGAACGTGTCCAAACTCCGGATCTGTGACTCCCGAGGGGATGAAATGTGGGAAAGTTGTGGCTGCTTCAGTGCTGCTGGGGTGCTGCTGCGCTCATGTGATCTGCATCTTCAATATTCCTGAGACAGTGTCCCAGCTGCTCTTGCAATCCCTCGCTCCCTCCCCTACGCAACAGCAGCCCCTTGCCTGCCTGCTGGGAAGGAAGGGAGGGAGGGAGGAAAGGAAAGAAGGAAGGAAAGAAGGGAAGAAGGAAGGAAGGAAGGAAGGAAGGAAGGAAGGAAGGGAGGGAGGGAGGGAGGGAAGGAAGAAGGAAGGAAGGGGAGGGAGGGAGGAAGAGGGAGGGAAGGACAGGTGGAGGGAGGAGGAAGGAAGGAAGGGGGAGGGAGATAGGAAAGGGAGGGAAGGGAGGGAGGGAGGGAGGGAGGAAAGGAAAGAAGGAAGGAAAGAAGGGAAGGAAGGAAGGAAAGAAGGAAGGAAGGAAGGAAGGAAGGAAGGATGGAAGGGAGGGAGGGAGGGAGGAGGGAGGAAGAGGGAGGGAAGGACAGGTGGGAGGGAGGGAAGGAAGGAAGGGGGAGGGAGATAGGAAGGGGAGGGAAGGGAGGGAGGGAGGGAGGAAAGGAAAGAAGGAAGGAAAGAAGGGAAGAAGGAAGGAAGGAAGGAAGGAAGGAAGGAAGGGAGGAAGGAAGGGAGGGAGGGAGGAAGGGAAGAAGGAAGGAAGGGAGGAGGGAGGAAGAGGGAGGGAAGGAAGGAAGGGGGAGGGAGATAGGAAGGGGAGGGAAGGGAGGGAGGGAGGGGAGGAAAGGAAAGAAGGAAGGAAGGGAGGGAGGGAGGGAAGAGGCAGGGAAGGACAGTGGGAGGGAGGGAAGGAAGGAAGGGGGAGGGAGATAGGAAAGGGAGGGAAGGGAGGGAGGGGAGGGAGGGAGGAATGGAAAGAAGGAAGGAAAGAAGGAAGAAGGAAGGAAGGAAGGAAGGAAGGAGGGAGGGAGGGAGGGAGGGAGGGGAGGGAGGAAGAGGGAGGGAAGGACAGGTGGGAGGGAGGGAAGGAAGGAAGGGGGAGGGAGATAGGAAGGGGAGGGAAGGGAGGGAGGGAGGGAGGAAGGAAAGAAGGAAGGAAAGAAGGAAGAAGGAAGGAAGGAAGGAAGGAAGGAAGAAGGAAGGGAGGAAGGAAGGGTGGGAGGGAGGAAGGGAAGAAGGAAGGAAGGGTGGGAGGGAGGAAGAGGGAGGGAAGGAAGGAAGGGGGAGGGAGATAGGAAGGGGAGGGAAGGGAGGGAGGGAGGGAGGAAAGGAAAGAAGGAAGGAAAGAAGGGAAGAAGGAAGGAAGGAAGGAAGGAAGGAAGGAGGAAGGAAGGGAGGGAGGGAGGGAGGGAGGGAGGGAGGAAGAGGAGGGAAGGACAGGTGGGAGGGAGGGATAGGAAGGAAGGGGGAGGGAGATAGGAAGGGGAGGGAAGGGAGGGAGGGAGGGAGGAAAGGAAAGAAGGAAGGAAAGAAGGGAAGAAGGAAGGAAGGAAGGAAGGAAGGAAGGAAGGGAGGGAGGAGGAAGGAAGGTGAGGAGGGAGGAGGGAAGAAGGAAGGAAGGGAGGGAGGGAAGAAGGGCAGGGAAGGACAGGTGGGAGGGAGGGTAAGGAAGGAAGGGGGAGGGAGATAGGAAGGGGAGGGAAGGGAGGGAAGGGGAGGGAGGGAAAGGAAAGAAGGAAGGAAAAGAAGGAAGAAGGAAGGAAGGAAGGAAGGAAGGAAGGGAGGGGAGGAGGAAGGAAGGGAGGGGGAGGGAGGAAGGAAGAAGGAAGGAAGGGAGGAGGGAGGAAGAGGGAGGGAAGGAAGGAAGGGGGAGGGAGATAGGAAGGGGAGGGAAGGCGAGGGAGGGAGGGAGGAAAGGAAAGAAGGAAGGAAAGAAGGGAAGAAGGAAGGAAGGAAGGAAGGAAGGAAGGAAGGGAGGAGGGAGGAAGGAAGAAGGAAGAAGGGAAGGGAGGGAGGAAGAGGGAGGGAAGGACAGGGGGGAGGGAGGGAAGGAAGGAAGGGGGAGGGAGATAGGAAAGGAGGGAAGGGAGGGAAGGGAGGGAGGGAGGAACAGGAAAGAAGGAAGGAAAGAAGGGAAGAAGGAAGGAAGGAAGGAAGGAAGGAAGGAAGGAAGGAAGGGAGGGAGGGAGGGAGGGAGGGAGGGAGGAAGAGGGAGGAAGGACAGGTGGGAGGGAGGGAAGGAAGGAAGGGGGAGGGAGATAGGAAGGGGAGGATGGAGGGAGGGAGGGAGGAAAGGAAAGAAGGAAGGAAAGAAGGAAGAAGGAAGGAAGGAAGGAAGGAAGGAAGGAAGGGAGGGAGGGAGGAAGGAAGGGAGGGAGGGAGGAAGGGAAGAAGGAAGGAAGGGAGGGAGGGAGGAAGAGGCAGGGAAGGACAGGTGGAGGGAGGGAAGGAAGGAAGGGGGAGGGAGATAGGAAAGGGAGGGAAGGGAGGGAGGGAGGGAGGGAGGATGAAAGAAGGAAGGAAAGAAGGAAGGGAAGGAAGGAAGGAAGGAAGGAAGGAAGGAAGGAAGGAAGGAAGGGAGGGAGGGAGGGAGGGAGGGAGGAAGAGGGAGGGAAGGACAGGTGGGAGGGGAGGGAAGGAAGGAAGGTGGGAGGGAGATAGGAAGGGGAGGGAAGGGAGGGAGGAGGGAGGAAAGGAAAGAAGGAAGGAAAGAAGGGAAGAAGGGATGGAAGGAAGGAAGGAAGGAAGGAAGGAAGGGAGGAGGGAGGGAGGGAGGAAGGGAAGAAGGAAGGAAGGGAGGGAGGGGAGGAAGAGAGGGAAGGAAGGAAGGGGGAGGGAGATAGGAAGGGGAGGGAAGGGAGGGAGGGAGGGAGGAAAGGAAAGAAGGAAGGAAAGAAGGGAAGAAGGAAGGAAGGAAGGAAGGAAGGAAGAAAGGGAGGGAGGAAGGGAGGGAGGGAGGGAGGGAGGGAGGAAGAGGGTGGGAGGATTTCCTACTCTCCCTTCCCACAAGGAAAGTGAAGCAACTTGCTCCCGCTCCCAATGTTTGCTTCCCCCCACGCCCATGGTCATTCTGATTCTCTATTTAGGTAAGGAAATATCTCTGAAATGATGACCCAACAGGTCATGGGTTGTCTAGTTTCTTTTAAAAATCTTTTATTAAAAATTACAGTATTGTTTTAAAAGATAGCTAGTATGGTATAGCAGTTAAGGCACCAGGCTAGAAACCAGGAGACCGTGAGTTCTAGTCCCGCCTTAGGTATAAAGCCAGCTGGTGACCATGGGCCAGTCATCCTCTCTCAGCCCTAAGAAGGGGGCAATGGCAAATCTTGGCAAGAAAACTACAGGGACTTGTCCAGGCAGTCGCCACAAGAACACTGACTTGAAGGCCCGTGTGTGCATGTGCACACACACACACACACACAAAGCTTACACATACACATACACACGCACATACTGTACATTTATATATTCATTAACCTAATCAGCTCAAATCAATCCACTGCAGCATGAAGGACTCTTCAGCTATGTCCAAATGCTGCAACGGATTGGAAGTTGTTTGCATCTAACACTTTTAAATTGAATTATAACATGTTCTCAGTGTTTCTTCGGGTATTTTCTTAAAGTGAAGTAGCAGCCAGCTGAACACTGTTGTCTAGTGCTGATCTGTTCATTGTGGGAGATGTGTAGAACAGAAAGAATATTGATGCTTCTGAACTTTGGAGGTGGAGAAGACTCCTGAGAATACCATGGATAGCCAGGAAGACAAACAAACGGATCGTAGAACACTCAATCTAGAGCCCTCACTCAAGGCCCAAATAACTAGACTCAAATCATCATATTTTGAACATGTTATGAGAAGACCCAACTCCCTTGAGATGTCTACAATGCTGGGAAAAGTTAAAAGAAACAGAAGAACACGATGGTGTGCAGCAAGGTGGGTGGGTGCACTGTTGGAAGACCTCAAGGACCAAGTGGGGGACAAATTGTCCTGCAGAAAGTCTATCCATGTGGTCACAAGAGTTGACAGTGATCAGTCAATCAATCACCCCCTTCATTATGTCACATGCTCTGGTCTGTTGGTGATTCCATGTGTTCCTTTTCTTGTCCCATCTTGTGATGTCAAGCATTTGCCGTACCATGCTTATTTGGGTAACTTTCATCTTCTCTACTCATTTTGCCTTTAATGTCCAAGTTTCACAGTCATATGTCAGCACAGGTAGTATCTCCTGATTAAAAAGTTATCTTTAGGCAGGTCACTATGCTGCTGCATCATGAAATTGTCCAAAAAGTTTCCAACCTATTTTAGTTCAGTTCAGAATTTCTTGAATGATGTCCTCCTCCATATAATCTTTTGACCAAGAGAGGTGTAGCTGTTGAGCTTTTCCAGTTCACAATTTTCCATTTTTATTGGCAAAGATTGGGAATAATGTTTAAACGTGACTTGTACCTTCCTAAGCACATTATCAAGTCTGATAACTTTCTGCTCTTATTTAATCCTGTTATTTATCTTTGAACATTCGGAACAGTGTCATCAACAAAATACAGATTCACCATTGACCTTTATTCCTACTTTGGACCAATTCAGTAAGCAGTAAAATATTTTTTTTAATCTGGGAGGATACAGTCACATATATTTAAAAGCAATTAACCTAGAAGATCAACAACAACAGAAAAACAAGAATCACCACAACAAAATAGTATAAACCAGCATAAGCTTTAGATACCTATTTTTAATTGCTCTTGAATTGCTCTTTTTTGATGAGTTAATCTTTCTCAAAAAATGCCACATGGCAAACCTGTGTATACCTTTCATGAAAGAGATCTAGTAGGTGAGTGAGTCCTTATGTAAGTTGAATTGCTAGAGCTTCTTAGGGTTCCCTCAGATGGCACAGTCCATATGGCTGCTTTCTTCATTCTACAAACCTGGCAGGAGAGATTTTGCCTGGTCCTCAATGTGAGGCTTCTTCTGAAGATGCAGATTAATGTCTATGGTACACCGGACATTAATCCAAGAAGGGGGCTTTGATCACATAATCACAGTAGCCACTTGTCAGCCTTGCAAGGTAGTCCAGCCAAGAAGTATGCCCAGAAGTACTAGCTCTACTTTATTGTAAGGTTACATTAACAGAATCTTGCAAGTCTGAAATTACATCTTTCCCCTGTCGCCTTTAAAGCCCAAGAAACTAGGGAGGGTCCCTTCTGAGATGTTTGCCATGCCCACATTCCTTCTGTGGGCTAAGCTACCTCTTACCTGACCATTCCTTTGGCTGTGGTTCTCTCTCCTGTCTCCCAAGGTCATTCCCACATACCATTACATCAGCTCCCCTTTCTCTCTCAGTCACCCCTCCTGAATTCTCAGGGGAAACTCTTTGCTGAACATTAACAGTATCCGGCAAGTCTGAAAGTATGTTTCTTTCCCATAGCCTTTACAGCCCAAGAAACTAGGGAGGGTCCCTTCTGAGACATTTTCCATACCCCCATTCCTTCTGTGGGCCAAGTTGCTTCTTATCCAATTCTTCCCCTGGCTATGGCTCTTCCCTCTGTCTCCCAAGGTCATTCCCATGTACCATTAAACATCTTGACTTTGTGCCTCCCCTTCCATGCAGACACCTGATAATTATTATCTCATCAAGTAGAGTCCATACTTTGCATCCGCCAGGCTCAGACTAATTAACCTGACTGACGTGGTAGGGGAAATTGGAGATCTACTGTTGGTCCTTCACCCCTTAATTAGAAGCCATGTTCTTTCTTTCTGAGTTGCTTCAGAATCAATGACCTGTACTGTTGTTTTCCATGGAAGGTTCTGCAATGCTCTATAATGAATGGCTTTCCAGGGCCAGACACTGATTATAATAAAGACCTTGGTTTTCAGGAGCCAACTGAAGGAGGTCTGGCTGGTTGAGTTATGTCTCAAAGGACAGATTTTGTATTGATGTCTATCACTGTGGGTGCTATATAGTCCCACAGTATGTTGTATTAATGCTAAAACTGCCATCTTTGTGTTCTCTTTATAGCTCTTTTCATTTAAAATTTACACTTGGCTCTTTGCTCTCCAGATGGTGGATTCAACCACAGAATGTGAAACTAACATTCTGAAAACTTCGGTTTTGAAGCAAGGGCAGGTTTATCATTTATCATCTTTATCATTGTAGAATTAGAATGTACAGCAAAGGATTCCCTTCCTTCAAAGTTCAAAGGTTTCCAAAAAGGTTTCCATACCAGGCACTATGCTGTGAAGTCTTCTTACTTCCCAGAAGAACAGTAGAATAATGAATGATGCTACAATGCAATTCCATTTGCTGCAGCTATTTTTTTCTCTTCTGAAAATAAAAGAAAAAGACCAAAAATAAACTGGAAAGAAAAGCAGCTTAATTGAAAGAGATGGAGAAAGAAAAAAGAGAAAAATATTTGACTGTAATGGCCAGATAGTCTATTGGCATTTAATTCTCCAGTTATGTTGTCTTCATTGGATAAACACTTAAGAAAAATTACTTTGTGGCCACTTTTCTACTTTTAACATGGTTGGATGAATTGTTTCTTCTCCCAGTTGTGTTTTGCAAAGGCCAGTACCTATTTAGCTAATTTTCAAGCAGCCAAAGAGAAGTGGTCCTTCTTTCTGTTGCCCATCCTCCAACATTCATTTCCTTGGTTATTTCTTTCATCTCAACTCCTTAGCAAACTTCACGGCTAGCTTCCTGCTTAAATGTTGAGAGGAAACAGAAATAGAACCAGACTTCCTATCCAGGATTAATTTTGTATGTCTTGAAAGAAGTTGGGGGTTGGGTTGGGGAGAAGAGATGGCAGTTGCACTCCCTTGAGTCTTTTCTGAAGGGCATCAGATGGGTTACAACTTATTCAGATATGCAGAAGACAATCAAGACAGAAGTGACATTGTTTGAAATAAAAAATTCTAGGCCATAGGGTGAGGAAGAAAGTGATTGGTGCTGAAGGACCAAGCCCCCACTTATAAATACTGTATATATCTAGATATGAAGAGGCAGTAGAACTTGAGGTGGACAGTGGGCATGTTCATATATGATTGGACACCACTGTCATCAAGAAGGAGAGAACATGGAATTTTGTGCATATGCTGGGATAGAAGTCGTTTTTCTAGTTGAACCATATGTCAAGATTGCAACTCAGTCCGGATCTGATCCTTAAAAAGCTGTGAACTATTTGAATTGCGAAGCTGGCTTGCTTTGTGGAAACGGAAGTCACCAATGTCTGCTTCTTCTTGAAAGATAAAAGGTCCATTAGCAGGTGAGATACCTTGATTCTTCTTTTCTTGCCTATCTGTCCCTTATTGATTTTTCAAGATGAGTTGGACTATTGCTTCATCCTTCAAAGCCAATGATGCATTCCAAGTCCAAAATGTATTTTCTTATTTTATGTGTTGCATTTATACCTTTTGTTGGAGGAAAATCCTGAGGGTGCCTCGGACTGCAAGAAGATCCAACCAGTCCATCCTCCAGGAAATAAAGCCAGACTGCTCACTTGAGGGAATGATATTAAAGGCAAAACTGAAATACTTTGGCCACCTAATGAGAAGCCAAGACACCCTGGAGAAGATGCTGATGCTAGGGAGAGCGGAGGGCAAAAGGAAGAGGGGCCGACCAAGGGCAAGGTGGATGGATGATTTTCTAGAGGTGACGGACTCGTCCCTGGGGGAGCTGGGGGTGTTGACGACCGACAGGAAGCTCTGGTGTGGGCTGGTCCATGAAGTCACGAAGAGTCGGAAGCGACTGAATGAATAAACAACAAACACATACATACATACGTATTTTCATCTGTTTATAGATAAACAGTTGAAGGGTTCTAAGCAATTCCATTTACTACCTGTGGCTGAATCCTGAAGATGGGTATTTGTGAACACATCATTTAGCTGGAAACACCTAACTGTGAATGAATCTAGGTGCACCATTTCTCCACTGCATTTCTCTTTTGCAGAAATCTCTTCTGCATTTGTTCATGCCTCACCAGCGGTCATTGATGTTTGCAAAAGAATTTTGTAGTTGCAACCAAGTTGGCTGCAGTCCTCTGCTGAGACATCCTGCAAGTATTTGACAGGGTGGCTATGACTGTGGGTATCCAGCCCCCACACAGTGAGAAACGGCTTGACAAAATGCCAACCCGTCAAGAGACGTGCTTATTATAAGTAGACCTTTAGAAGGAGAGTTTCCTAAAAGGCAAGATTTGGTGGAAAGAGTGGCTCCCCACTGTCCATGAATATTCCCATTACTGGAGTTCAAAGAAATTGAGCGGCACATCCTGTTTCAACGTTTCACAACGCAACACAGCATACCAGGGTTTTGGCTGGTATATTTCATGTCACCACTATGCAAAACTCCCCTTTCTTCATCTCTTGCCAGTATACCTTTTGTGTTTGAACAAAGTTGCCAAGTGTTATTTCATGCACGTCACAGAAGCCTCTTACCAAGAGCACTGCCATTTGACCCAGTTGTCTGTTGACAGCCTGAGACTGTTTTTGATGCACCATCCGTCACTGTAGCTTCCCAGTGATACCCACAGGACACCCTATGATACCCACAGTGATAGTCAGTGGACCAAGACCCTGACCAGAAAAACTACCTCTCCAGGACTACCACACTAACATCGATAATAATGTCCTGAAGGCTGTGTTCAGATTTTCTAGGAACAGGTGTGGCATTGTGTGATAATCTCAAACTCACATTATAACCACAATGTTAGTGTAATGGTAGAAACCCCGGAAGGAGTGTTTTGCTCGTAACAAAATTCTGATACATGCATGCAAAAATAGTCTTATAAAATAATCAACTTTGTTTAAACTGGAGTTGTTTCTGAGGCAGGGAATGATTGGAAAATAAAACTTACATTTCCCAGAGTACCAGGCAATGATTTATTATATGCCCTGATCTGAATCACAAAGCTTTCATGAAAAAAAAAAGTAATACAGTACATAATATGCCTAATTTCATTTTAAGTTCCAGTTTCACCCTACCTTCAAGACTTCACTGTTTCTGTCTGTTTCCTGAATCTGTTTATGTGAGAACGAGGTGTCATGCTCCCAGATCAAATGTTCCCAGAACATCTGATCCGACTCGCATGCATGAATGGAATCAACACGGGTTAAGACTTGGGAGTCGGTAGAAGTGGGAGGGGGACAAGCCGGGAGTGTGAAAGCCTATTGTGTGGACTCTCTGTGGTGTCCAAGGTCGACCGGCAGAGCCCTCTGCACGGAACTGAATGGACTGGCACGGAAAGGGGGGCTGCATACCAAGGAAGGGTGAGGGGGTTGAGTTCATTGGGCTGTTAAACTTGGGGAAAGCATGGGAAGTTCTCTTTGCAACTTTTTCTCTGTATTGCCCAATAGATTCTATTAAAGAGATTTCTACTCTATCATGTATGAATCGAATTTAATGTTAGGCTGAGTAGGCAGTCATGAGACAAGGTGGCAAACATGGATCACTGAACTTAATTAATTGCTACTCCAGTGGGTTTTTTCTAAATGCAACCCATAACGTTCCCCTATTGTCATGATTTTTAACGTTAATGCTAGTATTTAGCAACATCAGGTGTCCTGCTTCGATTTGGTAAGTTTTTGATGGAGCTTCTATCACTGTGATAATCCCAGCTACCGTATATCACACAGTGAATAACGGCTTAACAAAATGATGAAGCTTCAGCAGTCCTGCCTAACCATCAGTAGAAACGTAGACGAGAGGCATTGTAAGGAAGGAAGATTTGTCGGAAGAAGCGCTTGGCAAATTTCCTTGAATATTCCGTGCACTGAAAGTGAAATGACCAAAGCAATGGAGAGAATTCTCTAGTCCGGTTGGGAAAAGGTTTGCCGTGCATCCTGCTGGCATTCAAGGCAGAACACAGCTTGCAACAGGACTGGGATGTAGCATGTTGCCACCTGGCAAAATTCCATGTTCTTCAGCTTCTGCAAAGGGCTCTTCTGCCCCTGAATGTGATTACTCTACACAATTAGGGTGGAAGACGTATCTTTAGCCAGAGCAGCATCCTTCAGTCCAGTTGTCCATTGACAGACTGAGAAAGTTTTTGACAGGGCATCCATCACTGTGGGTTGTACCAGCTATATTGCACCGTGATATACCATTGGACCAAATCTGGATGCAATCCTGCTCGGAGCTTGGCCTTTTGCCCATTGCCCTAGAGGCAGGAGGTATTTGCTGTTCTCGCATTTGACGTGGCAGTGATCTGAGTAACGTCTCCACGCAGCAGGCTTCACTGGGGCAGCTAATGCTCGAATGTGCACCCTGAATATGCAGATGAGGTAACAAAATTACAGCGATCAGGATGTTGCTCAAAAATAAGTGTTGTCCAAGACAAGTGGACTTTGACACCTGGTTGCAAGGAAAAGATTCCCAAAATGAACATACAGCCTCTTATTCCAGCGTGGTCTTCTTTCATCCAAGGGGATTTTTTCCGACAGGGAGCTGATGGAAGCCCTACAGCTGCTTTACAGTCTGGTCAGAGAATTAGTTTGCAACTCCCACATCATCAACAGTGTCGACCTCATTGATAAATTATATCTTTCTAGCAACAATCATACTTTGAGACGTTACAAAATTAACAACTTGGTCAGCAGGCATTTTCCTGATGCTGGAGAAGTTACTAAATACATACCTTGATGGTTTCTCTTCCCCAAAGTTCAGAGGAGATCCAAGATTTCAAAACGGGGTGACCAGCTGAAGAGAATGGTGGGCCAATCCCACCTTTTGCCAGATGGAAAAGGGAATGGGAACCACGGGTAGAATTGTAGCCAGGGATACATCCTCTGTCCTTGATCTACTTGTAGTTTTGGGTTTGTTTCTGAAAACCTGTTGAGTGTAATATCATCCAGAGACTTTGGTCTGTATTTCTGAAAGAGTCTTGAATGTGGAAGTATTTTGACTATGAAATTTGCTCGTGAGAGGAACTTCATTGCTTTTAAGCTTTATTGTTTTGAATTTGTTTGCATTTCCCTCCCTTTCTTTTGGTTTATTTTGAAAAATACAGCACAACAAAATGAAACCGTATATATATGTATCCTTTCCTGTTGGAACAGTAGAGGAAAATAATTTGCATCAAGCTATGCTTATGTCAGCACCTTAACATTCAAGCATTCACACAATCACAGTCAAGAGGCTTGAGTTCCTTTAACTGTTTAATGAAGGGTAATGCAAGGTACAGAGGCCAAGGTGCAAATAAAGAGTTCCTGTGCAAACTTAACTTTTAAGACTACATTCCCCCTAACCAGTCCCCTTTCCCATGAAACCATAGAACTCCCCCCTTCTAACCAGGTGGTGTTTTTGCTGTATTGCAACTTTATGTCCTTGATATTCCAGGTAGCCATAATCAACATACCAATGTACTGTACACTCCATCTTCACACCCCTCCCACCTGGCGACATCCCTTCTATCCCTTAGATAAGGAAATGATGGCAGATGCCTTAAGAGATTTCACAAACCTTTGATCGGGGAACCTGACAGCTTATTTAATAGTGAGAGCCAGTACTCATGCCGAAAGTAGACGTTATGTTGGGACAAAATCTTGATCGTAAAAAGTAATTGTCAAGGGTATAAGCGATAGATTTGATAGTCATACCCTAATTTTGATCTTGAAGCTTGCAAAGAATACCCAATATAATATTAGGATATTATAATCTCCTAGAAATCCTAAATCTTACTGTGAATTATTTGTTTTTTAAAAGATAATATGGTTGTAGACCAGTACAGGCAGGCTGCTCAGTGCATCTATATAGATCTATCTTAAAAGATAATAAACAAAATCAAATGTAAGACAAAGTTAAAATACTTTTATGAAACAACCTAACTAACATCTCTGATTGAGGTCCAGGGTGCAGTCTATTTTTAATTTATAAAATTGACACTCAAACGTTAACAGTAGAATAAAATCTGAAATTACCAAGAATTGATAATATCTAAAATGTAAATCAATTATAGTGACACAAGATGTGTTTGGATAGTGGAAAATGGGCCCATCAGCATCCGGTGGATTTTCTGTGCTGCTGCACAAAACCTAGCCACATGTGCTGCAACGGAAGGTAGTTTGCCTATGAGCAGCATCTGGGCCTAGGCTGAGTCTGAGTTACCAGGAGGTCTACAAATCAGAGGTAGGATGAATCTGTTTTGAATGTCTCCGTAAAAGGGGCAACAGAGAATGATATTTTCTAGAGTTTCCACCTCTCCGGAATCCCAGGGGCAAAGCCTTCCAGCCAAAGCACTTTTTTATATTTACCATCCAGTACTGCAGAGGGGAGTTCCTGACATCGGGCAGGAGGGAAAGCTCTCCGATGGCTGGGTGTTTCTAGCTGCGTAAGGGAGCGGGCAGCGATGACAATATATCTGTTGTGTGTTGGTGACAGGAAGGCTGGGGTCTTCCCTAGATCTGCTTGCCTCTCAGTATCCTTTATCCTTTGCTTCAGAGTTTGTTTCATCTGATCATAGTTTATCTTAAAAACTGAGGAGGGAGAGTGGTCTAAATGTGAACATTTAGATTCTACAGCCTTGATCCTTGTGGATTGGAAATTGTCCTGGAAAATGAATGGTGCCAGGCCTTGAGGATAAAAGTTAAGCTTTAACCAAAGGCTTATGGAAGCTAGGCACACTCTTGACTCAACTTTGATCATTTCAGTCGTAAATGCGGGTAAGAAAGACAACGAGGTATCTGGACAGCTGCTCTGATGAATTTAGATGGTACTCTTTCCAAGGGAAGGTGAAGAAGCTGGGGGGCCAACCAGAGTCCCTTAAAGGAGCTGGGCTGGTGGCTTCATCTGAAAAAGCTTAAGTGTAACTGGATCATAGTATCCTCCCTTGGGCTGGAAAAATGTGAGGATGGCATTAGGAGACCTTTGTCCAGTTCCACCAGCATATTCGCAGTGGGCTCTCCTTGAGCCAGTGGCATGCATGACTAAATCCTGAAAACAAGTCACTTGTTCTATTCTCTGTCCATTAATACTCCATGAATGGCATTGTGGCCTTTTGGCAAATGCCATAATCTTGGTTTTTTGATCCTTTATTTCCAAATGATCACTGTTACCGTATTGGACCAGAGCTCTTTTAAGGCCTACTGGTATTCTGGAAAGAGCTAGGATGTGGTGGATTTCAGTAATGCTGCTGGTTCTCAGGAAGGAGGGAGCACATTCCAAGGAGGAGGGCAAGATAAGAGAAAACACAGTCCAGGGATGGAACGTGGGAAGACTAAGAGGTTCAGACTAGCCCCGCCCTCAAGCCTTCCCAGGTTATTTCCCCTTAGGTTAGGTAGAGTAGCTTTAGTCTTGCAAGATTCTATCTACATGGTGTGAAAATAAAGAAAATAAAGTACTGAAGTTTGACTGGCTTGATTCTTTGTCTTTCTTGGGCTGGGCCTGACATATAGCATTATCTGCATAAAGCATCAGGGCAATGCTGTGATCCCCTAGTTTAGGGGGACGGAGATTTGGATTGCTTAGACATCTCACCATACCATTGATAGAAAAGTTGAAAAGCAGCGGGGGGGGGGGGCAAGATGCACCTCTGTGTTACCCCCCTTTGAGTTTTAACCGAGATAAACCCTTGCATATTGAGCCTGACCTTCAGAGTTGTATTAGTACGTAGAGCTCAGATTAAATAGAGAAGCCGACAGTCAGTTGATGAGGCTTCCAGTTTCTCCCATAATTTGGTCTTGGGTATGGAATCAAAGGCTGCCTTAGGAGCCATAGGCAGCATACAACGATACCCCACTGTTGGTTGAAACAATTTCAGTCAAGTGCTATAGGACCAGACAGGAGGCATCTAACTGTTAGATAAGTTTAACCATTTGTTAAATATTATTTAAGAAGTCAAATAATATGGATATGTGTTTAAGTATTAGGACAGTTGTGTTCATGACAAAGATTGTGCTTGACGTTTGTCTGATGTCTTGTGAGGTGCGGACCCTCTCTCAGAAACAGATGGAGTCAGGACGAAGAGGTCAAGATCATCGCAAAAAAAGCTGAAGTGGCTTTCATTTTAATCTGTCAGGGAAAAAAATTGATATACCATCCAGTATGGAATGCATGTTTAGTGTATATACAAGGAAACATGGTAATGCAAGCATGGGAGCGACATGAAATAAAAGGAACTTTCTTCTTTCTAGAGGGCAAGGATCAGAAATGACCAGAAATTTGTTTTATTCTCTGCATTGGCAGGACAGTCTTCCGATCTATTCAGTTTATTTCATGGATTTAGCAAACAATTGTCACCATTTACATTCACACCCTCCTAAGAAGACTTTGTGTCCCTACTCCACCATGTTATGCAGTTATTAACATATGACAACCTTTATTGTTAATGCAAATGTCCTTGGTCTTGGTAATTTTGCCAAGAAACGTCCTGTCAAATGATCACCGTGAACGTCTACAGCGTAAGCGCTTAACTTTATTGTGCCTTGCTGTGTTTGGCTGCACTGTTCACAAGCATAAAGCTGTGATTTTGGCCTGGACAATGAGGAAGGTATGGTGTACAATGAAAACAATGGCCCCACTCTGAAGTCTGACCCTTGCAGATTTGTTACTCAACCACATCCCAGATAATTCTGAAAATGGATCTGTCATTCATGGAAGGCCTCCTTTGCTTGTGGTCATCCCAGTCAGCGGTTACTGTACGGAAATGTAACACTGTGGCCACTGTAGTATCCCACAAGGTTTTTTACTAATTCCAAAACCTTTGTCTGCCCTGGGAGAGACGCATTTCAAACCTAGTCCTTCTTTGTGCACAACATCCTGGATTTATGTTGCCTGTAATTTTCTATGATGGAAAACCTGAAAGTATGCTAAAGAATTTTGATCCAGAGAATTAAAGGGAATAGAAGTTTTAAGGGACTTAATGGGTTTAGCAGAGTGGGGTCAGCCTAGAATTTGTGAGCCTTTCCACAAGGAATCATTTCTAGCAAGTCTTGACTTCACTGTATTAAAGGTATTAAAGATGGGTAAAGGTTTATCAGATAAACATTTATGCAGTTTGAAATTTTTTGATTATTATTTATCCGGTTCGATAGAGCCAGTTTGGTCTAGCGGTTAAGGTGCTGGGCCAGAAAGCAGGAGACTGAGAGTTCTAGTCCCGCCTTAGGCATGAAAGCCGGTTGGGTGACCTTGGGCCAGTCCCTCTCTCTCAGCCCCACCTACCTCACAGGGTTGTTGTTGTGGGGAAAATAGGAGGAGGAAGGAGTATTAGGTATGTTTGAGTTTACACTCAAGGTATAAATAACCTTGAGTTATTTATAAAAATAATAGAGGCGGGACAAAAATTGAATGAATGAATGAATGAATGATTGAATGAATGAATGAATGAATGAATAAATGTACAGGCCTGAACATAAACTGAAATGAAAGTGGAAATAAGGAGAAAGAGGGAGAAAAAAAGAAAGAGACACAGAGAGAGGGCAATCCAGTTTTTTTTACCAGGCCATAATTTTCTCCTTTTGGAGTAATCTTCCCAGTTCTGATCGTTGCATGGATTGGCTCCCAGTTACCTTTCTGCAAAGCTACTTTGCCTTAATTTCATTTTGAGAACTCAGAAAGACAGCGGTCTCTTTTTCTCCTTCTTCCAAGCAATAATTCCAGTCTTCATTGCTTTCGTTGCCTGTCCTCAGCCAACCTCTACGCTGGCTTCCTGCTTCAACTGCGGCAGGAAACAGAAATCAGAGAGGCTTCTGGTGCAGCATTAATTTTGCCGAAAGAGACAGGTGGGGTGGGGTGGGAACAGAAAGATGGCAGTTTTGTGTTCTTCTGCATTACTCAGAGGAATTCGCAGCCAAGAGGTTTTGAGAGCTGCACGTGCCCATCCAGCCAGATGCAGCACCTTTTGCAGACAGAAAATCCTAAGGCAGGAACATATGTCAGGAATGAAGAGCTCGGTGCTGGGCTACGTCAGGAGATATATAGGAAATGAGATGTTAATGGATGATGGAGCTATAGAGCTAGAAGCAGACACCTTTTTACGTGAGCTTGGGAGAGAGAATGATGTGCTTCTAGAGAAACCTGGTTTTATTTTTGGAAAAATCAATTTTGCTTCCAAATGCAACTGAGTCTGGACCTGCAGCTTGATGATGGCTAAAAAAAGACTGCTTAAAAATGCAGGTGAGGCTTCCTTCTGTTGCCTATTTGATCATAACTGTTCACAGTATTTCCAAAGCGATAATCCAAAGTGGTAGGTTATTATCCAACCAGGTTTTTGGCAGAGAGAACATCACTGTGCCACCGTAGTAATCCACACTGTGATATAAGGCTTGACAAAATTTGGAGAGTTCACGGAGATCGGTTTTGACCCAGACGGGTCATGCGTGCTCCTCTCTTGGCCCTGATTTTGTGGATGAGAGATGCTTGCTGTCCTTCAGAGTCTAGACAACGGATGTGAAGCCTCTTCTTCAAATGTGATCTTTCTTCAGCTAAAGAGTTTGTTCTCTTTTGGTTTGTTGTCTTAACTCCTTTGATGTTATACTGAGAAGCGCTCTACGGATGTGAGGAGAACAGTGAGTGTTGTGTGATAATTTCAAACTCACATTACAACCAGCAAATGTTAGGGTAATAACGGCAGAAAGGAGGAGTGTTTTGCTCGTAACAAAATTTTGATACATGCATGAAAAAAATGTCTTATGAAACGATCAAGTTTGTTCAAACTGGAGTTGTTTCTGAGGCAGGGAAAAATAATAAATAATAAATAATAATATAGATACATAATACATAATATATAATAAAACTTATATTTCCAAGAGTACCAGGCATTTATTTTATTGTTACCCCTGACCTGGATCACAATGTTTCAAAAAAAAAAGTAATACATAATATGCAAAATTTCATTTTAAGTTCTATTTGCATTGTACCTTTAAGACTTCACTGTTCATGTCTGTATCCTGAATATGTTCCACTTCCAACCCCAGCCTTCAGCATTTATTAGCTGTGTCTGAATCCTGAAGATGGGTATTTGTGAACACATCATTTAGCTGGAAACACCTAACTCTGAATGAATCTAGGTGCACCATTTCTCCAGTGCATTTCTCTTTTGCAGAAATCTCTTCTGCATTTGTTCATGCCTCACCAGCGGTCATTGATGTTTGCAAAAGAATTTTGTAGTTGCAACCAAGTTGGCTGCAGTCCTCTGCTGAGACATCCTGCAAGTATTTGACAGGGTGGCTATGACTGTGGGTATCCAGCCCCCACACAGTGAGAAATGGCCTGACAAAATGCCAACCCGTCAAGAGACGTGCTTATTATAAGTAGACCTTTAGAAGGAGAGTTTCCTAAAAGGCAAGATTTGGTGGAAAGGGTGGCTCCCCACTGTCCATGAATATTCCCATTACTGGAGTTCAAAGAAATTGAGCGGCACGTCCTGTTTCCAATGTTTGACGACACAACACAGCATACCAGGGTTTTGGCTGGTACATTTCATGTCACCACTATGCAAAACTCCCCTTTCTTCATCTCTTGCCAGTATACCTTTTGTGTTTGAACCCAGTTGCCAAGTGTTATTTCATGCACGTCACAGAAGTACCCTTAGCAAGAGCACTGCCATTTGACCCTGTTGACAGCCTGAGCCTGTTTTTGATGCACCATCCGTCACTGTAGCTTCCCAGTGATACCCACCGGACACCCTATGATACCCACTGTGATAGTCAGTGGACCAAGACCCTGACCAGAAAAGCTCCCTCTCCAGGGCTACCACACTAACATCGATAATAATGTCCTGATGGCTGTGTTCAGATTTTCTAGGAACAGGTGTGGCATTGTGTGATAATCTCAAACTCACATTATAACCAGCAATGTTAGTGTAATGGTAGAAACCCCAGGAGGAGTGTTTTGCTCGTAACAAAATTCTGATCCATGCATGCAAAAATACTCTTATAAAATAATCAACTTTGTTTAAACTGGAGTTGTTTCTGAGGCAGGGAATGATTGGAAAATAAAACTTACATTTCCCAGAGTACCAGGCAATGATTTATTATATGCCCTGATCTGAATCACAAAGCTTTCATGAAAAAAAAAAAAAGTAATACAGTACATAATATGCCTAATTTCATTTTAAGTTCCAGTTTCACCCTACCTTTAAGACTTCACTGTTTCTGTCTGTTTCCTGAATCTGTTTATGTGAGGACGAGGTGTCATGCTCCCAGATCAACTGTTCCCAGAACATCTGATCCGACTCGCATGCATGAATGGAATCAACACGGGTTGAGACTTGGGAGTCGGTAGAAGTGGGAGGGGGACAAGCCGGGAGTGTGAAAGCCTCTTGTGTGGACTCTCTCTGGCATCCAAGGTCGACCGGCAGAGCCCTCTGCACGGAACGGAACGGACTGGCACGGGAAGGGGGGCTGCATACCGAAGAAGGGCGAGGGGGTTGAGTTCATTGGGCTGTTAACCTTGGGGAAAGCACGGGAAGTTCTCTTTGCAACTTTTTCTCTGTATTGCACACTACACTCTATTGAAGAGATTTCTACTCTATCATGTATGAATCGAATTTAATGTTAGGCTGAGTAGGCAGTCATCAGACAAGGCGGCACACATGGATCACTGAACTTAATTAATTGCTACTCCAGTGGGTTTTTTCTAAATGCAACCCATAACGTTCCCCTATTGTCATGATTTTTAACGTTAATGCTAGTATTTAGCAACATCAGGTGTCCTGCTTCGATTTGGTAAGTTTTTGATGGAGCATCTATCACTGTGATAATCCCAGCTACCGTATATCACACAGTGAATAACGGCTTAACAAAATGATGAAGCTTCAGCAGTCCTGCCTAACCATCAGTAGAAACGTAGACGAGAGGCATTGTAAGGAAGGAAGATTTGTCGGAAGAAGCGCTTGGCAAATTTCCTTGAATATTCCGTGCACTGAAAGTGAAATGACCAAAGCAATGGAGAGAATTCTCTAGTCCGGTTGGGAAAAGGTTTGCCATGCATCCTGCTGGCATTCAAGGCAGAACACAGCTTGCAACAGGACTGGCATGTAGCATGTTGCCATCAGGCAAAACTCCGTGTTCTTCAGCTTCTGCAAAGGGCTTTTCTGCACCTGAATGTGATTACTCTACACAATTAGGGTGGAAGACGTATCTTTAGCCAGAGCAGCATCCTTCAGTCCAGTTGTCCATTGACAGACTGAGAAAGTTTTTGACAGGGCATCCATCACTGTGGGTGTACCCAGGGTATTGCACCGTGATAGACCATTGGACCAAATCTGGATGCAATCCTGCTCGGAGCTTGGCCTTTTGCCCATTGCCCTAGAGGCAGGAGGTATTTGCTGTTCTCGCATTTGACGTGGCAGTGATCTGAGTAACGTCTCCATGCAGCAGGCTTCACTGGGGCAGCTAATGCTCGAATGTGCACCCTGAATATGCAGATGAGGTAACAAAATTACACGATCAGGATGTTGCTCAAAAATAAGTGTTGTCCAAGACAAGTGGCCTTTGACACCTGGTTGCAAGGAAAAGATTCCCAAAATGAACATACAGCCTCTTATTCCAGCGTGGTCTTCTTTCATCCAAGGGGATTTTTTCCGACAGGGAGCTGATGGAAGCCCTACAGCTGCTTTGCAATCTGGTCAGAGAATTAGTTTGCAACTCCCACATCATCAACAGTGTCGACCTCATTGATAAATTATATCTTTCTAGCAACAATCATACTTTGAGACGTTACGAAAGTAACAACTTGGTCAGCAGGGATTTTCCTGATGCTGGAGAAGTTACTAAATACATACCTTGATGGTTTCTCTTCCCCAAAGTTCAGAGGAGATCCAAGATTTCAAAACGGGGTGACCAGCTGAAGAGAATGGTGGGCCAATCCCACCTTTTGCCAGATGGAAAAGGGAATGGGAACCACGGGTAGAATTGTAGCCAGAGATACATCCTGTGTCCCTGATCTACTTGTAGTTTTGGGTTTGTTTCTGAGAACTTGTTGAGTGTAATATCATCCAGAGACTTTGGTCTGTATTTCTGAAAGAGTCTTGAATGTGGAAGTATTTTGACTATGACATTTGCTCGTGAGAGGAACTTCATTGCTTTTAAGCTATATTGTTTTGAATTTGTTTGCATTTCCCTCCCTTTCTTTTGGTTTATTTTGAAAAATACAGCACAACAAAACAAAACTGTATATATATGTATCCTTTCCTGTTGGAACAGTAGAGGAAAATAATTTGCATCAAGCTATGCTTATGTCAGCACTTTAACATTCAAGCATTCACACAATCACAGTCAAGAGGCTTGAGTTCCTTTAACTGTTTAATGAAGGGAAATGCAAGGTAGAGAGGCCAAGCTGCAAATAAAGAGTTCCCGTGCAAACTTAACTTTTAAGACTACATTCCCCCTAACCAGTCCCCTTTCCCATGAAACCATACAGCCCCCCCCCCTTCTATCCAGGTGGTGTTTTTGCTGTATTGCAACTTTATGTCCTTGATATTCTGGGTACCCATAATGAACATAACAATGTACTGTACACTCCATCTTCACACCCCTCCCACCTGGCGACATCCCTTCTATCCCTTAGATAAGGAAATGATGGAAGATGCCTTGACAAGGGATTTCACAAACCTTTGATCGGGGAACCTGACAGCTTATTTAACAGTGGGAGCCAGTACTCATGCCGAAAGTAAACGTTATGTTGGGACAAAATCTTGATCGTAAAAAGTAATTGTCAAGGGTACAAGAGATAGATTTGATACTCATACCCTAATTTTGATCTTGAAGCTTGCAAAGAATACCCAATATAATATTAGGATATTATAATCTCCTAGAAATCCTAAATCTTACTGTGAATTATTTGTTTTTTAAAACATAATATGGTTGTAGACCGGTACAGGCAGACTGCTCAGTGCATAAATATAGATCTATCTTAATAGATAATAAACAAAATAAAATGTAAGGCAAAGTTAAAATACTGTTATAAAACAACCTAACTAACATCTATGATTGAGGCCTACTGGTATTCTGGAAAGAGCTAGGATGTGGTGGATTTCAGTAATGCTGCTGGTTCTCGGGAAGGAGGGAGCACATTGCAAGGAGGAGGGCAAGATAAGAGAAAACACAGTCCAGGGAACGTGGGAAGACTAAGAGGTTCAGACTAGCCCCGCCCTCGAGCCTTCCCAGGTTATTTCCCCTTAGGTTAGGTAGAGTAGCTTTAGTCTTGCAAGATTCTATCTACATGGTGTGAAAATAAAGAAAATAAAGTACTGAAGTTTGACTGGCTTGATTCTTTGTCATTCTTGGGCTGGGCCTGACATAGAGCGTTATCTGCGTAAAGCATCAGGGCAATGCTGTGATCCCCTAGTTTAGGGGGATGGGGATTTGGATTGTTTAGACATCTCACCATACCATTGATAGAAAAGTTGAAAAGCAGCGGGGGGGGGGCAAGATGCATCCCTGTGTTACCCCCCTTTGAGTTTTAACTGAGATAAACCCTTGCATATTGCGCCTGACCTTCAGAGTTGTATTAGTACGTAGAGCTCAGAGTAAATAGAGAAGCGGACAGTCCGTTGATGAGGCTTCCAGTTTCTCCCATAATTTGGTCTTGGATATGGAATCAAAGGCTGCCTTAGGATCCATAGGCAGCATATAATTATACCACATTGTTGGTTGAATATTTTTCAATCAAATGCTGTAAGACCAAACCTTGATCAATGGTGCCTCCACCTTCTCTAAAACCAGCCTGCTCTTTCACTATCAGATTTTCCTGATCCAGCCAGTAGTTAAATTTATCATGGAGGTACTTAGCATAAAGTTTGCTGATTATGTTAGGCAGGCTAATTGGCCTGTAGTTAGCAGGGTCATCTTGCTTTCCCTTCTTAAAGATTGGAACAATAATTGCAGGCCCCAGTCCTTGGGAACACATCCAGTGTTATAACCTATTATAAACTGCCCAGAGTCCCCTTTTCGGGAGAGATGGGCGGTGATAGAAATTTGAAAAACAAATACAATAAATGTAGGTGAAGAGTGAAGCCAGGATAGTAGCCCACCAGTCTGGGTTATTCTCCATGGTTCTGGGGGAACAAGGTCAGCTTCAGGGGCCTTCCCCCTTCTAAGTTGACCAGTAAGGGACCTAACTTCAGACAGAGATACCGGGAGCCACTCAGGTAAGTCCTCCATTGTTGCATCGGAACTCAAAGGAGGGATCTTCATACATCCTCTGAAAATGTACTTCCCAGCTTCAGAGGGTATAAAAGAATCCAGTGGGGTAGAAGCTCTGGAAACCTGGTGAGATATTAAGGGCCAGAAAAGAGTAGAGTTGTTTTCCTTTGCTGCTTGAATAAGTCATTCCCAGATGGTCCTTATTTCTTCTCCTTCTCCTTCTTCTTCTTCCTCTTTATTTTGTTTATTTATTTATCCAATTTGCACTGTCTGGGGCAGTGCAACCCCATCCAGAACCAAAGATGATAATGCCCCAGATACGGAAGAACCATTAACCCACAACCACTCCATCTTACCAGGGTTCAGTTGAAGCCTGTTGTTCCCCATCCAGACCCCTACAGCCCCCAGACACCACGAGAGGGCAGTCACAGCATCACTTACGTCACCTGGGATGGAGATGGACAATTGAGTATCATCAGCGTATTGATGATACCTCACCCCGTGGTGACGATGTCACCCAGCGGTTTCATGTAGATGTTAAAAAGGAGTGGAGAGAGTACTGAACCCTGCAACATCCCACAAAGAAGGGGCTGGGGGTTGGATCTCTCGCTCCCTATCACCACTGACTGGGACCGGCCCTGGAGGAAGGAGGTGAATGTGTGCAAGACCACGCTGCCCACCCCCAACTCCCTGAGCCGCCCCAAAAGGATACCATGGTTGATGGTACTGAAAGCCGCTGAGAGATCAAGGAGAGCGAGGATGGATGCACTGCCATCATCCCGCTCCTGCAAGAGATCATCCATAAGTATGACCAATGCCATTTCTGTCCCATAACTGGGCCTGAAACCTGACTGAAAGGGGTCTAGATAATCTGTTTCCTCCAGGACCCTCTGGAGCTGCAAAGCCACCACTTTCTCAACCACCTTCCCCAAAAAGGGAAGGTGGGAGACTGGACGAAAATTGTCCAGAACAGTAAGGTCCAGCGATGACTTCTTGAGGAAGGGGTGTACCAACGCCTCTTTAAAGGTAGCCAGAAACACCCGCTCTCCCAAGGATGTATTAACCATCACATGGACCCAACCACATGTCACCTCCCAGGCTGCTTTTACCAGCCAGGAGGGGTGTGGGTCTAGATGACACATGGTGGCATTTACTGTCCATAGGATCCTGTCCACTTCCTCAGGTCCAACAGGATCAAACAGCTCCCAGATAACTGGGTAAGCCCATTCCCCTGGTATCTCTCCAGACCAAGCCTCATGCCTGGAGTCTAACTTGGAGCAGATCCGAGCAATTTTGTCCTGCAGATGCTCAGCAAATTCCTCTGCATGGCCCTATAGGAGTGTCACTGAGCCCACCTTCCCCAAAAGGGACCAAGTGATCTTAAACAGGGCCATCGGGTGGCATTCTGCAGACGCAATAAGATCGGAGAAGTATTGATGCTTCACTGCTTTTATTGCCACATAGTAGGCCTTAATAGCAGCTCTAACCTGTGTTCGGTTGAATTCAGTCTTTGTCTTCCTTTAGCAGTGCTCTAGGCATCTCTTAATCCTCTTCAAAACCCTCAACTCCTCCGTAAACCACGGGGAATGCTGGGTTCGATGGGACAAGAGAGGTCGCACAGGCACAATCCTGGCCAAGGCCCCGGCCAAGGCCATATTCCAGGCAGCGGCTAGGACCTCTGCTGGACCGTGCAGTAGGTCCTCGTGAATAACCCCCAGATCCCTCTGAAACCCTACCGGGTCCATCAGTCACCGGGGGCAGACCAATCGAATGGGTCCTGCCTCCCTGCGGAGCGGGGTGGCACAATAGAATCTCAGGGCCACCAGGGCGTGGTCTGACCATGACAAAGGGGACAGCTGTAACTCTCCCCTCAGATCACATTGCCACTGCTCCAACAAGAAAACCAAGTCTGGGGTGAGGCCACTGTCTTGAGTCGGGTCCTGAATTATCTGGGACAGGCCCATGGCTGCCATGGTAGCCATGAACTCCTGAGCCACCTCTGAGGCATGCCCCAGGGATGGCAGGTTGGTCCCCCAGAACCATGAGCCTGGGGAACTCCACAGCCAGCCCTGAGACAGCCTCGAGCAGCTCAGGCAGGGAGGTTGCCACACAGCAGGGAGGCTGATACAGTAGCAATACTCCCAACTGTTCTCGGGAACCCAACTTGAAAAACAATCTCACAACCAGCCACTTGCGGAGCAGTGACCCTGAAGGCCACAAGAGATTCTCGGATGACAACAGGCACCCCTCCTCCCCTGCCCTGAGATTTCAGCTGGTGCCATACCATAAACCCAGCCGGGCACATTTCTGAGAGGGGCACTCCCCCTTCAGGGTCCAGCCAGATCTCAGTAATACATGCCAGGTCTGCCCCCTCCTCAGTGATCAAGTCACATATGAGGGGGGCCTTGTTATTAACTGACCTGGCATTAAAAAGCAACAGCCAGTAACCAGGGCCCCTATGGATCTGCTGACCAGGGCCTGGGTCTGAGCACAGAGGTGTTTGTTACTGGTGTTTGTTACCAGAACACTCCACCGGTAACAAACACTGGGGGCGTCTTCCCCGAAGGTGGCCCGCCCTCCGGCTCCCACCATAACATCCCCTACCCATCACCACCTCAATGATATGCCCCACCCTACAGCCCCCAGTGACTCCTAATCCATTAGCCCCCACTCCTGGACCTCGGGAGTCTCTGGCTCTAAGTTGGGCTCCCTCCTTCCATTCATACTTTCTTACTCACAATCAATCTCCCACAGGGTGATGGTAGGCCCTCCGGTGCACCGGCTTCCACTCTCCGCGCCGTCAGAGCCCAACCATCACCCCCCCCCCCATTTGCTATGCCCCCTTCGAACTCTCTCACTGCTCAACAGGGGGACACTCATTCATTCCTCACCCACCCCCTGTCTCTCACTCAGGGGCTCTTTTTCACAATCACACACTCCGAGACTCCCCTGCTCACCTCTCACCCTGGGGAAGAATCTCATTCACTCTGGAGGGGCCCTCTCAGCTTCCTGCCGTCTCAGGGGCAGTTGGGGGGGATGGGCAAGTTCTTATTCCTATACTCCCCATTCCTTGCCAGCCAGGTCTGCCACACCAAGGCCAACAGCCTCCTCCTCCTCCTCCTCCTCCTCCTCCTCCTCCTCCTCCTCCTCCTCCTTCCTCACTAGTTGCTTATATTGTTTTTTTAAGGGTGAGAAGATGTTCAAGGGATGTTGTGTTATTGTCCCCTGTCTCAGATTTATAAAGATGATAAGCTGAGGTAAGGGCTTTCTTAGCTTCCACACAATCCTTGTCAAAACACGGCTTTGATGAAATTAAAGGCCGCTTAACTGAGAAGTTGGGGTCGCAAGCCAGTAAAGGTTCTAGTTTTTACACTAGAGTTTTGTACAGATCCAGAGGACCCTGAGTGAGGTTGGCCAATATGAGGGCGGATTGACACTTTTGTAGACTGTCCTCTGCTGGTGCCCTCTTCATCTTTTGGTTAAGCCGCAAGGTCCATTTAGCACGACATCTTGTTTGACCTACTGAAGAAATTAAAGGAATGAAGCAAGCCTCCAGGTGTGTCTGCTGAGTGGAAGGCTTCAAATATAGGCAAAGTGAAAAATGATCAATATTCAGATGGAGCAGCACTTTGAAATCCAACCACATAGGGTAGCAGGTTCATAGTAATTAACATGTAATCAATGGTCCTTGTTCTGATCCCTGCCATAAATGTGAATTTATCTGTCTAATCTCCTGCAAAAGAACCATTTAGTATAAGGAGATTGAGCCTGTTCACCATTTTTGCAAGGCAGAATCCATCATAGTTTGATCTCTTACCTTTGGAGAGATGCAAGAAGGGGGTGCAAACTGAGTTGAAGTCCTGAGTTGGTGGGTACTGATGAAATTTAGTATAAAGTATATAATCATCAGGGCCCAACCTAGCATTAAAGTCACCCCCTGAGTAGCACCAAAGTATTTGGGTATTCCAAAAGAAGGTTGACAGTATACTGTTCTAACTCCATCCATACTACACTGATTTCAGCTTTTCTTTGTAATGGTGGAAGAAAAACATTGATAATTAACACTGAGCCAATACCCAAATGGAGAAGTAGGGCCATAGCCATTTGTTCTGAGGAATGGGTGTAGATGCTGCTCTCAAAGAGATAGAGATGAGGATGCCCAAACCACCTTTCAGCCACCCTGGCCCTCTGCCTGGAGTTGCTTCCATTTTGTGTGAGTGGTACCCATTAAACAGAAGACCATCAACTCTCTGTGTTTCTTGCACCAGATTTATATCTTTGCTCTGCAGGGGGTTGGAAAAATTGGAGCCTCTATTACGATATCAGCCAGCTGACATGCCTTCTGTACTGTAAGCCTTGATCTGTCAACACCCACTTTATGGTCCTGCTGCTCCCACCAATAAGCATAGGTTGTGGAGGTTTAGAGGAGACGATGGCATCCCAACTGTCATCTCCTAGGAGACAACGGCATCCTAGGAGACGACAGCATCCCAGCTGAACTGTTCAAAATCTTGCAAGATGATGCTGTCAAGGTAATGCATGCTATATGCCAGCAAATTTGGAAAACACAAGAATGGCCATCAGACTGGAAAGAATCAACTTATATCCCCGTACCAAAAAAGGGAAACACTAAAGAATGTTCAAACTATCGAACAGTGGCACTCATTTCACATGCCAGTAAGGTAATGCTCAAGATCCTGCAAGGTAGACTTCAGCAATTCATGGAGCAAGAATTGCCAGATGTACAAGCTGGGTTTAGAAAAGGCAGAGGAACTAGGGACCAAATTGCCAATATCCACTGGATAATGGAAAAAGCCAGGGAGTTTCAGAAAAACATCTATTTCTGTTTTATTGACTATTCTAAAGCCTTTGACTGTGTGGACCATAACAAATTATGGCAAGTTCTTAGTGGTATGGGGATACCAAGTCATCTTGCATGCCTCCTGAAGAATCTGTATAACGACCAAGTAACAACAGTAAGAACAGACCACGGAACAACGGACTGGTTTAAGATTGGGAAAGGAGTACGGCAGGGCTGTATACTCTCACCCTACCTATTCAACTTGTATGCAGAACACATCAAGCGACATGCTGGGCTTGAGGAATCCAAGGCTGGAGTTAAAGTCGCTGGAAGAAACATTAACGATCTCAGATATGCAGATGATACCACTTTGATGGCTGAAAGTGAAGAAGAACTGAGGAGCCTATGATGAAGGTGAAAGAAGAAAGTGCAAAAGCTGGCTTGCAGCTAAACCTCAAAAAAACCAAGATTATGGCAACCAGCTTGATTGATAACTGGCAAATAAAGGGAGAAAATGTAGAAGCAGTGAAAGACTTTGTATTTCTAGGTGCGAAGATTGCTGCAGATGCTGACTGCAGTCAGGAAATCAGAAGAGGCGTAATCCTTGGGAGAAGAGCAATGACAAATCTCGATAAAATAGTTAAGAGCAGAGACATCACACTGACAACAAAGGTCCGCATAGTTAAAGCAAAGGTGTTCTCCATAGTAACATATGGCTGCGAGAGCTGGACCATAAGGAAGGCTGAGCGAAGGAAGATCGATGCTTTTGAACTGTGGTGTTGGAGGAAAATTCTGAGAGTGCCTTGGACTGCAAGAAGATCAAACCAGTCCATCCTCCAGGAAATAAAGCCAGACTGCTCACTTGAGGGAATGATATTAAAGGCAAAACTGAAATACTTTGGCCACATAATGAGAAGGCAGGACACCCTGGAGAAGATGCTGATGCTGGGGAGAGTGGAAGGCAAAAGGAAGAGGGGCCGGCCAAGGGCAAGGTGGATGGATGACATTCTAGAGGTGACAGACTCGTCCCTGGGGGAGCTGGGGGTGTCGACGACCAACAGGAAGCTCTGGCGTGGGCTGGTCCATGAAGTCATGAAGAGTCGGAAGTGACTAAACGAATAAACAACAAAGTGGAGGTTTAGACTTAAAATCATCAGGAGCCTGCTCGTAGAACTGAGCAACTGTAGAAATTTTAAATTTGGGGGCATCTGGTACTTCCAAAGGACTATTGGAAAATGAATTAGAAATGGAGAAGTCCCCCACATCAAGTCCTGCTTTGGAGTTTTGCAGTTCTGAATTCTTCAGGTCAGCTGTGAGGATGCAAATAAGTTGCTCCTTCTCTGCAGTACAATCACATTGTTTCTCAACATGAGAATTATTGCCCTGGGTACTTAATAAAGCTAAATTTATTAGTGGCTTGGCTGTTTTACAAATCGTCATGAGAGATTCACGCTGATCATCTAGCCTCTTAATGATGTCAGCCTGGTGTGTATCTGGCAAAGCACTAAAAGAGTTAATCAGAGTTTCCTCTAGTGGTTCATTAGACAGCTGTGTTGCTGTGGATTGTGCCAGTGGTTGGCTTAAATTTCTCCCTTGCAGAGGCTCTGTAGATAGGTGTCCCTGGAGTTGTCGGAGTGGGGAATTTTACTGTTGTGTATTAAAGTGCCAGTGCCCTCTTGGCTGCACCGAGTTAAAAGTGGGCTGACTTCCTCAGAGTGGAAAGCAGGAATTGGGAAGATTGAAAAAGTACTCAGGAAGGGTTTCGTTTCAAAGAGCATGCTGGGCACCACAGGCTGTCCAAATGGCAGCAAAACCCACCTCTAGATGGAAGCCATTCTACCTTTTGTAAGTCCATCAGTTGTCTTTTGCAGTGTAACAGCTGTCTTAAGGGCTGGGCAATGGCTTTGTGAGATCCCCATGTGCCTCTCTTTGCTCTGTTGTTTAGGATTTGCAAGGTTATCCTACTGGTTTGTAAGAGACATTTGCCTTTTATGAGCTTTTCACCCTATTTTTCCTTGTAGAGTTGCTTATCCTTTTCTTTCCTTCCCTGTCATTTCCCCTTGATAGGCTGAATCCAAGGATAAGGTCTTCCTTTCCCCTGCCAGCTCTTTGTTGGGCACAAGTTAAACACAAACCTTTGCTTTGGCAGGGTGAGCGATTTTATTCGATGGACTCTCAATAAATTTTGCGAAGGGTTCCTTTAAAGAGTCTACTTTATTTTTAACTGCAATCAGCAAGCTGAAGCCTGAAAGAACAGTCTATGCCTAGTTATAAAGTCTAGTGCATTTTGTTCTTTCAAATACCCCTGTACAAACTGTTGGCGGCTGAGCAAACAGCAGCTGCCTGTGGTGAGCGGCATTCTCTATCGGTCAGGAGGAAAGGTCCAGAAATTGCTGACTCTCTATCTCAGCCTGTAGGTCCCACTCCAAGGGGGCCATAGAAGATAGATAAAGTGAGGTAGCGTTACTTACAGGACAGTGACATCTTGCTTGCTTGTGACATCAACTTTATGTTGTTTCAGAGGCTTCAATGAAGGCTGTGTTGCAGAAGGTGTCCACTGTCTTTTTCTTCCCCATGACAGCAATGCAAAATATACTTTCTGTAAAAAGACTGTCCCGATAGTAGCAATAATAAAAAAGAGTAAAAGAGTAAAATATGCTTGTTGAAAAAAATCAAGTGATCTAAAAATAAATGATGAACTAAAATATGGGTAGGATAAAAGGTTTTTTCCTCTGAATTCCACTTCCAACCCCAGCCTTAAGCATTTATTAGCTGTGTCTGAATCCTGAAGATGGGTATTTGTGAACACATCATTTAGCTGGAAACACCTAACTCTGAATGAATCTAGGTGCACCATTTCTCCAGTGCATTTCTCTTTTGCACAAATCTCTTCTGCATTTGTTCATGCCTCACCAGCTGTCATTGATGTTTGCAAAAGAATTTTGTAGTTGCAACCAAGTTGGCTGCAGTCCTCTGCTGAGACATCCTGCAAGTATTTGACAGGGTGGCTATGACTGTGGGTATCCACCTGCCACACAGTGAGAAACGGCTTGACAAAATGCCAACCCGTCAAGAGATGTGCTTATTATAAGTAGACATTTAGAAGGAGAGTTTCCTAAAAGGCAAGATTTGGTGGAAAGGGTGGCTCCCCACTGTCCATGAATATTCCCATTACTGGAGTTCAAAGAAATTGAGCGGCACGTCCTGTTTCAACGTTTCACGACGCAACACAGCATACCAGGGTTTTGGCTGGTATATTTCATGTCACCACTATGCAAAACTCCCCTTTCTTCATCTCTTGCCAATATCCCTTTTGTGTTTGAACCCAGCTGCCAAGTGTTATTTCATGCACGTCACAGAAGCCTCTTAGCAAGAGCACTGCCATTTGACCCAGTTGTCTGTTGACAGCCTGAGACTGTTTTTGATGCACCATCCGTCACTGTGCGTCCCCCCATAATATACACCATGATACAAGGTTGGACAAAATCTGGACGATTCAAGACTCCTACTGAAAACTCTGGCATTAGCCCATTGTGCCAAAAGAATAAGGAGTCAGGAATTATTGCTTATCTGACGCCCTCCAAATCTACCTGTTCTTGTTCTCCAATAGTTTGGAAATGCAATTCCATTCCAGGGTCAGGGAATTCTGTGACATCTAAGCAGGGTTGGACCTCTTAGTGTTAGAGTGGAAATCACTAAGAAAATCCCATGATTGTAAACTAGCCTGCGAAAAACAACAACAACAACCCAGATGAAGGCAATGGTAAACCAACTCTGTACTGTTTCCAAGAAGCATGGATGTATCCTTGTGGTCAGGATTTCTTTTTTGACACCAAAAAAATCATCTTCTTCCTCTTCCTCTTCCTCTTCCTCTTCCTCTTCCTCTTCCTCTTCCTCTTCCTCTTCCTCTTCCTCTTCCGCTGCTGCTGCTGCTGCAATAGTTGGACATTTTTTATTCCCAACTTCAGAGAATTCCATCACACTCTGAAAGCCCATCTAAGCAATAGTATTGCAGAAGACCAACAGGGAGGAGGCCAAGGACACGTCCAAGGGAAAGGGGTGTCATAGGAGTGATCTTCATTGCCAAACTTCTATTCTTAGGTGTGCATTCAAAACCATTGTGACATAATGATGACATTTGGGCAGACCGGTGTTCTTTTGGAGGTAAGGAGAGATGTCCTTGAAGCAGAACCAGTTTCCTACATGGCTAAGTTGTTTATTTATTTAATTATCTATATGGCTGCCCATCTCACAGTGGCTGACAAGGATTAACAATGTATAAATACCATGTATAAAAAATACCGTTCCCAAGCAACTAAATACAAAGTGACTCCCCAAAACATCATACATCAGAAGCGTGGGCTCAGTTACGCTCCTGATCCCCACGCTTGGGAACACAGCCAGTCCTTAAGATTTCCCAAAAGGTGAGAGTACTGAGGCCAGCTAAATGTGTTTTCCAGAGGGCAGGTGCAGCTATGGAAGTTTTGCTTTCTGGGTCCTAGACGACAAACCCTGATTGATGGGACCCAGAACATGCCTCTTCTGTCTAACCAGATGGTTAGAAACAATGGGAGTAAGGTGGTCCCTCAAACACCCTGGCCCCATGCCATGTAGGGCTTTATAGGCAATAACCAGTACCTTGACTTGCACCTGGAAGCAAATTAGTGGTTTCACTTCCTCAAACTTCAGGGGAGATCTGAGATTTCAACAAGGACATCTGAAGCTTCTCATTCTTGGTGCCACAGGCCCAAATTACTTGCTCTTCTCAATTCCAAATTTGTATGGCATACATAGCTTTAGATCACCATGATGCTTCATTGGTTGCTGCTTCTCTCTGAACCTAAGCATTACTGAACGGGTTTTGGATAAATCACTGTGGATGTCCTTGTGCTATGATAATATGCACCATAATCCATGGCTTAATAAAATCCCTTGTGTCAAGCGTATAGCTCAAATATAAGAATTAACTTAGATAAACCATCCAAGCTCTTTTGCCTTTGGTATCCAGTCTGAGATACAGTATTTCCATCTCAGGTGGGATTCCAAAACATGAGTATGAAACCCCTTGTTTCTAGTAAGTCAGGGAGATCTTAGTGATGAACGATGCTGGGAAAAAGGGTTGAACCCAGACAAGTTGAGCCAACTGCTACCAGCAGCTTAGTAGAAATTCTTGAAATATCTTTTGGGGCAGGGGAACTGTTTGCTCCCTCCCAAATAAGGAAAACTAGGTATCCAAAAACCTGAACAAGGATGCAGGTGAAGATGATCCTGGAGCTTTGAAGGTCTGACATTGGTCTTGGATGTCTAGAACTAAACTTAGAAAAGAAATGTATCCTTGCATTTGGGCCAAATACCTCCATCTCTTCTACTGAACTTCTTTGTATCCTCTGGTAATATATATCAGCTCTTAGCAATATGAAACATAATGCTTAGCAGTGCCAGAGAGAAATGGATGGCTTTGAATGTACAAGAAAGTGGGAAGTTCTCTTTCAGCTTGAGTGTGAGTCCCCTTGATTTTATGGACAATTATATAATTTTCTTGGCGACAATATGGAAGTGCTTTGCAATTCCCTTCTTCCAGAATGTTTTTTTTCCCCAACCCCTGATCTAGCCTACAGTTCTGGGTTTTCCTATACTAACCAGGTCTGATCTTGTTAAATTTCTGAACCCAAACAAATTTAGCCAGGTGCTGCCACCTGCTGAATATAGAGAGTGCTCTTGTACCCATCCTTGAAATGAAAATTCCCAGGCTTTAAACAGGCATGTTATCTTCCCAACCTGATGACTGCAGTGATGGGAGGGCTTTACCTTTTTAATTTCTGCTTGTTATGTAGCTGAGAGGAAGAGAGGCCCCTTAATCAGGGTTGAAAAAAAGGGAAGCCACTCTGTATGGAGTGAGGAGACTCAATTTACTCATTTTTTTTTAAATCCAGAAGTTGAGGGTATGTTTTGGTTTCAAAGGCATTGAACAAAGCTGCAGTGTCTCTTTGCCAGTCTCCATTTTTTATGAAATCTGGATTTAAGCAGAGACACTGGCAGAATTTTGGCCTTCTGAAATGGGTTTTTGATACAGCATCTGTCACTGTGGGACCCCCCCCAAATATCTCACACCATAATGTATTTCATGACCAAATGGTAGAGAAAGAAGGAATGCTCCTCCAAGAGACATGTACGACTGGTCCTCCATTCTTGAATTATTGCCTGTGTCTGAAAGATACTTGCTATTCTTAGATGGAATTCTTAGAAACATCTGGTTGACACCTTTGGTGACCTCAGCAGAATATTCCGTTCATTCTGACCTCATCACACAGATGCTGGGAATTACGTGGTTGTGTCATTTGTGCAATGATGTTGTGACATGTGTGACATCACTCCCCCCTTCCCTCCCCCTTCCCCATGGACATTGATGCACAACCATGAAAGGACCTTCTCTAGTTTGCTGGTAGTGAAACTAATGTATTGTCATGTTACCTCTGAGGCCATTTTTGGACTGATCTGGAAAAGCTAAGCAAGACCAGACTGAATTAGTACTTGGAAGAGAAACTACCAGGAGACTCAAGGGCTGTAGAACAGATAAAAGATGATAAAACATCCTGGATGCTTCAGTGTCCAGAATTATGCTTGTCCTGCTTCTCTTCATGGTGAATGGAGGCAGATTAAATAAACCTATGCTTATGCTTCTTTCTCCTTTAAGAGACTGAATAGAAACCCTGAAGCCCTCAAAATAATAACAGGCATGTGGGTGCCTTTATCCAATGAACTTTAAAGGAAAACTCACCTTGAGGTAATATTTCCAGCTCAAAAGTTTATCACATTGTGTATGATTGGGGGCACAGACTGCTCCAATTGTGAATGATTCTGAGCTCTGTAAATAGTTAAAAATAATGCTGTCATAAAGAAAAAAAATCAATAATGCACATATAGCACCGGGAAGATTCATCAATATAATCCCAAATCCAGAGCCTTCTATCATCAGAGGGCACACAGTCTGATGGAATGACCATGTTTTATTGACCTTCCTAACAGCCCAGGAGCTGAAGGAGCATCCATTTATTTGCAAGTTGCTGGATATGCTACATCTTCTTCCCCACCCACTCCAAGTTTTCTCTCTACAAACTCTTGATATGAACTCGGTGGAATTTTAAGAAACAGCCAAGAACATTGACTTCTTCTCCATCCTTCAGAACATTTTTGTGTGTTTTCCCTCCCAAACATCCTTTTACAGCATCCTACTTCAACAGGAGAAGGAAACTGGATCAGGTGGTTATTTATTTAATGTCCTGCCTTTATTTTTATAAATAACTCAAGGCGGCAAACATACCAAATACTCCTTCCTCCTCCTATTTTCCCCACAACAACCACCCTGTGAGGTGAGTTGGGCTGAGAGAGAGCAACTGGCCCAAGGTCACCTAGCTGGCTTTCTTGCCTAAGGTGGGACTAGAACTCACAGACTCCTGGTTTCTAGACCAGCAACTTAACCACTGGACCAAACTGGCTGTCTGGTCAGGAAACTTGTGGCATTCTAGATCCAGGTTTCTCAACCTTAGCACCTTTAAGATGCATGGACTCCAACTCCCAGACTTCCCCAGCCAACATGCTGGCTGGGGAGTTCTGGGAGTTGAAGTCCACATATCTTAAAGGAGTTTCTCAAGGTTGAGAAACACTGCTCTAGATTGATAGGTAGAGTTTGAATGCCTCTTGGTTGATCTGGTTGAATGGAAGACGAAATTAACGACAAAAAGGCGTTTGAGGGGCACAGGTCATTTCAGCAGCCACTTCTTTCTAAAAAAGGCATGTCGGAGTGGATCTGTGTCTCAGTGATTTTTCAAGGCAGTGACATGATTAGAATCAAAAGCTCCTTCTTTATTATATTTCACTGGTATTTCCTCTAAGGAACCCCAAGCAGCAATTATGGCTCTCTTGCCAGCCATTTTATTTTCACAACAGCCCTGCAAGTTAGCTCTGACTGAGAGATTGAGACTGGCCCATACAAGCTTCAGGAAAGAGGGCAGGCTGTGACTGGAAACTCTGTAGGTTACATTTCTCTGCATTTAGCACGCTATTCAATGCTCCTTTGATCCTCTGAATGATCAGATGAATTTGAAGTACCTTTTCTCATTCTTTGTCATCTCTCTCTCTCTCTTCATCATGTATCATGTATCATCTGTCATCTGTCATCTGTCATCTGTCATCTCTCTCTCTCTCTCTCTCTCTCTCTATCTCTCTATCATCATCTCACAAAAGTTAAGCTGATGTGTATGAATGATGATAAATGTAGGTTTAGCAAGCCGGTGAGAGAGTCAAGCTGGATTTTTAAAATTCTAGATAAAAGACTGCCTTGTGCATTCAAACATAATGTTAATTGTGTGTCTGTGTGTGTGCGTGTGTGTGTTTCATTCTTCCTGACTTCACCAGTGTCTTTTCTAGATGCAGATATCCTAAGTGTCTTCAGTAACTGTGAATCTGTCTTCTACCCACAGTGATGCATTCCTGTACAAAAACTCTTGTGTAATGCAGAGGTTCCTGGAAGACTCAACTTCTCCAAGGGGAAAAAAGGGTCCTTAACATTTTAAAATGTCTGCACATCGTTTGCTTCCCTGAAAATGTGCCGGTAAATTTTTGCAAAGATGTGTTGTGTTTCTCAAGGAAGAATTAACCTAAGTATCTGATAGATGTGGAAAACGATGCGTAACTACCCTATGCCCTAGGAGGAATCCATAATTCTTTATGTTGCAGGGATTATTTACATAGATTTTCCTTTCAGTTCTGCAGTTCTTCCATTCTTTGTTTTTCTCTCTTGAATTGTAAGGGGGGGAAAAAGGCCAGTCTTTAAGGCTGTGCCCCATTTTACACTTATTTTGAGAAGATGACTAATGTGAGCAATTTTATTGAAGAATGCTAATGATGGAACCATGCTAGTATGACAATAAGAAAACACAAAAATAGTCAGCTGAAACTAAATAACAACAACAATAACAACAACAGGAACAACAATAACAATATACCTTATTCAGATGGATAGTTATCTCCTGCAGCTAACTTTCAGGGAATATTCTGGATGTAATCCGATCAGAATGTAAGTGCAAGAAGTAGATCTGTGTTTTTCTGAGAGTCCCTTCAGTTCAGTTTTGTGGCTGTAGTGCATATTTAGAATTGCCAAATGAAGGCCTGACTAGAGACTTCCTGTCAGTCAGTGCCTATTTTAATTCCCCTATCCATTTCCCCTCTGCCATCCACAGCCAGCCTCAAAAGTGCAGTTCAGTTGCTCCAAGAACAGGCCACGTTGCAGATCTGTGGCTGAAAAACGAATAAATGAGCTGACATTGCATGCACATGAGGCTGAAAGAGATGGCGATGCTGTGGGCTAGCCTGGGACACGATGAGACCTTAAAGCACGCATGCACTCACACACTCACACACACAAGCCAGGCTAACCTTCCCCATGCTTGTGTGAATGCAAGTGAGGACTTTCCCTGGCCTGGTGGTGATTAAGGTGTTTATGTCCCGCCTTCCCTCTTCGGCTTACTAAAGCCCTGCCTGGAGGGTCTGGTCCAAAACGGTCCCTGGCCTGCCCATTTCCAGATCCAGGAATCCCTAGCATTCTTGGATTTGGCTTGATTTAAAATGCTAGCAGTTTTCCGGCTGAAACTGTGGTTGTGTCTGTCCATGTGTGTGTCATGAGTACTGACGGTGAGCAGGAGGGGGCTCCTATCCAGGGGGAGAAACGCATGCGTAGTAGAGAGAATTTGAGCTGTCGTTCAAAGAGACACAGAACAGACCCACCTTGACTTTTGGGGTTTATCTGTCTGGGTTTTTCCCACCCTTCTTCAGTTTGTTAGGATTTTCTGTTTAATGTAGCACTAATAAACACTAGAGACCTACTCCTCGTCTCAGCGTGGTTCCTGACTGTTAGGACAGATATGAACCTTGGAGATGATTTTATTAAATGGGTAGGATCGATTTATATCTCACAGAAAGCACAAATAATTGTTCATAGAGAATTAACAAAACCTTGTGTCATGAGTACGGATGCTGAGCAGGAGGAGGCCCCTATCCAGGGGGAGAAACGCATGTGTAGTAGAGAGAATTTGAGCTGTCGTTCAAAGAGACACAGAACAGACCCACCTTGACTTTTGGGGTTTTTCTGTAAGGGTTTTCTCACTCTTCTTCAGTTTGGTAGGATTTTCTGTCTAATGTAGCAGTAGTAAACACTAGAGACCTACTCCTTGTCTCAGCGTGGTTCCTGGCTGTTAGGACAGTGTGTGAGATGAAGGAGGTTTTATGATGTCTTCTGGCTGCTAGTTGGTGTACTAGCAAGAGGAAAAAACAGGAGGTATTAACAACATACAGTGCAAAGACTGTAACAGCCACTATGTAGGACAGATGGGCCGAAGACTAGCAGAGCACATCCATGAACACCAACCAGCAGTCAGAAGACACGATGGAAACACCTTCATCTCACAACACATGGGCCGACTCAACCACAGTTTCAACTGGGAAACTGCTAGCTCAATTCAAACCTGCTAGGAATTCCTGGAAGCTTGGCATTCAGACAAATCAGCCATCAATAGACACATAAACTACATTTACATACCATTCAGAAGGGACAATAAAAACCTAGGAAGAAAAAAAGACTAGAGTACATCCCCTCCAGCCACAGCATCAGAGAAGCAGGGATCAACACCAGACAAACAATCAGGCAGAAAACAGGACTCTAATCAAGAACCACCAAGGAGGAAACCACGTTGCTGCCAAAACTGCACATATACAGGCAGCAAACCCCACCCTCCCTCGAACTGATGATGCCACCTAGTTGGGTAATGCAACGTCTGCAAGCAAACCACCAAACTCAGAGAGCACCAAGGACTCCACATCTCTCTCCTGGATCTTGACTTTCAACGTTGCTATGGCTTGAACCTTACAGTGGGCTTAACTCCTTCTCCTTGGCTATTCTGAACTTGGCTTTTCAACCTCCCTTGCCTGCTACTTTAAGGTTGGGCCTTACTTTCCAAATTGTTTTCCCTCCTGCCAAAGAGCCATTCTTTGATATTCAATTACCCTTTTCTGTTGCCTGTTTCCTGCTCCTAGCTGTTCCATGTTTGGTTGTTTAACTTCTGCCCTTGGCTCCTTGGTGTTTGGCTAATTAATTTTAACTATTTCCTGATTGATGTTGAGCTGCCTGCTGTCTCTCTGCTGGACTTCTGCTCTTGGCTGGGAACTTGGCTCAGTGGCTCTTTGGCCTCTCTACAAGGCCATTTGATGCTGCTGTTCCTCTCCTGGGTCTGCAACCACAGCTGGAGCCCATCTTGCAGGCAAAGTTTCTTTTCTAGAATTGAGCCTATGAGAGAAATGGTGCACTTGTGGGAGCTGGCAAGCTTGGATTGTCTCAGGGCAACAAGCTCACAGGGGTGAGCTCGCCCATCCTGACCTCCATAGTGTGATTGTGCTCTCCTTAGAGACACATCCCCTGGAGCAGCTATTTCTTGTCCTTTCTCAGGTGTCCTCTTTTCTGTCACCACCATATGGGACTGGAGGTCTATGTGGGACTCAGCATTTTCAGCAGGACAGGAGCTGGAAGGTGGGACCAAAGCCACTGGTGGAGTCTCTTTCCTTCTTCTTGGCTTCATCTTCAGCGCACTTGTAGCCCAGGACTCAGTGGGACAATGGTGACTGTTGTCCTGCAAGGGGAGGGAGATTCGTGAAACCTTTCCCCCAACAGCGTGACTTCTGGACCCTGGACACATTAACTTCAAGGACTCAAGGGTCCTCTTTGGCAAACCCCAGTGCTGATGCAACTTCATCTTCTGCAGGTGGATCTCAAGCTTGCTGTGGATGTTCTTGGGCAAAAATAAGAGTTCCTCCCCCAAGATTTTCACCCAAAACTCAGCTTTCTGGCTAGGAGGCAGCTGAGTTGGGGCTGGCACAAAGGCTTTTAGTGATCTTTGAATGAGAGCCGGAATGCCCCACTCATGTTGCAATCTCTTCCTTCGGATATGAATTTCCACCGCAAGCCACTTTTGTTGGGGAAGAAAAGAGGAACTCGCCACCTTGAATTCAGAGACTGACCACTTGGACCTGAGAGAATGAGTAGAGGACTTGGGGGCCATCATGCCACAGATTTCCACATAGCGCATGCCCAACCCCCACAGAGAGGACAAATGGCACCTAATGATGGACAGCTCAACATGATTCACATCTCCTGTGCAAGCAAAAGGTAAGAAACTGCTGCGAAGATGAAGGGGTTTCTGGCCAAGATGTATGAGCTTGGGGAGGGGCTGTTTCCCATCGGTCAACATGAATCTCTGTGAGCGTCTGACCATCAATGGAAGGGCTCCCAGTTGAATCTCCACACATCTCTTAGCCAGGTGGCATTTCATTTTCTCTAAGTTTTGGGGTCCCAAGAGCACAGACAGTTGGAGTTTTGATGGAGCCATGGCCCTCCTGGGGTAACTGCTGCTTCCAAGGGCTGCAGGTCCACCAGCAGGTCCATGGGGAATTGATCTCTTGGGTTGCATCAGATGAGAACTTGCTGGTTTTCTCTTAAGCCTTAAGGGATGAAGCCCCATTTCTGGCCACAGCAATTTCAGGGAGCCTAGCACCATACTGGGTAGCCCCCATCTCTGGAGGATGACCCTTTTCTGCACATTGAATTCCAGTTTTTGCTTCATTTCTCTGCTAAGGAACCAGAGTTTAATTCTGTGAATGTTTACAGTCTTGTGTCCCCACAGCCTTTGGTGTTGGAGTTGGGGGACCTTAGGGAGAAGGTGGAAAAGGGAATGCTGCACCAGGCCTGGCAGCCCCCAGATGTGCTGTAGCCGCTTCCTTTTAATGTGCCACTCCAACTCCACCTGGATCTCTTTTGAAAGGAACAGGGTATATGTTGTGACAAAGTGGACCACGGTGACTTTGGTGCTGCATGTGGTAGGACCGGGAATTGGTGGAGCCATTCCGTGGAAGGACAGAGACCTGATGTAAAGTGTGGGCAATCCCCATCTGTGGGCAAGGATTTTATGTGTGACATTAAGGCTTAGATGAACCAGAACGGCCTCCTCCACAAAGAGGAGGTCTTGAGATTGGTGCCGCACTGTTCTCAGCCCAGGTGGGAGAACTTTGGGAAGGGTGACTCTTCCTGGTTGATGGTTGACTTCTTGGGAATGGCGAACCACAGCTGAAAATTGGTCCAGCAGGATCTCCAGAGCTTTCTTCACCAAATGGCTTTGTAGGATTTTTTCCATCACAATGCAGGGGCTTTTGAAAGCTTGTCTCTGCAAAGGATGAGCAAGCTGCTCTGGTGGTGCTGGTGATTTGTTTGGTGGAAGCCTTCTGATTCTGGGTTTCCTCCTCAGTCTGGGGTACAGCAGGATAGACTCTTCCATGGAACTTCTTATAGGTGGGGGAGAGACTGGCATGAAGACCTGTAGAGACACCAATGCCTGCCTGGGGAGACCCCACCGCCTCTGCATGACCATCCTTCTGATGTGCTCCTCCAGCTTCTTCTGGGTTTTGGAGAAGATGAAGGACAACTGGCTGATGACTAGAAGTATGTCCTTTGCCAGATAGAGGAGTGGGACAACATGGAGGGCTGAAGGTGGTGTGGGAGCTGGACGGAACTGCCACAAGGATTGTTGGACTAGCATGGGCAAGCCCCACTGGTGCTGAAGCCTCTTCCTGAGGATGTGGAACTCCAAGTGTTTCTGATAAGATGATTTGAGTTGACTGGACAAGGAGTCCACTCTGATGAGGGAAGTGACCTCAAGTGAGCTAGATGTAGAGGAACAATAGCTTCCTTTTGGCACAGCCCAACGTCCAGAGCAATAAATGCATTCATCTGGGCTGTGAGGATACCTGGGATCCTTTTCAGTCCCCTGCTGCTCTGACAGATGGAACCTCTTCTTCTTTATCTTGGTCTTCTTCTCTTTCTTCAACTTCATTGAAATGCTACTTGCTTGGTCCTTGAGATGAAAGGTCCCTTTCCTGGACAGAATGAGATGAAGATGGTTGATGGTAGGGCTGGGTGCGCTTGCACTCTGTGGCACTGTAGCATGATGGGGGGATTCAGAAATGTCTGAAAGGCTGCAGTGTCCCTTCCAAGGAAACAGTGATACAGGGTTAATGTGGAACAAAATACCCAGCCCTCTGGGGTAGGCCAGCTTCTTGGCTTGCGTAGCTGCTTTCTCACACAGTGCACAATTTGCATTGTTGCACAGCAGTTGACGGATGGTGTCACGTTGACCTCTCTGGGAAAGGTCCTCTTCTGTCTGACAAAAGATTAGTTTGATGAGATCTGTAAGGAAGGACAACATTAGCAAGCTCCCCATCTGCTGAAGGCAACCTTTGGTCTTCACAGAAATCAGAGAGCTCCCTTCATTAGCAAGAAACCACGTGCCTGTTCCCTTCTGGATCTGCAATGTCTAGAAAAGGGCATTTTCCAGCACATGGAGACAGGAGGATACACCTTTGGAATTATGGGGAACTGGCTTTGGGGAGAGACAGTGAAGACCCTTTGCTTCGTCCTTGTCTGGTTTATCATTTTTGCCATCTTTTATTTTTAATAATAATAATAATAATAACAACAATAATAATAATAGTTTTCCTTGCTTTAGTTGTTCTGAGGCACCCAAAATCCTTGGGAGATGGGCAGCATACAGATTTGAATAATAAATAAATAAATAGAGGAGGGGCTGAGCCTTGGAAGCCGGAGGGGAAATGGGAGGGCTGGGCTTCTGCCAGGAATTAGGATTCATTGATTCCTCCTCCACAGGGGCACGTTACTGAGACACACCTCAACAGGTCAAGTGGAGACCAAGTGGCTGCGTTGTAGAACAGGCTAAGCATAGTCAGAGGCAGCTTTACTTAGTTGCTTTGGGGTTGAACATTTTGTAGGAACTCAGCCCTTGGGCTGGTTCATCACTATATGGTTCAATGGTTTAGTCCAGGCACCAGGGTGTGCTCTATGAAGCAAGCAATGGGACCTACCAGGAGTTGGGATGAGGAGTAAATGGGGAGAGAATGAACCATTTCTGGGGCTGGCTGGGGCCAGGGTAGGGGGAGAGGGGTGCCTTTCTGTTACCTTCTCTCTCTTCTATGATCTCCTCTTGCTGGTCTTGGAGTGTTTGAGGACCCTGTAGGAAAGAGAGGATGGAGCTACTTAATGGGAACAGGCTTCTCTCCCTCCTCATTGCAGATGGGGCTCCAGATAGATCCTGCATCTGCTCTTATCAAAGACACATTTTACATAGGTCACCCCCTGCAGGACTTAGATCACCCCCTGTGGTCTTCTCAAGTGGGGTGTACAAAGAGAGTGGGCCACGTGCGTTACAGAAATCTATAGGTTTAGAGAGGTCAGTGAAGTCCTTGGGCTTTGCTCCCATCAGACAAGGGCTGGGTAGTTTCATGGCACCATCAAGCCAGCTTTCAAGCTGTTTTCACGCACTCTATTGTTTTTATTCTTTTAGGACTGTTGTGAGCCACCCAGGGTTATGTTACATAAGGTAACACATCTTTTAAATCAGTCAATCCATGGTCAGAGAAGAGAGGTTTGAGCCCGGGCTAAGGAAATAACTTGAGAAAACATCTCAGACAAGCCCCTCCCTACTTCACAGGAAGATCAAGTGAGGGAGGGGAAGCTCATTCCCACTTGGCAGATTCTGTCCCTACAGCTGTAACAACCTCTATGGCGTTGGTGTCTTAGCCTGGTCTACCTTGTTGGGCTAGGAGCAAGCAGATACTGTGACATCATGAGAAATCCTGTAACCAGGGGGAGTTACAGTTGACTGCAACCAAATGGTGGCCTTGACTGCATAAAGAAAGACCCTCCCCCTTTTCATGCATGTCACAGTGCATTTGAAAAGGGGACGGGCTTTGGCCAGCACCTTGACCTTTTTCACCCCTCCTGCCAATTTCCCAGCCTCCAGTTTCTTGCAATTATATCTTTTCAAAAACCCCAAATGTTGGACTGTGCTCCCTCTTCATGAAATTTGTCGGCTCTCAAGCTTTGAACTGACTTTATGCTGAAGGAAGGGCAAACAGGCAATACCGTGCTGCATGATTTAGGTTTATTTCCTTGTTAAAAAATTGAATTGAATGTTGAAGTTTAATTATATCAGCAGTGCTTGTGCAGTCTCTCACAGAGGAATGATCTTTTTCATAAAATTCATCAAAATAGATATATAATTTAGATTAAAGTGGGCTTGCCTTCCCTCCCCTGGGCTGCAAAAGCCATCCGTGCTGCCTCGCCCAGCCCATTTCAAAGCTATTGCTTTATTTTTATTTAAAAAGTGATATTCCCACCCCACCCCCCTTTTTATGCTTTATCTGACAGAAGGGAAATGTTCAATACATCATGGCTGGGTTCAGAGCACACATTTAATCATATGAACAACAATCACTTTGGGCTACTTTGGATTAGAAATTTTGTGGTTTAGCCTATTGCGCAGAACCAATCCCTTTATTTAGTTTATGGTTCAGTGTATTGGGCCAACCCAGAAAATAGTTAATTTGGTAGCTACATTAAGAGTGTTGTGTTTCAGTTCATTCTACCAACATTTAAACATGTACATTTGATCACAGTTAGATTTTTGCCTTGACCCTGTCTGTATTTTTGTCGTATCCATGTTGACCTTTTGGAGCACAGTCCCTGGTAAAAAACGTGGCCAAGTATAGCCATTTGCTCAGAAGAATTGTGGATCCCTGGTTTTGAGGAAAGAATCCAGTGGGAGGCAATTTAAACATTCTTAGCACTTTGCTTATAAACAAAAGTGATCTTTGATAGGGAGACCATGAGACTGAATTTATGGAGGCTCCTCCTTTGGGAAGTCTTCAGGAAGTGGCCTCATGGAGCCCGAGACGGCTTGTCTTTGCTCCCCACCCCTTTTTACACACCCTAATCAGCCTTTTGCTCAGCCAGATTGTGCAGGGACCACCCAACCTCTAGGGTTGTCTCTGTTGCCATTCAGGAGCCGAGCTTGGGGTAATTACCCAAGGGAGGAATTTGGGCATAACCCGGGGGTAATGGAGCAATTTGGGATTACTTGTTTGTGAGTCAAGGATCCAGTTTGGGACTGCTCCTGCTGAGACCCTGGTGTAAAATGACAGATGCTAGGTTTCTTGTGGGGCTAATGACATTCTTCAAGACCAGAAGAAGGGATAATGGGATCAAACAGTTTAAGATCCACTGATCTAGGGTGTCAACAGGGTATGGTCAAAAATATAAAGATGGCAGCCAAGTGTTTTGATTTCTTTTATCATATCCTGCGGGCTGCCCTGGTTGAATCAGTGGGGAGAACCACAGCCTCCAGCCAGCCAGCCAGCCAGAGATCCACCTACCTGCTGGGCTCCAGACCACCTTCGGGACCTGGCTTGGCTTCGCCTCTGAAGTTGGATGCACTTTGAGTTATGAAAAAACTGGCCACAGAGGACCTTCCTGGTGACACAGACCAAGAAGGACAGGATGAGGCTAGCACAAAGGAGGAAGTAGGGGTCCCAGCAGCAGGCAAAGTAGAGATCCATGTCATCTATGTGAAGGAACTCCATGTTTGGAATTCAGGGTATATCTTGATTACCACCTCAAGACCTGAACCTCTCAGGGCAGGTCACAAAATAACCCAGACCTGGTAAATTGTCTCCTGATATCTGCCAATGCCTACAGCATGTCATAAAGAGATCTCCACATGCAGCCTCTTTATGACATGCCATGGGCATTGGCAGATATCAGGAGACAACTCAGGGCCCACTTTGCATTGTCCTGAGGTGTGACTCAACCCACCCTGAGTTCACCTTGGCTGGGTTCTCCCCAACCCCACTTGAACCTAATCTGGTGTGTTGCATAAATTCAGCCCTTTCGTTTTAGTTTCCTAGAGGAAAACTATGGAAGTTGAGAAGTGGTTTTTCAAAATACTGACAGATCTCTCTCCATCTTCCCTATTTATAATATAGTAGAAACTGGTGGTGACATTTTCCTCTCCCGTTTTCACTTATGTGTAAGCTGCTTTATTTGGAAGACCTTTACAAGCAGTCTGCCATGTGGAATTTACCCTTTTCACCACCGCTTGGTCCTAGCCTCTTCTGCATCGCAGGTAAAGCCTTTCTTCATTAGCTATTTACAGAGTCACCCTAACCATACAGAAAACCCAGTTTTACTCCCTCTTCCCCAATGCTTCTTCCATGATCGGTTCAGCAGGGATTCTTGTGTTCCATTCCACCAAATTTAAGAGGGGCGTGGGAAGCATCTCAGAAGGGACCCTCCCTTGTTTTCTGGAAAGTAACAGTGAAGGAGGGGAGAAATGCTTTCAGACTTACAAGATCCTGTCATTGTAACCTTACAGTAGAGGTGGTGCTATTACTCATGGTTTGTGCTTTTTGTCTGGACCACCTCAAAGGGTGGACGTCAATCTTGCAAATCTCTACTCTGATTATTGACTTTTAAAAAAAAATATCTGATGGACATAGCAATTTCATGCATTAACATTTGTATCAAATGCTCCTCAAGAATTTGCAGTGGGCGACATTATTCACCATGCTCATCTCATTTCTTAAATGTAACAGGTTGGATCCAGACTTAGTTAAGGTACTCCTTCAACATGAAATCTAAGCCATTGTTACATTCTTAGGGTAACTTACTGAAACATCAGTAAGTTATGTATCAGAGTTTAGAAAATGCTGGTGAGAAATGAAAGGGGCTGGTGTCCTTATCTTTTCACCCAGGTATGAAGCTAACAAGAACTTGGGTCTGTTGGCAGCTGAACATATATTGTTCTTTTGAAATTCAGAATTCAAGGAAACTCGCTCCACATTAAGGTGTCAACATTCTGACTCAGACCGAGTGAAAGGAACAAATCTGGCAACTTGATTCCTCTGACTTCTAGTAGTTTTTATACAGGGTTATTTCACTGTGGAGCCCCAGTTACACAGTCATTGGAGCCTTGACAAAAACTTTTCTACTTAAAAAGCTGCAGTAACTTTTGGGTGAACATCCTGAGGTCAAGAGAAGTCTGTAGCAACCATGAACCTGCATTTTTCTTTGCAGGCTTCCTCAGAAGCTTGGGATGTGGGCTAACAACCACAACTTTCATTCAACGTTCTCCAAAGGTAATCCAAAAACACCATGGTGCTTATGTTCAATAGCTTAGCACTTTGCCTTTTCCTGCAGACCTTCCCTAAGAGGTTTAACTCCATACAACCTCATAAAACTTCCCATATCGTAAGAGACCAGTGTAGGAATTCACCTTGGTTCATCTTTCTTCAGAAAGAACGTACTTAAGATCTTCTTTGATCTTGACAACATGAGGGGGGAAAACAGCTTTAGAGTTAGTCTGTTAGATCAGCTGGTAGAAGGTGAATAGGAAGATTTTGAAAAGGAAAACCTGATTTCAAGCCCAACTTTGAAAATAGCTGCACTGTTCTAATATAGGGTATGTTCCTCTTGCCGTCAAAGAAGGAAATCATTTGGCGTGCTGGAGATTATTCACCCAAAAGCCCCTTGTTGGAGGTATTGTGCCCAGGACTTGAGATCTTTGACTGGACAAAGAATCCAGCAACCAGCATGGACACCACCTGGGTTGAAGATGAAAGTCCTCCCTCCCTCCCTCCCTCCCTCCCTCCCTCCCTCCCTCCCTCCCTCCCTCCCATGTTTGGAGCTCAACATTTCCTTTTGATCTAGTGACGTCTCCAACATTTCCTTGGACTATTTTACAAAATGGGCTACCTAGTGTGGAAAAAACAGTCCCCCACCCTGTTATTTATAAATCAATAAATTTATAAATATATAAACTGGGCTCTGTCAAGAGAGAAAGGAACATGGCTTTGCATCTCAAGAACCTAAAGGTTGTTGTTGTTGTTGTTGTTTTTTAAAAAGCAGATAAGGATCTGTTTGCATATGTTTTAAGCAGAGATGTGAAACAGTAGCCTGCCAGAGGCCCTAGAGTGAGTGAAATTCAACATTTAGACCCATTTTTAGTTGGGGGAGGGCTTAAGAAGCAAAATGACTGCCTTAAGTTTTGCAGATGGCTAAGGCATCCATAATACCTTTAAAATGCCTGAAAACTCTTCTCCAAATGGGCCCCTCTGCCTTTTTAGAGTATGACCCTTTATGGCCTTCAAAGCGGATAGATATTATATGTCCTTAGTTTAACAGTATTGCCTGCTTTTAGTGGTACATTAAAGTGTGTTTTAAGGTCATGCTGGGAAAGATCAAGAGAAACCTTTGCTTGGGTAATTTTAATTTCAATCTGGTTTTATTTTTCTTTTAGTGCCCTGGCCAATGTGCAATATGTTAGATACCAAATGTGGACTCTTTATTCTTTTGTCCTTTTTAAAAAGAGGAGTTTTTGTATGGATCACTGTGCTGATCCAATTCCCATATCCACAGTGACACATCCCTAAACAGGTAGTCCTCGCTTAACAACCATCCATTAAGTGATGGTTCGGGCTTACAATGGTGCTGAAAAAGCTGACTTGCAACCGGTCCTCACACTTACAACTGCCACAGCGTCCCCATGGTCATGTGATTGCAATTTGGGAGCTTGGCAACTGGTTCTCAATTATGACCATCACAGCATCTCGTGGTCATGTGATCACCATTTTTTACCTTCCTGGCTGGCTTCTGCCAAGCAAAATCAATGGGGAACTGCACGATTCACTTAACAACCACCTGGTTTGTTTAATGCCTGCAGTGATTTACTTAACGACTGCTGCTGAAAAGGTTGTAAAACTGGGTCAGATTTGCTTAATGACCACTTTGCTTTGCAACCAAAATTCTGGTCCCGATTGTGGCCATTAAGCAAGGACTACTTGTACAAAAATTCATTAAGAAATGTATGACAAACATAACATACTTCTAAGAGCAGAATCTTGAAGAGAAGGTTCACTGAAGGTATCCACAACTCTTTTATTTTGTTGTGGTGAAGGATTGGATCTCGCTTAAGATTAAATTCTACACATTCTTTCCCAAGTGAATGTCCCACTGACTTCATGAAGGTTTATGTTCAAGGAGAAAAATATGTGATTGCAATCTAAGCATTAACTAAGTTGGCCATGAAATCAAGAAGACAGAAGTTAAGCCATACCTACCTTGGCTGTTTAATCTAAAGAGGAACTAATTGACTCTCTTCTTCTGGCTACAGTACAGGCCCATTGATCCCCAGAGGTACCAAGTTTAATCCTTATTAGGACTGCTCAGATACAGATAGCCAGAGGTTATTCTGTGGGGTTCAAACCCTCTACTGGGAATGAAACTCATGGACCTTCCCGCTTTAGATGACTATATGCAGTGCATTAGCTGTAGGAGCTCTCTGATTCCCGGTGACCAGTGGTTGTAAGAAGAGATATTTCAGAAGTGCTAACAGAATGGTATATCCTTTCCCCATTCCTTAAGCTCTCAGAGCAGAGAGATATAGATGGGATATTATGTCACATCCCCATGTACATTTTATATATGGTACTTTATGTTTCTCCAAAAAATTTGCAGATTCGTTATGGCATTTTCTTTTCGTTTTTGTTGTGATGGTTATTTATTGCTCTGATGCTGTTACATGCAAACTAAGGCAGAAGAGTACGACACTCCAATTTGGCAGGTGAGTAAATTAATATTTCCATTTACTTCCATGGGGGACTGGATTCTGTGGCGATCTGGCCCTAGATCCCTGGACCCTTAGTTCGACAAGTATTGGCATTGCTGACTGCCCTGACTATCAGATAAGATCACATCTCCCTTATATTTCTGCTGGAACTTTCACTCAGCTGAGCGTTCTACCTGTTTGAATTACAGTTCCATCATTAAACCAGTTGGAACTCATAACTGTGAGCGCTCTTCCTACAACAGGAGTGGGTGGTTGATGTCAGAAAGCTAAGAAAGATTGATTAGTACCTCGATGAGAGAACACCAGGAAATATCAGAGTGGGAAGTTAGACTGGAAAGTTGGGCCATCACACTAGAAGATGATGGCTAACAACTTCCATATCGTTGTTAAGAAAAAACATGGCTATTTCTATGAAGTCCATGTTTGACACAAAGGAGAGCATATCTTAAAAATCAGAAGTTTAATAAACAATGAAGTTATTCCTAAATGGAAGCCAACAGCAACTATGACTTCATATACAGTACAAAATAGAATAAATAATTTAGCCGCAGTAACACCACCTCATGGGACGCGGTGGCGCTGCAGGTTAAACCGCTGAGCTGCCGATCGGAAGGTCGGCGGTTCGAAACCGCGCGGCGGGGTGAGCTCCCGTCGCTAGTCCCAGCTCCTGCTCACCTAGCAGTTCGAAAACATGCAAATGTGAGTAGATCAATAGGTACTGCTTTGGCAGGAAGGTAACGGCGTTCCGTGTCGTCATGCTGGCCACATGACCCAGAAGTGCCTATGGACAATGCCAGCTCTAAGGCTTAGAAACGGAGATGAGCACCGCCCCCTAGAGTCGGACACGACTGGACTTTACATCAAGGGAAACCTTTACCTTTACCTTTAACACCACCTCAACCCATTTTATAACCTGAATAGAATTTTGACAAAGCATCTCTCACTGTGGTATGGATTACAATATGTGCAACGTTACATGACTTAGCAAAATCTACGGGATGCAAGAATAATGTTTTCATAGAATCAGGGTGAGAGGTCAGACTTTTGCCTATGGTGATGATCAGAGCAAAATTGTTTTCTTTCTTTTTTCCTGAGGACCTTGTAAGAATGATTCATATGGAACAATTTTTTCATGGAATGAGGTTGTAAAGGTCAATGTGATCTCTTCTACTTTGGGCAAAGGGTGCAAGGTTTATTTTAACTTTCTTTGTGGCTGTCCCTCCACTCTGACCTTATTTTTCCATAGAGCCTTTGTGCACTGAAGATAGAAGAGCCGCCTTAATTGAGTTAGGTTGATAATTCTTGTCTTTTGTATTGTTATTTTTGTCTCTGGTTCTGAGTGGCCTCGATTCTCGGGAAGCAGGCAGTATCTCAGATTGTGAGTTAACTGATGGATCAGTGAATTTATCAGCCAGGAGTTTTTATAATGGATCGTATCACTGTGCCATCCCATGCCCAGTGATTGATGCCTTGACAAGAACTGACTTAGGTTTCTGCTCCTTCGAATTAGGATCTGGAAGACATTGTAATGGATCTGAATACAACATTTATCTTGTCCATCATTCTCAGGGAATTTGGATGGAGCTTTCTAATTGTTTCTTGGCCTTGCTGTTCAGTTTCTAAGTGGAATCCAAAGTAAAAGTGCATTTCTAAAAATAGTTTCTGTTTCTTCAGCCCCGTGTTTTCACCCATAAACATTTTGGTGACACTACCATTAAAAAATGCATTGCATTCAGGACAATGGTTTTCATGACTGTATATGCTAGGCCAGTAGCATTCAAATATTGCATTTTAAGTCTTGATCCTGGGTCCAGTCAAGATAAAAACAATGAACCCACTTGTTCGTAGAATAACATTCCTATTTGACTGACCTCCTTGCTTCTGTTGCTTTTGCTTACTAAAATGGTGAAGGAAGATGCTTCATGATGGATTTTCCACCTCAGAAGCAGCTGGGTGAATTGTCCTAGCTTCCATTCTGCAAACTCCAGAGTGTGTAGCTCATTTTTCAGAGAGAAGCTGCCTCCTTTTCCATTGCCATGTCCCTCAAACCTTTCTTTCAATGTTTATTATTTACTGATTTACACAGTTCATAATTTATGATCCTCTCATGCCATCCCCTTCAGCAAAGGATCATTACCTTGTCATGGTGCTGGAGCTTGAGCACCTCAATGATGCCATGAGCTAAACCGTGAAGGGCCACCCAAGATGGGAAGGTCATGACAGAGAGGTCAGACTAAATGCGATCCCTGGGGAAGGTAATGGCAACCCACCCCAGTATTCTTGCCGTGAAAACTAAATGGATCAGTACAACCAGAGATATGTCGGTATACCATTGGAAGATGAGACCCCCAGGTTGGAAGATGGTCAAAATGCTACTGGGGAGGAACCGAGGATGAGTTCAACTAGCCCCAGACATGATGACGCAGCTAGCTCAAAGCCGAAAGGACGGCTAGCGGCCGACGGTGCTGGTGGTGAACGGCGAATCCGATGTTCTAAGGATCAACACGCCATTGGAACCTGGAATGTAAGATCTATGAGCCAGGGCAAATTGGATGTGGTTATTGGTGAGACGTCAAGATTAAAGATAGACATTCTGTGCATCAGTGAACTGAAATGGACTGGAATGGGCCACTTCACATCAAATGACCACCAGATCTACTACTGTGGACAAGAGGACCACAGAAGAAATGGAGTAGCCTTCATAATTAATAGTCAAGTGGCTAAAGCAGTGCTTGGATACAATCCAAAAAACGATAGAATGATCTCAATTCGAATTCAGGGCAAGCCATCTAACATCACAGTGATCCAAATATACGCCCCAACCACAGATGCTGAAGAAGCTGAAGTAGAGCAGTTCTATGAGGATCTGCAGCACCTACTGGACAACACGCCTAAAAGAGATGTTATTTTCATCACGGGAGACTGGAATGCTAAGGTGGGCAGTCAAATGACACCTGGAATTACAGGTAAGAATGACCTGGGAGAACAAAACAAAGCAGGACATAGGCTGATAGAATTTTGCCAAGACAACTCAATGTGCATAACAAACACTCTCTTCCAGCAACCTAAGAGACGGCTTTATACATGGACTTCACCAGATAGACAACACCGAAATCAGATTGACTACATCCTTTGCAGCCAAAGGTGGCGGTCATCTATACAGTCAGTAAAAACAAGACCTGGAGCTGACTGTAGTTCAGATCACGAACTTCTTCTTGCACAATTTAGGATCAGACTCAAGAGATTAGGGAAGACCCACAGATCAGCTAGATATGAGCTCACTAATATTCCTAAGGAATATGCAGTGGAGATGAACAGATTTAAGGGACTGGACTTAGTAGATAGGGTCCCAGAAGAACTCTGGACAGAAGTTCGCAACATTGTTCAGGAGGCGGCAACAAAATACATCCCAAAGAAAGAGAAAACCAAGAAGGCAAAATGGCTGTCTGCTGAGACACTAGAAGTAGCCCAAGAAAGAAGGAGAGCAAAAGGCAACAGTGATAGGGGGAGATATGCCCAATTAAATGCAAAATTCCAGAGGTTAGCCAGAAGAGATAAGGAATTATTTTTAAACAAGCAATGCGTGGAAGTGGAAGAAGACAATAGAATAGGAAGGACAAGAGATCTCTTCCAGAAAATTAGAAACATGGGAGGTAAATTCCAGGCAAAAATGTGTATCATCAAAAACAAAGATGGCAAGGACCTAACAGAAGAAGAAGAGATCAAGAAAAGGTGGCAAGAATATACAGAAGACCTGTATAGGAAGGATAACAATATCTGGGATAGCTTTGACGGTGTGGTCAGTGAGGTAGAGCCAGACATCCTGAAGAGTGAGGTCGAATGGGCCTTAAGAAGCATTGCTAATAACAAGGCAGCAGGAGACAATGGCATCCCAGCTGAACTGTTCAAAATCTTGCAAGATGATGCTGTCAAGGTAGTGCATGCTATATGCCAGCAAATTTGGAAAACACAAGAATGGCCATCAGATTGGAAAAATCAACTTACATCCCCATAGCGAAAAAGGGAAACACTAAAGAATGTTCAAACTATCGAACAGTGGCACTCATTTCACATGCCAGTAAGGTAATGCTCAAGATCCTGCAAGGTAGACTTCAGCAGTTCATGGAGCGAGAATTGCCAGATGTACAAGCTGGGTTTAGAAAAGGCAGAGGAACTAGGGACCAAATTGCCAATATCTGATGGATAATGGAAAAAGCCAGGGAGTTTCAGAAAAACATCTATTTCTGTTTTATTGACTATTCTAAAGCCTTTGACTGTGTGGACCATAACAAATTGTGGCAAGTTCTTAGTGGTATGGGGATACCAAGTCATCTTGTCTGCTTCCTGAAGAATCTGTATAACAACCAAGTAGCAACAGTAAGAACTGACCATGGAACAACGGACTGGTTTAAGATTGGGAAAGGAGTACGGCAGGGCTGTATACTCTCACCCTACCTATTCAACTTGTATGCAGAACACATCATGCGACATGCTGGGCTTGAGGAATCCAAGGCTGGAGTTAAAATTGCTGGAAGAAACATTAACAATCTCAGATATGCAGATGATACCACTTTGATGGCTGAAAGTGAAGAGGAACTGAGGAGCCTTATGATGAAGGTGAAAGAAGAAAGTGCAAAAGCTGGCTTGCAGCTAAACCTCATAAAAACCAAGATTATGGCAACCAGCTTGATTGATAACCGGCAAATAGAGGGAGAAAATGTAGAAGCAGTGAAAGACTTTGTATTTCTAGGTGCAAAGATTACTGCAGATGCTGACTGCAGTCAGGAAATCAGAAGACGCTTAATCCTTGGGAGAAGAGCAGTGACCAATCTCGATAAAATAGTCAAGAGCTGACAACAAAGGTCCACATAGTTAAAGCAATGGTGTTCCCTGTAGTAACATATGGCTGTGAGAGCTGGACCATAAGGAAGGCTGAGCGAAGGAAGATCAATGCTTTTGAACTTTGCTGTTGGAGGAAAATTCTGAGAGTGCCTTGGATTGCAAGAAGATCCAACCAGTCCATCCTCCAGGAAATAAAGCCAGACTGCCCACTTGAGGGAATGATATTAAAACTCAAGTACTTTGGCCACATCAAGAGAAGACAGGACACCCTGGAGAAGATGCTGATGCTGGGGAGAGTGGAGGGCAAAAGGAAGAGGGGCCGACCAAGGGCAAGATGGATGGATGATATTCTAGAGGTGACGGACTCATCCCTGGGGGAGCTGGGGGTGTTGATGACCGACAGGAAGCTCTGGTGTGGGCTGGTCCATGAAGTCACGAAGAGTCGGAAGCAACTAAATGAATAAACAACAACAACATGCCATCCCAAGGGGTCCTTTTCCAGCTTCCTGTTTCAAATGAGGGAGCAAATGGACAGGTATCCAGAGAAAGAGAGAGACAAATAAGCTAATTGTATTATCTCCTGTCTTATTCTAACGGCTTCTTGTTCTTGGTGCTGGGTTCCTTATGAATCATACAATGGTGGTGACCTAGATGATGTGTAGGCATGCACTGTTAAGAAGGAGACTACAATTCACATCCTTCATGTTGATTCTGACGTGGACACTGTCTCAGAAAGACAGCATAGATCTCAGTGATTTCCACCCATCTCAACATTTATAAATAACAGGATTGGATTGCTAAACTTCTTTGGGAAAAAAAAAGACCACTTGGACTGGCAGCTGGGCATCTTCAGGTCCATCAAGAAGTAAAAGGCTAGTTTTGTATATTTTTAGTGCCCATCTTTTTAAATACATTACTTCTGGGATTTATGTTTCAAAAGACTTGCAAGAAATAGTCATGGGTCATTTTTCTTCCACTTATCTTCACTGTACTGTGGTGCTTTGGATTTTGTATGAATAGTTTGCCTTCTAACTGGTACCCTTTCTCATTCAATACAGATTTTGTACGGGTGTTAATCACTGTGCTGTAGCTGCTACTCCATCCACAGTGATGCGTCCTCTTACAAATATCTGGAGCTGATCTGGAAAACTGATTAGAGAAGGAAGCATTGGTCCAAGAACATGTCTGCAGATATTTTATTTTGAGCATGACAAAGGACTAGATCTAGACAATAGGAGTTGGCTTTAGATCCCACTGATATTTAGTCAAATGTAGGGATGTGGAATACTCTGCAACTCTGTGCTCCATAACCTATCAGTAGATACTACAATGAAAGCCTTTTGGAGCTATGAAGGTGAAGTCTCCTTTGAGACAAGCTGAATTCCTGGTGATTTCATATCCATGTCTATGTAGTTTTCTTGCCAGTAACATGGAAGTAGTTTACTACTGTCTTCTTCTGAATGTTTTTTTAATGTCCAGTATAGCCTAGGAATTTTGTAGGGATCTCCCATCCAAGTTCTGAACAAATCTGATCACGCTTAGCTTTCTGAGATCAGCTAAACTTGGGTAGATACTGCCACCTAGTTATATCTTCAGACATGTCCTTACATAACAAAATCTGTGTAAAATGGTTTTTTCCCCTTCTCATCTAAGATAGCATTTAAATTGTGTTCAGCTGAAATCTAACAAGAATTTTAAGGAGTTGGGCTGGGGAAATGTCCTTGTGATCACTTTAAAATTAATTTTACTAAATATTTTCTGATTTCAATAGTCAAATATTTATTTATAAACAAAAGGCATATTTACTGTATCATTTGCCTGTTCCTGACAAATACCTGCCAATAGGTGGGGCTTTATTAAGGAAAAGTATTATTTCCTTAACAAAGATAAGGCATATCTAAAACACGGACCTCTTTTCTGGAATATTTTTCTTCCAATCTAGAAATTTTTCCCCCCAATTTTTTTCCAAACAATTGGCATTGTTTGTTTATCCTCCCCCTCCCCCCCTTTCTATGTCTATGTTTGTGAACTATATGCATTTAGCAAGCAAATATTTCTTAACTCTATCACCAGTCAGAAATTATCTTTACTTTTTGATTATTCATTTGTTAGGGGGAATCTGAGGATGAGTATTATATAATCCTATGCTACAAAAATATTGTGAGATTGATTTATTTTTCTGAGAATCTTTGGATTTAAGAACTGGAAAAAAAAAAAGCTCTTTCTCACTGCAATTAGAAGGAGAGACAGATTTGTGTGGGTGTGTCTTGTTTCAAATTTGTAGTAGGTTTATTGTAATGCTGTCTTCAAAATCTTGTGGTCTGGTGTGGGAAACATGGCTGTCAGTCCACTATTAGCTGGTATGCATTGAATATTTAAGGCATTGGGCGATTTAAGGCATTGGGCTAGAAACCAGGAGACTGTGAGGTCTTGTCCCATTTTAGACACCAATTCCGTGGGGTGACTTTGGGCCAGTCACTTTCCACAGCCCTAGGAGGCAAGCAAGGGCAAACCACATCCAAAAATGTTGCCAAGAAAATTGTGGGAACTTGTCCAGGCAGTTTCCAGGAGTCAAAACTGATGGAGACACAAATTTCTGTTCAACCAGGCACCACTAGATGGCAATATTGGAAGAATGTCCCTTATTTGCTAAAGGTTATCCAGTCCAATCCAGCCTCATAGGATCAGATGAAACACATTGTTGTTTGTTTCTTTGAAATGCAAAAAATTATTTGAAATTCTGGATCTGATAGTGCTCTGATAATCAGGATACATTCTTTGTATATGTATGCAAATACCTACCAAGGAAGAATTTGTAAAGATAAAAAAAGAACTCATCTGACACATGGGAAGCAAAATCATTCTGCACCCCTTCTTCAAAGTTGCACTCTTGACTCAAGGGCAAAATACCAATTTGGAAAAGCAAAGGGTGAGGTTGGAAGTCATCCAGTGGCATGGCAACCAAACAAAAATGGTGCTTGATTTAGCAAGGCATAGGAGTTAAGCAGGGGCACAATCCAGTGACAGTCCGAGAAGTCAACAGCAAGGTAAATTCAAGAAGGCGGGTTCCACAAGTTCAGGTAAATGATAAGGCAGAGGCTACGCAACAGCACTAAGGCTTCAAGGATGTACAGGTATTTCTAGGCTATTCAAAGCTCTTAATTCTGCATAGTCTGTGTTAGTCTATGTCAAGTCCTTTCATCCTCTCTTGCCTGGAGGAATCTCTGCAGGATCATCCTCTGCTGCTTCCCCAAGACTATGCTTGTTTAGCCTCCCAGATGTTGCAGACCTGCTAGTTCCTCCTCATCTTGATCTCCTCCTCTTCAGATGAGGAATCCTTCAAGGCAGGCAGGACAATACATCTAAATCATGGATAGATCTTTCCCTCCATTGTTCAAGGGCTGGGAGGACTTTTCCTAAGTCGATTAGCATTGTAGATTGTTTGGAGTTGACCCTGGCTCCTTTTGGATAGTTGGAGGGAAGGAGAAATCAGTGGGATTATAATTTCAGCCTGCAGGCTGAAATGCACTTGTAGTAGAATTATGGCAGCATTCTCTACATACAGTTGGCCTTCAAAACTGTCTGGGAACACTGTGATACAGAAGAGAGCCATAAACTTGGTTTGGGATAGCCTGAGTGATCAATCTGGTGTTCGTTGGTTTGCACAGATGCTTCCAAGCCTACTTAAGGTATTGATGATCCTAAATCTTTTGAGAGCTAGCTATCTGAGTATCTTTTCTCCTGGCTCGTCCTGTCCAGTTCTGATATGGATTTTCTTCCTTACTACAGTCTGGAGGGACTTTGTAAGGAACAGACCACTTTTAGTTGTGGCATTAACCTTTATGCAATGATTTAAAATGCGTGTGTGTCCCTGTTTATGCATGATTTATACAGCATATTCTTTCTCATTACAGATTTTGCTTTACCAAATGATACAATTTTGCAAAAAAAAAGAAGGGGACTTCGACATGCTGTAGACCTGGGAAGGAGAATATAAATGGATTGAATAAACAAAGGGATAAGCAAAGTAAGAGAGTGCATTTGATAGAATCTTTGGGCATGGCGAAAGCTGGTGCTTATTGATTCTATCTTCCTCTCCAACCCAGTTTTGTGGTTGGGTTTCCTGCACTTTTATGTAGACATGTTCCTTTTTGCCATAACTTCATTGTTATTCTTACCGTCTCCTTTAGTACCCTGTGGAAACAATTCTGAAAAGTGTCTGAGAGATGCAGGGAAGAAATATTTTATAAAGAGTGATAAATCAGAGTAGGTAGAACTTTGCAGATGGCTGACCCCATGTGGTTTTTGTACGGATGCTCTGTGGCTTTCTCTCGCAGTGATCTGTGCCTAGCACAGTAGTACACTGCAGAATCTGCAGCTGCCAGAGATCTCATCTCAAGATAGAATTCATTTGTGGAGGTGTCTCTGGTGATGACAATTCGATTGCTAAAATGTGGATTGTAGTAGGGGCCCCCTCCTTCTTTACTGTTCTGAATTCCTCCCAACCATTCAAAGTTTCTTCCTGGACATTTTCGGTTCCAGCCCCAGAGCCAACCACCAACTTCAGCTCCAGAAACAGCACAGTTCAGTTTGAAAGATTGTCCAGGTTCTAGCGTTTTAGGAGAGGACTGGGACAGCTGCACACTGGGGAAGACACCTGGTGAAATGAAGAAAGATTAGAATCAAACTCTTTTGATTTGGTTTCTGGGATAAGAAAAGTTTAGGAAGTTCTTTAGAGTTCTTCCTGCAGATCTCTCAAGTTCCCAAGCAATTGGGAAAATCCCTTGGGGAAAGCAAAAATGGCTGGATTTGGACCAGCTGCTATTTCTTCTAGCAATCCCCAGTGTCCAACAACCCACATCACCCCAATTTCCTATACCACATCTGAACTATGGAACATGATCCCCAACTGTTTCCATCTTCAGAACTTGAGTCTTCAGCTAAGCCCTTTGAGTTAGAGTCTTCACGGTTCATATTGCATTCCATCTATATTGTTAGGTTGACCACATTGGACCCCCCGTGGGTAGAAAGAGAGGATTCAGATTGAAGTAATAGATATATAAGGTAGCCAGTCTTTGCTTCCATGCCATATTTGACCCAGGGCATCCATCCTGACCTGGTAAGATGCTCAATAAGAAGAGGACCTCCGCTAAGCTTTTCATCTCTTTTCTTTCTGATTCATTCACTCACTCTTCTCCTTTTTTGCAGAACTGGTTGAATGGCCATGGAGGGTGTTACTTAAGAGGAAATGCTTCTTGGCTGATTTACATAAAGGACCCATCATCCAGCACAGCATTTAAGAAGGAAAGAAAGTTAAAGGAACCACAGCTGCTTGGACTGCAACATTAAATCTATATCTATATCTATCTATATCTATCTATATCTTTATCTATATCTATATAAAATTATTTATATGTTAATCATTTTGGAAGATGAAGAAGGGGGAAAAAATCAACAAGCGAAAGGAGAAAAGAAAAAAAAAAGAAAAAAAAATTGATGCAAGTGGACAAAGGAATTACTAAGATAGAACCAAATGTGCTCAGTATATCACTGAGGAGAAATTAAACATTAAAAAACACTACATCATGTTAACAGTGTGAGAAAGGATTTGAACCTCCCAGCTAAGTGCCAAAAGCACCACTATGTGTTATTTAAAAATACAAATATATAGTTTTATATAGTTATATTTAGTTTCCAATTTTCTTTTGATCTAGTTTGACTGATGCACAATATTTATAAACAGTTTACCTTTTTGTGTATTTCTGATTTCAGTTCAGTTTTTTCCCCCCTTAAAAACTGTACTCTACGTACTTATATCTACCATGCTGCATGATGTACTGTCTGTATGGGAACCATTCTTGCTCAAGTTTGAATAAACGTCTGTTGTGAAAACAGGCTGTTAATTTTATCATTCCTGCATATTCTCCAGGTTTAAATTCCCTGTCTTATATCTTTGGTAACATTATAACTTTTCCAATGTTGTGCTAAATTTATCCTTGCCTCTGTAAACATTCACCTTACTAATTGTGATTTTTTTTTTTTGATAATATGTTTTGGAATTTTGACTTGTAGGAAGAATTGCGGTTTCATTTCAGATCTGATTCCTAAAATTCTCTGATTAGTGCTGTGTGTTTCTTTCTAGTACTTTTGAGTATTTTTACCCATCCACCACATATGGTAAAATGTTCCTTCTGCTTCATGGCCTTTCCAACATTTATCACCATATGATCTGTCTATCTTAGCAATTATTGATGGAGTTGTATCCCATCTATAAAACATGTTATACCAGTTTTCTCTTAAGCTACAACTTGGAGTACATTTTATAGATTTGTTCAATAATTCTTCCATTGCTGTGTTGCCACCTACTAAATCTAAATGCTAAGTCTTCAGCCTAATAGTGGTTAATGCATCAGGCTAGAAACCGAGAGACCGTGAGTTCTAGTCCTGCCTTAGGCACAAAAGCCAGCTGTGGGACCTTGGGCCAGTCCCTCCCTCTCAGCCCAAGAGCCAATCAGGCATGGTAGGAGAGTTCTAGTCCCGCCTTAGGCATGAAAGCCGGCTGGGTGACCTTGGGCCAGTCCCTCTTTCTCAGCCCAAGAGCCAATCAGGCGTGGTATGAGAGTTCTAGTTCCGCCCTAGGCATGAAAGCCGGCTGGGTGACCCTGGGCCAGTCCCTCTCTCTCAGCCCCAGAGCCAATCAGGCTTAGTAGGAGAGTTCTAGTCCCGCCTTAGGCCTGAAAGCCGGCTGGGTGACCTTGGGCCAGTCCCTCTCTCTCAGCCCAAGAGCCAATCAGGCGTGGTATGAGAGTTCTAGTCCCGCCTTAGGCAAGAAAGCTGGCTGGGTGACCTTGGGCCAGTCTCTCTCTCTCAGCCCTAGGAAGAAGGAGGCAAGGGCAAACCACTTCTGAAATCTTGCCAAGAAAATTACAGAGACTAGTCCAGGCAGTTGCCAGGAGTCAGCAATGACTCGAAGGGACCAAAACAACAAACAAACAAAACAAAACCCATGTTAGAGTGCAGCTGAGCAGGGAAGAGGTTGAGACAGTTGTCACATTCTGTCTGGGTTGACCCTTCTCCTTCCCTGAGACTTTCTCCTTTACCATTTCCTTCAGATGCCCATTTTGTTGGATATTTCTGTCTCCTTATCTAGAGGGGGTGACACCCATTTCCTTCTGAAATAGTAACAGGAAACAGAAAGAAAAAGGGCTTCCTGACTGCAATTAATATTTGGAGACACCAGGAAAAGGAAAGTGAGGGAGAAAAATGGCCAGCTAGGTGACAATACCAAAATAAAAAAAAAATAAAAAAAAAATCACCCAAATCCCACAAGACAAGCAAAAACTCAACGCTTTTCTAAGCCCTGTAATCTTTGATCTTAGTACATTCAGGGGACACAGAGGTTACCAATCTTAGTTTCTGGAAAGGTTTCTGTTTTTGTATCACTGTGCTACCCATACATGTATACAGTGATGAAGGTCTTGACTAAAATCTATCATTTCACCTTTGAAGATAACTTGGCTTAAATGTGACCTGAGCACTTGAGTTGTGGCGATAAGGACACCTGAAATGGTGTGGTTTCAGTTACATGCTCCATTTTGCACTGCATGGTCTCATGTGTGTTTGGGATGTTGTTTATTGCCAGTTATTTGCTACAATTATTTTACCACTGTATATATACTACAAGGAACCTTTCAGATACTGGAGAATCCGGACCTTCCTTTAGGACATCTCAAGGGGAGAATGGTTCCTCTTACCTCAAGGAGATTCATTTTTGTTCATATTTAAGCAGTATTGACAGAGAGATGATAGATATAGATAGATAGATAGATAGATAGATAGAGAGAGAGAGAGAGAGAGAGAGAGAGAGAGAGAGATACCAGACAGACATAGAGAAAGAGAGGAGAAAAAAAGTATAGCAATAATAAGAACATATAAGAAGCTCCACCCCTTTGTACAAGTCCATAGATGTACACGAAGGTGGTGTTACATTACAATTACATTACATAATTACTTTACAGTGGCACAATGTTGCCTATATGGCACATGTACAAAAGGGTCAAAGCGTGTGTCACAGATGTGCAATTCTGCTTTCCTCATCCCACCGCCCCCTGTGAAGACCTCAGCAATTGGGAATATATTCTGAATTTAGCTCAAGAAAGATCAAATCACTTGGATCATCACTGGAAAAGACATGAAAATGCTCATTCTACACTTCTGGTGGTATCATTCTATACAACCCCAAAGCAGCTTTTTTGAAGGGATTTTCAACTGTAATTGATGATGATCCATTCCCTCCAAAAAAGTGCCAGTTTAAAGACTGTCCTGAAGAAGGAACTATATGCTAAAAAAAATTCCTTTAGTTTGTCATGGAAAGAAGAACTTGGCAAAATTCTGTAGGGTTGGAAGACTTAAAACAATCCCTAACATCACTACATAGAGCCACTGTCCCACTTTATTTAATTAATAATGAATGGGATTACAAAATAACTACAAAACCTGGGCTTCAAAAATTTGGACAAGTTCTACACAATCCCAAAGGATTAGTGAAAATTTGAACTTTTTGTTTCCATTGATGGTTATTCAGATTTTTGTCTTCCCAAATTAAAAGGAAGGTCTCTTTGCAGCCAAATCCCCCAAGAGTTTGAGAATTCATTTTTTTAGCTTATTCCATCTGCCCCCTGGACAATAAAAATAACCTTTCTGTTGTGAGCAAAGTAAGAGGAAGGGAAACTATGAGGTCTAGTCTGCGTTAGGCACGGAAGCCAGCTGGATGGTTTTGGCCAATCACTCTCTCTCAGTCCCAGGAAGAAAGCAATGTCAAGTCACTGCCAAAAATATTACCAAGAAAATTTCAGGGACTTGTTCCTGTAGTCACCAAGAGTCAGGGATGCCTTGATGGACCATAACAACAACAAATAGTGGGAGGGGATCGACCAATAGCCTTGACTGTATGAACATACAGATGAAAATTCAGTGTAAAACAGGAGAACAAGAGAAACGGTCATCAGAGATGCTTCCACATTTCACTTAAAGCATTGTCTGTTGCTCAAAGATGGATCTGTTTGGGGTGTAACTTCAAAAACCACAAGATGGCTGGGATTAAAAGCTACTGTATGTTGGGACATCTTCTGAAGGTGAGGCCAACAACTTCTTCTTCCATCTGCCTATGTAATCTACTGAAATGGTAAGGAGCCGCCAATGTCTTTGACTGCAATGTGTAGGTATGGTGTGAGGGTATAAGGGAGAATATGCAATGAATACCTGATCTCATAGTATCCTTTAAGATTGATTGTCTATGTCTGAAATATCTGTTTCTGTGGCCTAGGGGAATAAGAAATTGGAATCTATTTAAATTTTGGAGAAATGTGGAGGCATGATCTATCTCCAAGTCAATTTAGTGTCATTCTGATCAATGACCAATGCTCAAATTTCCATCTGCAGTATACAACACAGAGACTTCTGGGTAATTTAAATAAATTATGTAGCATAACTCTCAATAGAAAACAATTCAATTTGAGTATGCCTCATTCTTTCCTATACAGTGACACTGAGTCTCTCTTTTTCTCTTTCTAACCATCAAGTCCTAGTGTCCATTCTTTCTAGACATGTGCACACCAAATCTTTAGGAAGGCTCTGTGTGATCTAGTGGTTAGGATGTTAGACCAGGGTTTCTCAACCAGGGTTGCGTGGAACTCTAGGGTTCCATGAGAGGTCACTGGGGGTTCCCTGGGAGATCGCAATTTATTTAAAAAAAATATTTCAAATTTGAGCAACTTCACATTAAAGAGATCAGTTTCTTTATTTTTAGTTTAAGGACACTGTTAATGCATATAGACAGGCCTACACATCAAACGAATAGAATAATTTTGTAACTTCTGGCCTATATTTGAGCCTGAATGGGCAGGGGTTCCTCGAGGCCTGAAAAAATATTTCAAGGGTTCCTCCAGGGTCAAAAATTTGAGAAAGGCTGTGTTAGACTATGCCTGGGGAAATCCAAGTTCTAGTCCACCCACAGCCATGGAAGTTCTCTGGGTGGCTTTGGGCCAATCACCTTCTCTCAGTCCAACCTACCTCACAAGGTTGCTGTTGTTAGAAAAAGAGGGAGTAGGGCACATTATGTATGCCACCTTGAGCTCCTGCAGAAAATGCCAACTATACATCAAATGCATGCATACATACATACATACATACATACATACATACACACATCAAGGGAAAAGCTGGTTCAAATCCATGCTTAACTTGGTGCCAGTTCCTTCTGCCTAAACAACATTACAGGGTTACCATGACAAGAGAATTAGAGTCCTTATCATAGGTACTCTTAGGTCCTCAAAAAGGGGATAGATTCTTGAAATATGTTTTATGACATTATATTATTATTTTTAATCTGGCTTTTTAATGTTGTGATGATCAAAATTTTCAGTATCAGAAGCCATCCACTGGAAAAGGGAGCTGCATTTTCTGTGGATAGGAAGCTTAGTGCTTGCAGGGTGATTGCCACATGATCTGTAATGCCCACAGTGATTTAAACCCTAACAAAAACTTCTGTATCTTAACTTCTGGTAGCTACTGAGACGGTAACCCCAGGAGGAAATGTGGGCTGGGAAATTTCTTTCAATGGTTGGGTTGGGGGTGGTGTCAGCCTTTCTGGCATGCCTCTGTTGCATTAGCTGTTTGGAATCAGAAGCCAATCCTGAAAATCTGTTCCTAAAGGAAGATGCTTGCTTGGCACATTGATTTTTTTTTAAACCCATCCATTTATTTTCAGAATTTCTATCACACTTTTTATTAATGAAAAAGAAAGGATGAAATGCCAAAACATGACGTGTGTAAAAAATTATTAACAAGGGGCATCCATAGGCGGTGTTGAACAAGTCAGGATGACAGCCACTGTCATGTGATTGAAGCTCCCTTCTTTGTACATCTGTTGGGGCACAATTAACTTAACAATTGACAAGCTTAGCCATTAAGAGAAGACAGCCCAGGAACAGGAGAAACCAATCAACAAATGAATACAAAACAACAAGAACAAAAATAAAAGTACCAGATTTCTCATGTGAACATTTCAAAGACAATAAGGGTCAGTTCCTACACTAATTAAACTACCTTAAATGTGCGAACTCTTACTTACAACGCTTTGTGGATTACTGCTTTCTACCACAGTGATTTGTAGCTTCAAGGCTAGGTCTACTGTAATGTGATGTGGCATGGCTTGTAACGCTTGAGCTTGTTCAGAAGGTTGTCCATCCGCAACTGGAGCTTGAAGAACAGGCCTGCGTTTTGTTTTAGGACAGTAAAAGTGGCCTTTGGCTGTTGTGCAATCTAGCCATAGAACACGCCAAATCACTGGTCCATGTAGACCAAGGTGATCCCTTGAACAGGAAACTGGTTTCATGTTGGGATTTAATGTTGTATTTGTCAGTCTTCATTCTTTGGGCTTCTTACAATTCACTCCCCCATTTTGCATGAGTCTTGCCGTAGCCTGCTTTACTGTATGTCTTACACGCTAATATGTAGAAATGTCTTCAACTATCACAGAGCTCAAGGCTAGAATGTAGTTGGTTTGGGACACAAGCATGAGATGCTAGGTCAGAACTTTCTTACCCTCACAGAGTCTCTCCTAAAGGTTGACCAAACCATATTTGATATTGCTGTCATCAACGGTGAGGGGCTTGGAGGCTAAATTCTATGAAGAGTGGTTAAATGAACTGGGTGTGTTTAGCCCAAAGAAGAGAAGGCTAAGGGATGACATGATAGCAGCCTTCCAATACATGAAGGGATGTCACAGGGAAAAGGGTGTGGGTTGATTCCCCATGGCACCTGAAGGAACGATAAGAACCAATGGGTGGAGGTTTTATAGAAGGGAATCCAAAATTGCATAAGGAGAATTTCCTGACTGTGAGAGCTATCAAGCAGTGGAAGAGCCTGCCTCCTGGAGTTATGGGTGTTCCATCACTGGAGATGTTCAATCAAACGTTAGATAGCCTTCTGTGATGGTATGAAGATGGTATGTGATGGTGTCTGTGGTGGTATGAAGATTCCTGTCCTGGGCTAGATCTCCAAAATCCCTTCCAACCCTATGTTTCTATGATTCTTGATTCCAGTTCTATTCTGGAACTCCCATCCTTTAAAGATAGGGCAGAATTCTGTTTCACAGAGAGATTTCTAAGAAACAACTTCACACCTTTGCCTTTAATATGTGAACATCTGAAGAGGACCATGTGGGACTGGGATGGTTGGAAGAAGCATTATTAGGCTCCTAGTTCCTCCACAGTCTGAGCTCCTGTAGGTTCAAGAAAACATCTGTGTGTCTAATGTGTGTTAGCATGAAACAGATTCTTCAAACCTAACAGCTTGGCCAAGCTGATTCTGCGCTCAATGACTCAGCAATAAATAAGTCCAAACAAAGAAACAACAGAGAGTCCAGGTAAGTCCAAATCCTTACTGTTTAGAAATAACAGAGGAGAATAACCAAGAAGAGAAGGGGTCTAGATGGGAAAAAAAAGTCCTATGAGGAATGGGTGGAGGTCGATGTTCAACTCCGCCAGACAATGCACATCATCTCTGGCACACTGTGTAGTGGCTACCAGTACTCAGCAATATTATACCACCCCACATCAGAAGACAACAAGCCCTCGCCTGGCTATGGTCAAGGATGTTGAACAACAAGGCCCTTCCTATTCATCAGGATATTGCACAGGCCACCACCAGATTGAAATCTCATAGGCCAGCTTAGAAAACAGCCATACATCTAACATCTATCCAGTTCAACCCTAAGAATGCCTGGAGAGAGGAATGGTCCAAGTTGTCACATCATGGCTTGGTCATTAGTGATCCTTCTTCCAAATGTCCTGGCTTTAACCTGCCTCGCTCTGTCTGGATGAAATTGAATAGAATCAGATGTGATCCTGGAAGGAGTGCCTCTGCTCTGTATCATTGGGGCTGAAAAGATTCTCCTTGTTGCAACTGTGGTGCCGAGATGCAAACTATTAAACACATTGTGCAAGACTGCCCACAACGTGCGTTCCCTGGCTGCTTAGAAGAACTGCACGAAGCAACACCAGAAGCGATTGCCTGGATAGCTGACCTGGACATCCAGTTATGAGCCTACTACTGTATCCCTGCAAAAGTTTTGTATATAGTTGTGTGGACTGCGTGTATATATTTGGCTTTTCTCTTGTCATGCACTCATCATATGCTATATGCAGTCTATAATGGGTGGGGGATAAGATGCATGTGGATGTGATTAGCTTGGACAAGAGAAGACTGTGGGAAGGCATGATAGATTTCAGCTGGACATCAGGAAATTGTTCCTAATGGGAAGACTTGCTTAACAAAAGAACGAAATTGCCTTGGGAGACGGTGGCTTCTCCTCTGCTGGAGAGTATCTAAACATAGGCTGGATGGCCCTCCATTGGGAAGGTTATAGTAAATTCCTGCATTGGGCAGGGGGTTGTCCTGGATGTTCTCCAAGATCCCTTACAACCTATAATTCCACAGATTTGTGAACAAATGATACACATATTCATATCTATTCTTTTTTAAAAAAATGTTTCTTTTTTATTAATAGATTGCTGGCATCTGTAAAATCATTATTTTAGAAATTAACATATTAATGTGATAGGACTACACTGTTGTCTATCAACCTTTGGCCCAATGGCTTGACCCCAGTTCTTGAAGGTGGATTATGAATGCACCTCTTTCAAAGGGGCATTCTCTCCTAGGGATTTTCAGTTTCTTCCTGGTCCCTTCCTCAAGGAACTCCTGATTTTCATAGTGTCTTCCTGCTCCCTTCTTCAAGGAACTGTTGTACAGGTATGACCATCATAATTCCTTTTGTTGCAACTCCTTTCTTCTACCCTCATTCTTCGATCTTCTCTTTCTGCTTCTCCCTCTGCTTCTTACCTTGCCACTTGAGCTGCTGCTTCCTCTAGTGCTTTCTGAGTTGCTTGATTGTTGACTCACAAGGCTCTCCTTGCTTCTTGCTCTGCTTCTTATCCTGTACCTTGACCTAAAGGTATCTGTCTTTTTTCTTCCTCCTGAAATCACCCATGGCTTCCTACGGCTATGCTTCCAGACATTCAGCCCATGCCGCAGATGCAATTTTCTCTCCAAGATTCTACCAAGGATGGACATTTTCTCATCGGTTTCTGAGCTGACTAGGAAACGAGTGTGGTGAACTTGTTTCTTGGGCCTCTTGTGCTGGACTGTTTCTGACATGAGCATTCCTTTCCTCTGGGTTGTCCCAGACACTTGGGTTCTCTTACGTTCCATCAATGGCCTGCTGTCATTAGAAGGTTCCTTTGTAGGTATGTCTGTTCCCCAGTTCAGGGTTTCTTCTTCTACCTTCTCAACGTTTTGGTGCTTTCCACCATCAGGTTCATCCATGCATGGTTCTGTAAGAGTTCTTTCACCTTCACTTCCATAGTCCAGCACTGCTGTCTGCTCAACAACTACTGAAGGTGGCGTTACTTTTTGGAAGAACACACTTTTTGGGGATGGGGAAAATTGCTCAGAGGGTCCTGCAGTATTGGGCGGTTCATCTTCTGATGTAGTCATGTTCTGCAGGTCCGTATTGCTAGCAAAGACTCTTTCCTCCTGAAATAGGGAAGGTTCTTGATCTCCTGTACTAGAAGGGGTAGTTTCTTGTTCTGGAAGAGAAGCATTCCTCAGGGTTGCCTCTGAGGATGATTTAGAGGTAGCATCCTCTGATGGAAGAGAAGAGGACTGTATTTTTACCTTCTTTGCTGAAGTAGATTGAAGGGATGCCCTGTCCTCTGTTAGCAGAGAAGAGGAATCTGTTTGTGTCTCCTTTACCATACCCCAAATTAATTCTGGTCTCCATTCTTGCTTTTTAACTGATTGCAATGAGAACATGGAGCCTTCTCTGGATGAAGGCAAATGGCATAGGCAAGGGCAATTACCTATCCTACAGGACCTGTTGGGTACCCAGCTAGAAGTAGAGACTTTTGGTAATTGGGACTGCTTCAGCCCAACAGGATAGTGACTGTCATCTTCCATTCTGTGGGAGGTGCTTTGAAGTTGTTGCAGAATTTCCTTCTTTAGGGACATTTTGGAAGAGCAAGGAAGGGCTTCCCTCTCTTTAGCCAACCAATTAGTTCTTCGACTTGGATATTTCTCCACAGGTAAACTCTCTGATGAGCTACTGACATTACATGTGCATTTCTGATAGCCAGAAGTAGGGGTGGAGAAAGGTGGACCCCAAGGGTCTTGTGTTCTACCAGGGAGATCTGAACCCCACCTTTGTGCATCCCTCATCAGATATAAACTGAATTCAGATCTCTGCAGTGGTGGATTCCTTGACCCTTGAATAGTTTCATTGTGCTGGGTTTTTCTGTCAAGACAAAATGATGGCTCTTCAGTGTCCAGCCAAGAAGCTGGAGTTCCCATTGGAACTTGGTAGAGATCATAAAATAGCTCTGAGTCATACATGTCAGGTACCCCTGAGCGAGAGCTGGATTTCAATATGTCTTCATCATAATATGCTGAGGATGGTTCCTTCATCTCCTCCCCCACTTTTTCAGTTGGAGGAATGAATGCCACCATTGTGTCATGAGCCAGTTTTGGAAGTTGCCATCTGTGCTTCACAGTGAGATCTCTGATGTGGGTTTCCAGATGCTTCTTTATGGCTGGTTGCAGAAAGTGTAGCTGCTGAGTAGCAACTCTGACTTCCATCACTACGCACCATTTGTTGGTAGTACCACTCATTTCTCCAAAAGATCTTCTTTTAATGTTCATGTCTGCTGCAGACTGTGGTTTCTTCTGCGACTCTAAGGGAGCAAATGACTGTATGGATTTCTGAACAATGGCAGGCAAGCCCCAGGCATGTTGAATTTTCTTGTGCTGGATATGGAATTCCAAAAGATTCTGAGCACCATCTTCAAGAAAGGGCAAGTTCACCTTTCTGATTCTCAAAAAGGCTGTGGATGAGGTCACGGGTGAAGTGGTGGCCTGTAACTTTGCCTCCTTCCTTCCGAGCTGGAATTTCTTCAAGGGACTTTTGTCCATAACCCAGGGCTGGGGCAATGAGACCTCTGGAGATTTACAGCCATGATATTGAGCTTGTGAGCTGAGTGTGCCAGGATGCAGAAATGCTCTTGATGTTGTTTGAGCACGTTTTGGAAGCTCCCATCTATGTACGGCAATTACATTCCTCAGATGAGCTTCTAAGTGTTCCTTTGTATCTGAGCTAAGGAATGACAGATTCTGGGCAATCATGTGAAATTCTCTATCGCAGGGAAGCTTATGGGCTATCATTGTACCTTGTGTGGCTAATGGGTGCTTCTTGGAGTCAGGGAGATATGGAGCAAAGGCATCTAGGGATTTCAACACAGTGCATGGCACACCCCATGCATGCTGGAGTTTCTTGTGTTGGATATGAAATTCCAGGAGATTCCAAGCTGTGTCCATGAAGAAAGGCAGCTTCACTTCTGAACAAAAGAAAGGAGTTACCTCGATATGTCCATTTGCAGGTGACATTAATTTTCTCTTACGGTAAACTTTCCTGGGCTTGGAATTCTCCATTGAATCTTCTTTATCTTCTTTGAACTCAGATGGAGAAAGGGATCTCAGAGGCAGAAATGCCTGCAGGGGCTGCTGAACGCGTTCAAGAAGGCCCCAATTGTGCTTTGCTGTCAGGTGTCTCAGATGGGTATCCAGGTGCTCCTTGAGATCTGGGCTGAGAAATAATAGACTCTGAGCATTGATTTGCACATCTCTTTTATCCCACAGGACTTTTTTGGCCCTTCTATCCCTTGGGTGTTGTGTGTCTTTCTGTGCTTTAAGAGGAAAAGGGGCAAAGGCATGCAAGGATTTCAGTACCAAGGAAGGCAGGTTCCATGCCCGCTGAATTTTCTTCTGCTGGACATGGAATTCCAGATAATTCCTGGCCTTGTCAGAGAGAAAAGGAAGCCTTGACTCCATCTGTAATAAGAAACACCTTCCTTCAGCACTCACATGAGTGGTTGCTCTCTGTTTCCTTGGCTGGAAATCTTCGTCTTTCCTTATTTTCCTTCTCCTGTCTTTCTCAACCACTTGCCGCAAGTCATCATCTTCTTCCTCAGCTTGTGACACATCTGTAGTCCCCAGGAGGGATTTGCATTGGCAGCAGAGTGGTGGCTGTTCATGGATGCTTTCATATTGGGAAGGAGGTCTGGAAGGCAGAAATGATCCCAGGAGTTTCTGAATAGTTTTTGGAATGCCCCATTTGTGCTCTGCAGTCCTCCTCTTCAGATGAGCTTCCAGAATGTCTTTGGTTCTTTTACTGACGAAGGGGAGGTTTGGGACAATCACCTCCACTTCTCTCCTATCCCATCCATGTGTCTTGACTATGCGCTCTCTAGTGCTCTGGAAGCGTCTTTGCATCTCAGGGGAAAGCGGGGCGAAAGCATGCAAAGACTTCAACACTGTGGAGGGCAGGCTCCATGCCCGCTGAATTTTCTTCTGCTGGATGTGGAATTCCAGGTAATTCCTGGCCTCATCCGAAAGAAAAGGAATCTTTTGCTCTCTGCACAATAAGAATTGCCTTCTCTTGGCTCTCCCAGATGTGGCTCCTCTCTGATTCCTTGGCTGGGAAGATTCCACTTCTCTTCTTTTCCTTCTGCTGTTTTTCTCTGACACTTCCAGCAAGTCTTTATCCTCCTTCTCAGTTTGGGAATCATTGGCAGCCCAAAGGATCGATTTGCGCTGGATTTCCTTGGATTGGAAATGGGGTTGGGATTGGGGAGTCGACAGTGTCCCCAGGGACCGCTGAATTTGTTTGGGAAGAGACCATTTATGCTCTGCAATTTTCCTCTTCATGTGACCTTCCAGAACCTCTTTGGTCTCCATACTAAGGAATAAGATGAAGGGGACAACCACCTTTATTTCTCCCATATCCCACTGGTTAGTCCTGGACTTCTTCTTTCCTGAGCTTTGTATCTTGATGGGAAATGGGAAGAAAGCATGCATGGACCGCAGCACCATAGAAGGCAGTCCCCAAGCATGCTGGATTTTCTTCTTCTGAATGTGGAATTCCAAAATACGCCAGTCCTCATTTGTGAGGAACGGCAGCTTTGCCAAAGCTGAGCACTGCCCTTGATGGGTAATACCATTGGCTGCTTTTGGAGCTCCTTTCCTAGAGATGTCTCGTTGTTGGGACTTTTCTCTCTTGTGGTGGGAAAGGATTTTTTGTGGTTGGGTGGATTTGCTGTGCTGTTTGTGAGGCTGGTGTGTTCCAGACGGGGATTTGGGTCGAGGATGGGCAATAGCTCTCAGTGAACCTGAAATCAGTTTGGGAAGCTCCCATTTGTGCTGCATGGTCAAGTTCTTCAAGTGGGCTTCCAGGCAATTCTTGATCTCTGTATTCAAGAACCTCAGGACTGAATGAGGGGTTATGGCCTGCACCAATGAAAGTGGTGCATGAGTAGCTCCTTTCCCTTGGCTTCCCAAGCTCTTGGTGAAGATGCGCACTCCTGCTCCTGTACTCATGCTCTGCAGCTCTGGTGGATGTGGGACAAAAGCATTGAGGGATTTCTTGACAACAGAGGGCAGGCCCCAGTCATGCTGGATCCTTTTGTGTCTGATATGGAATTCTAGAGAATCCCAAGCTTCCTTTGGGTAGAGTGTTGCAGCCCTGCTTTCTTGGTGAAACTTAGCAGTCACTTTTCCACTACGAGTTGTAGTTCGGCTCATTACTTGTGGAGAAGGAGACCTGGGATGCCCTCCTACTGTAAGTGGTACTTGCCTGCCACCATCCTCCTCTGCCAGGCCCCTCCACTGTGGGGCTTTTCTAATTATGGGAAGATGCTGGAATCTGGAGTCTGGGATTTGGTCTAGAGGTTCTTCAGACTGGGGAAGAGATGTTGGAGGCAATAACATCTTCAGTGATTCCTGTACTTGCTTGGGAAGGCCCCATCTGTGTCTTGCAATTTGTCTTTTGGTATGTGCTTCCAAGTGTCCCTTTGTGACTGGATCCAAGAACAACAGCCTTGGAGTTGTGGCTCTTGCTTCACTTTGCAGACTTGAGGGGGCAGCAATGGCCAATCTGGCTGAAGCTCTTTGTGGTTCTGGAGGCAAAGGAGCAAAAGCATGCAAGGACTTCTGGAGGATGGAGGGCAGTCCCCATTCATGCTGGAACTTTTTACGTTGGATGTGCCTTTCCAAAAGATCTGCACTTTCACCTCTGAGAAAGGAGGCCTTCTTGTCCAGAACATCTGCACAACTTGCCTCTGGAAATCTAGTGATACGTTGTGCTGTTTTGAACGTAGGTCCACGCACAAGGAAGGGTCGGGATTCCATTGGTTCTTCATGATCTCCTGGAGGGGTGGGATGAAAGCCATGTAGAAATTTCTGTAATCTTTTTGGCAGCCCCCATTGGCTATGAATGACCATCTTTTTAATGCTAGATTCTAAGTTCTGCCGAACAAGCTGAGAAACAAATGGCAGATACTCTACCCAAATCCTAATTGCCTGCCATACTCTGTGAGGTGGGTGGGTGTCAATGGATAAGGGGATTGCAAAGGCTTGTAGAGAGCTTTGGATGATGGAAGGCAACCCCCAGAAATGATGAAGTCTCTTCTCCTGGATGTGATACTCCAACATTTCTCTTGCCTGTTTCTGAACAAAAGGGATCTTCAGCTGTTGGAATGCAAAGTTTGCCTTTCTAGTTTGGGCCGGGAAACATCTTGCTTGGACCACTACAGATAAGGATTCCATGTATTCTTTGCTCATCCCCCACAAGTACGCCAAATGTTTACATCTCACGTTCTGTTCCAGCAGATCTATATTACTTGGTGGCAGAAACAGCAAGGACAGAGCTCTGTTGCTGGGGGATTTCTGCCCAGCATAAATCCATTTGGGGAGGTGCTTTAGTTTCCTAATACTGGATGCTTTGTGGGACTGTCTCACCAGTCCAGGTGGTGTCTCCAGTTGCATCTGAAGGTATTTTCTTCGGATGTGTTCCTTGAAGACATCCAATTTCTTTGGAGCACAGTTGGAACAAGCCCTTTGATTTCCCCCACCACTGACCCTTGCTTCTCTCAATTTGTTTTCCTTGTCACTTCGGGGGAGCCGAGCCTTTCCCAAAGGAACAGAAGGGCTGAAATATTTCAGGGACTCAAGGATTCTCTTTGGTAAGCCCCAACGCCGCTGCAGTTTCAGCTTCTGGATGTGAAACTCTAAGTAGTTGCAAGTTGCCCGAGGGAGAAACAAAAGCTTTTCTGGCAAAGTATGGACATAGATTGTGGTCCTGTGGGAGGTGGGACTCGGGGGAAAACCTCGCATGAAGACCCTGAGGGAACTCTGGATGAGTACGGGGATGCCCCATTCATGATGCAGCCTCTTCTTCCTGATGTGCAGTTCAAAACCCTCTCGCTCTTGTTGGTGCAGAAATAGGGTCTGTACCTCTGAGAACACCACAGCAGGCACCCTCTTGCTCCGGAGGGGCGAGGCATATGCTCTAGGAGTCATTGCATCAATGGCTTCCACATATCTTTTGCCCAGACCCCAAAGGGAACTAAAATAGCAAAGCTGTACTGCCATCTCCAACCTCTTTGCATCCTGCTTTTGCACGAAGGGCAGGAAGATCGGTCGGAGCTGCAGAGACTTGGGGCCATGGGAGATTAATCTGGGGAGAGGTTGCCTGGTTGCCAATACATTATGTTTCCAAGAACCCACCACCACATCTGGGAAAACCTCCAACTGTATCTCCACATATTTCTTAGACAAGTGAAGGCAAATCTTCTCCCGATTTTTAGATCCTTTTAAGGGAAGTCTGAGAGGAACATGTGGTGGGACTGCCACCATTCTCGGTTTGCAGCACATGGTGCAGAGAACACTCTTAGTTTGGAATAAAGGGATGGTCCTATAGCTGGATACTGTTCTACTTGTCTGGTGCACAAGTGTTTTTTGCCTTGGGGCATGGATTTTTACTTCTGGCTGTAGCATCTTCAGAGATCTAAGAACCCTTTGTGGCAAACCCCACTGATGGTACAGTTTTGTCTTCTGCACATGGAGTTCAAGGTCTTTGCAGATGACCTGGGGAAGGAACAATAGCTCCTGAACCAGGGTACGGACACTGATTTTTGTCTTTGTTAAAGATGATAGTGAAGGTGGCTGGTAGATGAAGCTCTTGAGTGATTTTTGGATAAAGACTGGAAAACCCCATTCATGTTGGATTCTTTTCTTTTTAACATGCAGTTCTAAGGTTTTTACACTGAATCCTGGAGGAGGTACCCACTGAATTTCAGTGAATAGGAAGGCAGTCCTTCTCTGACTTCTTAGGGGCTGGAACAATGGATTGGGCATCATTTGTTCAAGTGCCTTCACATAGTGGGCACTCAGCTTCCACAAAGAAGCAAAATGATTACGTTGCACAGTCATTTCAATCCTATTCATGGCTTCTCTGCATGCAAACGGCAATAAGGTTCTGCGGGGCAGCAATGGCTGGTGGTTAGAAATGATCTTAGGGAGAGATCTTCTCAAAGAGAAAAACATGTCCCTCCAGGAAGTCCTAACAGTTACAGGAAGAGCCTCTAAATAAATTTCCAAGTGTTTCTTAGCCAAGTGCAGCTGCAGTCTGAGCTGAATCTCAGCCTGGGATGTGGGATGAATCTGTGGAGGTGTAGCATTGTCAATTTTGGGGTGTTTGCTACCTTGTTCTTTATTCATCCCACCTACTTGCCAAGGTGCTATGGGTTTCAGGTAATCATAACTTGAGTAGAACAGCTTCATAGACTCCAAAACTCTTTTAGGCAGCAGCCATCGCTGATAGATTAATCGTTTCTGCACATTTCTTTCCAGTTCTCGTTTGGTGGTATTACTGAGAAAGGAGACCTCTGGTGGGAAAACAATCACCTCTCTGTGCAATTTCTTCTGGGGAAGAGAAGAAGGAGTAGCTGGAAGAAGGTATTGGACAGATCTCCAAATAAGACCTGGAAGACCCCAAATGTGTTGAAGAGTCTTTTTTCTCACATGCCATTCCAGTACTTCTCGGGCTTTGTGGCCAACAAATGGAGTGTCCTTTTCAGTGAGACTAAATCTAGCAGATTTTCTGGGCAGGTGGTGAATGAAAGCTGATGGTGTGATATTCTGAATCAGCAGGTTGAGTGACTTACTGAATACAGTGGGTATCTTCCACTTGTAGGTCAGGTCTTTGTGTATAATGTTTAACTCGATATGACTAAGAGTTTCTTGATGCACAAAAAGAAGCTGCTGAGATCTTGGCTTCAAAGAACATGTCTGAGGTGGAAATATTTGGGGGAGTTTATGCACTACCCTTTGGTTAGTCCCTCCCAAAGGCTGCTGAGCTGTGGGAGTAATATGACCCAGATGGATCTCAATGGCTTTCTTGGCCAATTTTCTCTGCAGTACTTGACCCCTCGAGCTTGGAAGTGATTGATGTTTTAGAGAGAGAGCTGGTTTCTTATTGTAACTGACCATTGCTGTGGAAGCTGTCCCCTTCTTAAATTCCTTTGCAGAGGACTTTCCATCTACTTTGGACCTCTTGGTCAGTGAGGGAGAAGGTGGAATGAACACCTGCAGGGATTTAAATACCCGTTTGGGTAGGCCCCACTGCCTCTCTATGATTTTGCTCCTGAGGTGGGTCTCTAGCTTCTGCTTTATCTCTGAGTTGGTGAAAAGGAGTTGGCTAAAGCCAATGAATATTTGAACTTCACACTGATCATAGTACCTGGTCCTGAAGTGAGCCAGTGATGGTGGAGCTGGTAAAAGGAACTCTCTCAGGGACCTCAACACCAGGCCAGGCAATCCCCACTGGTGCTGAAGTCTCTTTTTCAGGACATGGGTCTCCAAGTTCTTTCCATCACTGGATATTATTAAGGCAGGTGTTGTAAGACCAAACTCAATCAAGGAATGTACTAAAGTAGAGGAAATTGGTTGAGAAGGAGGACTAGGGACAAACTTGCTCAGGGATTTCATATAAATTGTTGGAAGCCCCCATAGGAAGTAGATGCATTTACTCTTAACATTCATCTCCACGGTATCTGCTTTCTTTCGAAGACTTAAGCCCAGCCTGTTCCTCAGTTGAGAATGAACCTGACCAAGAGGAATAAGTTTGGGCAGAAGCCAATTTCTTGCCGTTGCAATACTTATTTTCTGGGAATGCCGTACAATTGAATGGAAAGTCTCCAACCTCATCTCTAGGGATTTCTTTGTAATGTGCACTTGTAGTTTTTCTTGGAAGGCTGGAGTGATTTTGGAGTCCAAGACCGCCACTGTGACTGATGGCTTTCTGGTGGGTTTTCCCATCTTTCTTGCACTTTTCATTTGACTTATGTCCTTGTGCTTATGCCGCCAGCCTGCTGAAGAAGACTTCTCTTGCCTTGATTGAAAGTAAGGTTTAATGTGCCTGAGGGCATCTTGTACCTTCTGGGGTAGTTGCCAATGCTTTTGCTGAACCATTTTCTTTATGTGCCATTCTAGCTCCTTCCTGGTACCAGTGGCCATAAAGGACAGGATCTGAGGTCTTGTGACCACAGCAACTTTCCTCCGGTGCCTCTGGGCAGGGAAGCATGGAGCAGAAGGCATGAACCTTTTGAAGGACCTCAGAAGGGCTAAGGGCAATCCTATGAGATGTCGCATTCTTTTTGCCACCATGTGAAATTCTAAGCTCGCCAACATGTTTTTTTCCATAAAATAAATGTGCATGCCTGTAAATCTGATTGAGTCTGTCTTGCTGGTCTCAGCTGGCCACAGCATGGAGTGGGTCGTTATACTAGACCTTTTCTTGAGTCCTCTACCTGTGATAGCCTCTCCTAATGAGCTCTGGAGTGAGTCTTTATAGGCTTTGTGATGATCACAGGACTTCTTGTGGTGCTTACTTGATCTGTGCACCTTCAAGCTGCTAGATGAGATCTCAGAGAAGCTGAAAGAGGATTTTGAGGAACTGCTAGAAGTGCTATATGTGAATGAAGTTGACTTGAAGGAGTCTTCCTTTGGAATATCCTGGTTGACAGACGTATTGCTCCCTTCCTTCCAAGCATAGGGAACATGGTGTGGAATGGGAGGTGTTCTACCTTTATCATCCATTGGCAACAAGAATGTGCTTGATAAAGCAGGTGTCTTCTGGTCAAGAACAGTGTGGTTAGGAAAGGGTGCAGGTTCACTGGCACTCCGCAGGACTGAATCAGGGCCTCTAACTAGAAAGCCACAAGGTGGGACAGGATATTGTATGCAAGACACAGGAGACTCCAGCCCCCTTGAGTTTTTCAGTCTATGCTGCTCTGCCTCCCAGCTGTAAATAAATTCCATGGCTTCCTGAGCAGCATGCTCACACACCTTACAGTCTGCATCGTCACACAACAGTTGACGGACAGAACTTTCATGAGTGTCCTCATGGATGCCCTGTTGGGGCTGGGCAAAAACTTGCTGCTTGATACCTGCAAGGAGAAAGAAGATCTGATGAACCAGAATTGCCTCTCATATCATTAGAAAACATGACTATTAGCTACTTCTTTACTGACTGCTAATAAATATCCTACCAGCTAGAGAGACCTGCAGGCTCTGTAAGTTTCCCCAGCAAACCAGATATCCAGTGTGAAAATCAGAAAATATGCATTGCAATTTGGACTTAAATTCATGTTCATATTTTCACAGAAACTAAGCAATTTATAAATGTTTTCTTTTCTTTCTTTCTTTTTTTAAAGTATATTTTTGTAGGAAAATATTAACGCATCTTGTGTTGTGCTTTGTGGTCTGAAGTACTTCAGAACAGTCAGGAACTGTGAAAAACAATGGCAAGGGGTGTCCAGATTTGCCCATTAAAACACAATGGGATGGTCACGGTTGGGGGAATGATGCAAAGTAGATGACACGGGTAGACGGGATTTTAACTCCTTTGCTTAGAAACAGTATTAAGCTTGTTGAGGGCTTGAGTTAGAGAGCCAAGTGGGTCTAGTGGCGAAAGTGCTGGATTAGAAGCTGGGAGATTGTGAGTTCAAGTCCTCCCGTAGGCAGAGAAGCCACTTGATGACTCTATTGACTGTCTCTCAGCCCTAGGACGAAAAGGTCAAGGGCAAACCACTTCTGAAAATGTTGCCAAGAAAACTGCAGGGACTGGCTCTTGTAGTTGACAGTAGTCTGGGCTGACTTGAACCGCAACAGTGATATAACAGGGCTTAATCTACAGCATTCATTCATTGATTCATCCATTCAATTTGTATAGCCACTCATCTCATATTCGTGATTCTGGGTGGCTTGCATAATTAAACAACCAACAACAGACCCAATAAACAAAATACAAAGGTCAGGAATAATGATAGGAAATAACCCCTTTAAAAACCCAACTCAAACCAACATTTAAAGCCAGAAACCATAATAAGCAGGCAAATGCAAGTCGTGCACCAATCATTACAGTCATCTAGCAGGCTCCAAACCCTAGCCAGGTCCCCAGGCATCTTGACCGGGCTAGGTCTTTAGAGCCTTTCAGAAGGCAAGCAGGGTCAGGGCCAGTCTGGGGAGACGATGTTCTGAAGGATTGGCGTTGCAGCAGAAAAAGCTTTCCCCCTGTGTCCCAGCAGGTGGCACTCCATGGCACGTCTCTTCTGCTGGACCTGATGGGATGAGTAGATGTAACTGGGAAGAGGTGGTCCCTCAAATAATTGCTAGGTGTTTTGCCTTAATATGAAGACAATACATTGCAACCCTTCTGAGACAGGGCTTGAAAAGCTGTCTGAAGGAGCCTTGTATGGCCATAGACTCCAGGTTGCCTACATCTTGTCCAGTAGAGCAAGTAATGGGTATTGCCTATTTACATGAGTTCTCTTCAGATGGAAGATGACCAGGCACAGGCATTGCCAGAAACTGACCCCGTACTTCTGAGTCCCAACTGTCATGTTAAGCCAGCTACTAGACCCATCATTTCTGCTCTGGGCCCAGTAGACTCACAGCTAGACCTGGTGCCTCTTCCACCCAACCCTTAAGAATGCCAATGTCTGAAAAGAGAGTATTAAAGGCCAAAGAGGGAAAGAAGTGTCTGGTAAAGGAAGTCAGATCTGATCAGGACCCGCTGTGCCTAGGTGGAGTCTGAGGCTGCTGGTTTTAGGGAGGAACCTGAAGTTGTTGGAACAATTCAGGGTTGTGAAGGCTTCTGTGAATGTTTATCCTGGAACTTTTAGCTGCCAAGATTTTTCATTGGGATTTGACTTGGTTTGTCTTTGGATTTTCTTCCTCTTGTTGCTCCCTAAGACCCCATTTGCCTGGTGGTGAGTCTGCTTATGTGTATATGACATTCACAACACAGAGATAAACCTGATGGATTTATTGCAGCCTTAATCCAGGTAGACACTGCCATGCATGAGGCTGGATAATAATCATTTCTCACCACAACATTTGCCTACTTGGCCCACTATTCTGACTGCAACTCACAGCATTAGAAAAGGTCTCTCCTGTTCCAATGCTTTACCGATGGAAATGCTGGGAAATGAATGGGGCGTCTTCTGCACAAGTCTAGATGCTGTAACACTGAGTATGGAATAGGGAGAATCCAAAGAGGTTTGCTACCTTTTCTCTCTTGTGTATTCTTCTGCTGCCTCTCTGCACTTCTTTGATGGATCAGCTGTAGAGGGCAAAGAAGAGAGAGATGTGAAGTTGTCAAGAAACAGATGAAATGGTTACTCCCACCCAATAGCATCTGCAACAAGCTGAGATGGCTCCCTGGTGTACGTGGCGAGATCATGATGCAAGTCTTACGCTTATGTGCCTACTTACTGTTGTCTGGTGCAAGCATGTAAGTCGTGGTATTTACTCCATGATGTTGTGATGCACATGCTGTCCCTCACCTCCACCTTGCCACCCTGCAGAAGCAGATGCACCCTCCACGTACAGCCCAAAGCAGCTGTAATGGACAAATGATTCTATGACAGTCTAACATCACTCATTCATGGTCCTTAGCTCCCTGCTCCAAGCTTTACTTTGGCAGACTCACATTGTCGGGTCTTCTTATCTCCTTGCTAGAATTATTTATCAAGAACTGTTGGGGCCCTTCTCCACTTTCTTTCTTTCTTTCTTTCTTTCTTTCTTTCTTTCTTTCTTTCTTTCTTTCTTTCTTTCTTTCTTGTTCAAATTTTGTTACCACCCATCTCCCCCAAAAGAGAGACTCTGGGAGGTTTACAATAAAATTCATACCATAACAATAAACATTAAAATCCGATAAAAATAAAAACAAATCACCAACATAAAATACAATACAAATAAATATAAAATCCAAGTGGCTCTAAAGATGCCAATCTGGTGGGAGGGGCTCTAAGGCGCAGGCCACCCCTAAGAATGGCTACTCACCTTCCTGCCCCAAGTGGGATGGCAGAACCAAGTCTTCAGGGCCTTCCTGAAGGTCAGAAGTGAAGGGGCCTGCCTCATCTTCAGGGGCAAGATGTTCCAAAGGGCAGGGGCCACTGCAGAGAAGGCCCGCTTCCTGGACCCTGCCAGATGAAATGCTCTTACAGACAGAGTCTGTAACGTGCCCTCTCTGCATGATCGGGTGGGGCAGGCCGATGTTATGGGGATGAGACGGTCCATCAGGTAGCCTGGCCCCATGCCATGTAGGGCTTTAAAGGTGATAACCAACACCTTGAATTGGACCCAGAAGCAAATTGGCACCCAGTGCAGCTCGCGCAGCAAAGGTGTTGTATGTGCCAATTCAGGGGCGCCAAGAATAGCCTGCACGGCTGCATTCTGGACCAGCTTCCGGATATGCTTCAAGGGTAGCCCCATGTAGAGTGCATTACAGTAGTCTATATGGGAGATGGCCAGGGCATGAGTCACTGTTTGGAGGGCTTCTCGCTGCAGGAATGGGCATAACTGGCGTACAACCCGAAGTTGAGCAAAGGTCCTCCTGGCCACGACTGGCCTTCTTAAAGTTACCAACTCCTTTCTTCCATTTGCCACATAACTCTTGCACAATCACAAGCAGTGTGTTCATAGATTATGATGACTCAGAAAAACCTAAGATAGAAGTGTGGTGCTAATGTCTCTCTTATCTCTGACGCTAGTATGTAAGTCATATGATTTGTGTTATAATGCCATTGTACATGGATTCCCATGATCATCCATTTGCACATGATTCCAGAGTCTATTGCCTAATATCAACAATGTAAAAAAAACGATTTTCTGCTTTCTTGTGATAATCTCAAGGGTAGCTCTAAAGCACAGACAAACTTTGTTTCCATGCAGCTTCCTTCTCCGCCTTTCTTGTCAGTCTGTGTGGAATTATTTGAAATTCAGAAAGCATAACAAACAATCCGACCCAAAGAAAAAACAGGCAAAGAACGTGCGTTTGTCGAATGGGGTCTTATTTAGAGGAAGCCCATTGATTTCAAAGAAATTAATCATGACTTCTATTGATTCCATTGGGCTTACTGTAAATAAGAGTAAGCCTTGATCCAACAGAATGCACTTTCATTGTGCTTCTGGCAATGGGTTGGTTATCACCCTGATGAGTATTCTCAGGGAAATTGACAAACTACAGGTCTTCGCTAGTTAATATTAATTGTGAACATGCAATTAATGTTTCCTCAATTTCACCTTAAATCATGCATCACTGACCCTACTTTCACACATGTGTCCTGTCCTCAAAGAGTTCTTGCCTGGAGCATTGGCTAAGGAGCTCCCATAGGTTCACCAAATTAGAAGGAACAGACTACTCAGAAGAAAGCCAAAGTTACGTGAATTAGTCTATCATGTTTTTAGTTAAGCTGATTCTCGTTTGCATTGACTTTATGGCCCCATTAAAAACTCTAGTATACAGTATAATAGTTACCCGTTCAAGCGCAGGTATAAATTTGGGGGACATTTCAGGGAAGCCAGAGGGGCAGATATGAAGTCTCCAGAGCCTGTTACAAAACTCATCCAATACAAAAAAGGTGAAGTAGAGAATCCAGGTAAAGAGAACGCCAAAGAAACAACTATACAAAGTCAACTCCATTAGTATCAAATAATTCAAGGACTCCCTGAAAACAAGGCAACGTCCTCCAAACCAATGGCTGGTTGTGCTTCCAAGCAGGATCCTAGGAATGCCCCAGATTGCATCATAAAGGAACAGAATTATGTGCCATACCTCATGTGTACAACCAGAACTCAAAAAAGAATCCTCACTAGTCTTTGTTCTCATGGCTTTCACAAGTTAATGCTCTCTCTTGACTCCCTTCGATCTGCCTTTGCATTTCCCACCAGTAATATTGCACTATAGTTTTGAGCATTCAGATATTTAACTATTTCAGAGGGATATGCCCCCAAATGATCAAAGTACTATGAAGTGTGGAGAGAGAGCTTCCCTGGAAGAGAACTGAAATTCTCTAAAGAAGAGGCATCCAAGCAATGCTGGAAGCCATGATCGCCAACCAATAATGCTTATGAAGAAGAGGAGTGATAAAGTGATGCAAGGAAGATGCCACCAAAAATATTCAGACAACTGACCTTTATAAAGAAAGCGTGGACCTCTTTGTGTTGGTTCTTGTGACCAATATATTTTAAATTAAGAACTTACTCTATTGTTTGGGAATAGTCAGATGAGAGATGTTAAAACCACCAGATTTATCATATGAATTATTTTAAATTTAGAAAGGAACTTCACTGGAATGTATTTGTAAGAGGTTACCAGAGAAAACACAAGCCTCGTGTGGCGCAGAGTGGTAGGCGGCAGTATTGCGATCAAAACTCTCCCCACTACCCACGTTTGATCCCAGCGGAAGCTGGATTCTCTCTTGGGCAGCTGGCTCAGGTCGACTCAGCCTTCCATCCTTCTGGGGTCAGTAAAATGAGCACCCAGCTTGCTGGGGAAGGTGACGACTGGGGAAGGCAATGGCAAACCACCCCACTCTATAGTCTGCCAAGAAAACATCGCGAAAGCGGCGTCCCCCCAAAGGGTCAGACATGACTTGGTGCTTGCACAGGGGACCTTTTACCTTTTCATCAGAGAAAATACAATTGACCTTCAATGGCTTCTCAAATATCACCTTATTTGGGAACAAAGGAATTGGGTGGATGAATGCTCTATTTTTCTAGAGCACACTGAAGCTAAAAGCTTCTGCTGGTATGTTATAGGATTATGTATTATTTCCTAACTGAGAGCCAGTTTGGCCTAGTGGTTAAGGTGCTGGGCTAGAAACCAGGAGGCTGTGAGTTCTAGTCCTGCCTTAGGCACGAAAGCCAGCTGGGTGATCATGGGCCAGTCCCTCTCTCTCAGCCCAACTCGGTGCAATGTAGACTAGCCTCCTTGTGGTGCACCCTGAACAACATGACTTGTCATGGCTAAATAGTCCACACATCTGGCTGCTGGACCTCACAAGGATTTCCCAGCAAGAAAAAGCAGCATGGACACTGAACTGCTATGCCATACAATTAAAAAAAAAATCCTAACTATAACTAGAACCAAGGAAACACAGGTTCAGCTGCACCTTAAGGCTTACTGGGTGACTTAATAGAATTCAAATGAAGGGAGATCACCATGAAAGCTCCTTCAAGCTCCTGGAGGAAACCTGGGATAGGTCTTCAAGAAAAAAAACACAAAACAAAAATATGCCAAGTGATTGGTCAACCAGGATAAGCAGTGTATCTCCCATAGACTAATTTTGCACTTCGTATAAATATTTTCACAAAAGAATAAGGAATCCCTACAATATCACCCTCAGTGACTGTTTTGATGTCTGTTGTGATGGTTGCCTACAGAGATATATTTGGAAAAGGTAGAGATTTCAGCCATAAATATTCGGTTTGGGAAGAATCACCTGGGTAATGATTAAGTTTAAAGAAATAATCATATATAACTCTTTTACGGGGTATCTCCTTAAAAAGCTAAGAAGATGGTTGTCTCCAAGGGTGTAATGTGGAAATACCTCTGTAAACCCTAGAGGTTCCATTTTGCAGAGGTGACTGTTTATTGGCAATTAACCTAAATGACTATCATTGATGCAGCCCCGGCAGCTTTCCAGAAAGCACCGAGAAATAATCCATAAGTCAGTCTGGAAAAGGTTATAAAAAACATTCACTTCTGCAGCTGAGGGACAAGAGACAGGCAGGATATTGTCCCTTTGGATTCTGGTGGTGACTTCCATTCACTGGAGTGTGCTTGCCCATCAAGGCATGCTTTGCTAACCTTGTTGATGTCAACCAGTTGGAGGAGAGAACTGATATAATTACATGTGTTAGCTGAACGTGTTCCTAGATTTTGTAGTTTATTGAAAACAGTCTCACCATATGCAGTGGTGGCATTGTGGATAGGCACAAGAGAACCTCCTCGTGAAAAAATGCTCAGGGTAGTGGTCATATTATTGTTGCTGGTTGACATGAAGTGCCAGACAGATGCCACACCTTGCCCCAGAAGTGATCCCTGTCCTATCCCTCATGAATGGCATAAGCCAGGCAATCTCCTCATTGGTGGGCTGACATCTCAGATTGTCTATGTATTTGATGTACCTTTGTTTAATGTGCATCCTTCACAGAATTTCTTTACTGTTCCTATGTAAGAAATTTTCTTTTCCTTCTCCACAAGTCATTGGAGATTAAAAAAAAAAAAAAAAGTCTCAAGGGTCTTCTTGTAAATTAAGCAGAGAATATTGCAAGCTTTCACCCCAATTGTTTTTACCAGCTCTATTTGTAATCAGAGTTTCCAAAGCATAGACACATGAGTATGTTGCAGCCAGACCCACAAAGAGGCTTTTGGAACCTTAGCCCCCCAGTTTTATTGTTGCATATGTTTTTGTGGGTAAAGTGGACTGATTTATCAAAACTTACACAGTAATAAAATGGTTAGTTCACTAGGGTCTGGGTTGATGTATATGATCCAGGGCATTAGATATCTTGTGTGTGGGGCTGGGAAGTGATAGTCACTTGTGTGCACTTCAGCTGCAAGTACAGAGTGGTGCCTTTTGGGTAGTGATTCACCACGTCGCCCCCACGTAATCTATAGTTCCTTCCTTGTACTCAAATCCCACTATGTTCATCACTGCCTCATTGTCCACATCAACGTCTCCCAGTTCCGCGCTCCAAAAGAACCACCTTTGCTCTCTCCAAGGACCTGCAGATGTCATCCGGCACCCTGGGAAATATGGGCAGGGGTACACAATCAGAAATTTGATTCCTGGAACCATACATCTCTTCTCATCTGATTTTTAACATAATACAGTCATTAATACAAAGGCATCTGACACCCTCCAGATGTTTTCAGATTGCCGGCATGATCAAAGGAATTCTGGGAATTGCAATCCCAACCCTTAAAAAAGATAGCAGATTGGAGAAAGCAAAAGGTAAAGTTTCCCTTGAATCAATTGTGTAGTTTACTTGGCATCTTTATGGAAATAGTTCACCACTGCCTCCATCTAGAATAGCCTTTGGCTTCCCAGTCTAGTCTACAGCTCTGAGTTTCCAGGTAATTACATATAAGGATTGCAAGAATGGGAAACCAGTGTAATGAATATTGAATAACAAATATACGGTTTTAATAGATAGATGTATTATGTTGTTTTCTTGTTGTTGTTTTAATTGTTGGTTGGGAGCTGCCCAGAGTTTGATATAAGATGCATGGCTATATAAAGGTTTTAAATGCATAAATGCATAAATAAATGGAGAAGGGGGAACCAGTGGCGAGATTTAGCATGAACAAATAATGTACTGTATTGAACTCAAAAATTCAATCAGGCTTCAACTGGACCAGGCATTAATCATCATCATCATCATCATCATCATCATCATCATCATCATCATCATCATCATCATCTGCCTGTGTTCTAGCTCTACAATTAAATTGCACATCATTATTTTCCTGCAAGTTATTCCAGTTGTAGACCTCAGTTTCATGAGGCACCAAATGTTCCTCTTTGGTTTTTATATCTGATGTCTATCACAATTCACAAGTTTCACATTGTTGTTGTTATTGTTGCTTCCCTGACTGATACTCTTCTTGCCTCAATCCCTTTCCTAACACCAAGGTCTATCCTGGATCAGGTCTGTAGCTTCTCCCTGTGTTTCACACATCCCTCAATTATGTTTTCAGGGCCGTTTTAAAGATGTACCAGCATTCCCTGACTTTGACATTTGCTGTGAAAGAGATCAACACGAATCCAAAACTCTTGCCTAATATTACACTGGGATTTTTCCTCTGCGACAACTATTTTGATTCCCGACTGACCTACCGTTCCACTTTGGAGCTGCTCTTCCGATCAGATAAATTGGTTCCCAACTACAGATGTGATACCAAGGAGAATCTCATTGTGGCCATTATTGGAGGACTCAGTGCTGACATCTCATTCTTCATGTCAAATATAATAACACTTTACAAAATCCCACAGGTAAGATAGAGTGTATATATAGAAATTTACAAAAACTCATCCATATGGCAAAATTGAAGTGAATGGGGAACAATTCTTTCCCAAGTAGGGTTTAGATTCTGCTTCAACGATGCCTAACAAGGGCCTGATGAAATTTGGGAGTTGGAATTTAGCCAGATCTGATGCACGGCATTGAAAATAGTCTGACAAAAAGTGGTGTCAGAAAAAGGGAGCAGAACCTGTCAGCTAAACCTACGGGGTTGGCTAGAGTGCTGTGCACATCCTCTTGAGCTCCTGAAGAAAAAGCAGGACATAAATTTAATAAAGAGATAAATAAGGTGGTGTTCAATTTATTTAGCATTTACTGCATAGCAGCCATAATGGTCAAAGCCTTATTTACAGTTGAAAATGGAAGCTCACGCAAGAAAAGAGCTTGGAAAAACTATGTGTATCTGCATATTCTTTAAGAAAATGTATCTTTCTCAGGTGAGTAGAGGCATGCCTCATAACCAACCAACTGCACATTTTATTTTAGCTCACTTATGGCTCATTTGCTCCAAAGGAGCGTGGAACAAAGATGGCTGCTTCCTTTTACCACATGGCTCCCAATGAAACCCTTCAGAATTCAGGGATTATCCATTTGCTTAAGCATTTTGGATGGACGTGGATTGGCCTTTTTCTTGTAGATGACGACAGCGGAGATAATTTCATCCAAGCCCTGAACGTGCTTTTTTCTGAGCACAGGATCTGCCCTGCTTTTGTGGAGAGAATTTCCAAACAAGTATTCTGGTTTTCTTCCAAAGTATACTTCCATATGGCGTCTAGGCTATATACTCATTTGAGTGACACCAAAGTCAGTACGCTCATCTTCTATGGGGAAAGCATGACGGTGATGTTTCTGTTGATGCTCCTGAGACGTATCGACAAAGTCACTGAAAAAGTCTGGATCCTGACTGCTCAGCTAGATTTAGCATTGACAAGGCTTCACGAAGCCTCAGATCTGCAAGTGTTCAATGGAGCAATTTCCTTTGCCATTCGCTCAAATGAACTGCCGGGGTTTGACGAATTCCTTTGGACCATAAAACCATTCTGGACCCAACGAGATAGTATGTTAAAAGAGTTCTGGCAGCAAGGCTTTGACTGCTTCTTTCCAGAGACCAATGAAGCAGTGGACAGTGATGAAGTATGTACTGGGAGGGAAGAGCTAAAAAACCTTCCTGGGCATTTATTTGACATGACTGGCCACAGCTACAGTATCTATAATGCAGTCTATGCTGTAGCGTATGCTTTCCATGACATGAACTTACTTAGGTCTACATGCAAAGCCGTAGCAGAGAGTACCACTGATGAGCATCAAGATCACGGCCCCTGGAAGGTAATCACTTGCGAACAAAACACCTTCATTGCCAGGAACAGATTAGTGCCAAGTGAAGGAATACTGAGTTTCTTCCTCTTTCCCACATTAGTGAGGAGGTAGTGGTGTATACAAGACCTGTGGAAAGTGACTCATTCACTTCTGCAAAGAGGTTCATGTTGATATGGTTCTCTTCATTCAAGTAAGTCAGCGATATGATTCACTAAGACAAAACAACTCACATTGTCCTGATCTATGGGTCAGTGCAGCAGAGATCTCTTCTCAACCCTCCCCAGTGGTGCTGGCTGAAGGTCTTCAGTATTGGGTGGCTTTGACACAAGTTTGGGATTCACTATCTGTTGAAGCCACCCCGCCTGGAATACATTCAGCACGTGCCTAGTGGTCACCCATCTGGTGTTGGTCTTGCCAAGGCTGGGTGGGCTGTGTTGCAAGATGGGTTGTACATGGCAGGGCTGCCCGGTCTGGAAGACCTTTGGCACAGGCTGAAGCCACCATGCCTACAAACACTTTTGTAGGAGCAGGCTGAGGGGGACTGTTAAATGGAGCACCATGAAGCAACATGGGTGCTTCATCTCAACCTTGCAAGGTCATTGCTTCACAAAGCAGCTTCTAAGGGGCATTTTGAACCTTTAGAGCAATGTGTCCAGTGATGGTCACCAAAATACAAGGAGGATCCGGAGGCCCGGGAAAAAGTGCAAAGAAGAGTGACCAAGATGATGAGGGGGTTGGAGGCTTAAATCCGATGAAGTTAAATGAACTGAGTGCATTAAGCCTAAAGAAGAGAAAGCTAAGGGAGGACATAGTAACAGTCTTCCAGTAGTTGAAAGGCTGTCACCCAGAAGGGAATGTGGATTTATTCTCCTTAACACCTGATTGAACCACAGGAACTTTACCAACTGAGTAATATATACTTCCATAAGTCCCCATTTCTTCCTCTACTTTGAACCTGAAGGCAGCTGTAATTTCTACTGCCAAAAGATAAGTCTCTTATATTGGGTGAGATGACAAAATACACAACAAAAATTCTTGCTTCCAAATCTCAATATGAAGTTGTCAGTGGATTGGATTTTGCTGGCATCCAGCCTTGGAAGTCATGCTAAGCCATGAGGTGGCTTGTTTTGCTTCTGAACCTAGTTTTTAGGACCACAGATGTCCATTACAAGCCACAAGGATGTCAAACCACATCATGATGCATCATGATACCATTGATGCACATACAATAACTTGAAGATATCATGATGGTCATATCACTATTTACCCCATTTTTGTCTCTTTTGCGGAAACCCAAAATTGTGACTCGTGCAACCTGTCATGGTTTACTTGTAGTCATACTTAATTTCTGTCACACTGACAGAAATCACTGGGACTTAGTAATGCCCCTTTCATTTCCATAGAGATAAGTTTGAGGAAATCTTGATCTAATCCACTGCTTCGTTTCCTCTTACTCGTTTCTTATCCTTTCCATTTAGCTCCACTTGTTTCTTCAAGGCCTTTCATTTAATAATTCACTTGGAGAAACTGTGTCCATCAACAATCATGGGGAATTGCTTTCCGGGTTTGATATTACAAATATTGTCATTTTCCCAAACAACTCCTACCTTAAAGTGAAAATTGGAAAGATGGATTCCAGAGCACTTGGAGGAAAAGAATTTGTGATTCATGAACATTTAATTGTGTGGCCCAAATATTTTAACCAGGTATGGATTTTGAGGTATTTATTATAATGGATGAAAGATTTGGAGATCAGAGATGAGTTTTACTGTACAGCTTTTCAGATCCTTTAATCAGTTGAAATTAAACACTCTGTACTCAAATTATGGCTGTTTTTTTTCCCTGGGGGCTGGGGGAATTATAATGGGCAAAAAAATCACAGGGTTTTTTTTGGAAATGGGGAGATGAGTAATTTTGCTATTACCCCCAGCTCCAAGAAAACAATGAAATAAAATTCAATGATTATTAAATAATAAATATTAAAAAATAATTGAGAAGAAAATAAAAATTGCTCCTACCCACTTTTGATAGGTCATAAGAAGTTTGAGGCAATCAGTGAGCTGACAAATGTTGATTATCCTGGCTTCATTGGGGTTAAGAAAGCAAAGCTTCTAACTTAGTTGTATGAATAATGATGTAAAATGTGAGTAACTGACTCCTAATGTCATGGTTGGGAAAAGAACGTCCCGAAGTCCATCAACTCGAAAGAGTAGGAGGAAAATGTTAATCTTTAATCCCTGGAGCTGACTTCATAATCCTATCCACATTCTATCATCCATCCATCCATCCATGCATGCATTCATCCATGCATTCATCCATGCATGCATGCATGCATGACTTGATTCCTGTGTTCTCCATCAGGCAGATCTTCTATGTAGCCTTGATTTCCTTCTCTTCAAGAAAGCAGCTTATTCGGCAGCATTGAAGTTTCTGCTGATAAACTGGTTCCTGAGTGAAGGGCTGAGTTTCTGAAATAATAAAATATTTACTTCTGTGACTGTCCTGAAGTCCTGCCCTGTTCTCAGGTTTTAGGGTCTTTTCCCATCTAGCTCTTACTCTTTGGAATCAATTCCATCTTGAACGACATTTGGATTCTGATCTTATGAGATTTAGATGCTTCTTTCAGGCCCTTCAGGATGCTGGGAGAACCATATCTTTTGGTTGCTGCAACCAATACTTGTTTAAATTATGACTTAATGCTGGGGTTGGAGAACATCTGAAAAATGGATTATTATAACTCTGTGCATGTGTGTGTGTGTGTGCGCCTGGGTATACACAAAAGGGTCAGTAAGTCCTTTGTTTCAGTCACTGACCAGCTAGTGCAGAGAGGCACACTTAAGGTTGTAATTTTTTACTTGTTGTCTGCTTGTACTAAACTAAATATTTTCATAGCATGTTTTTTTAAAGTCACTTTTCCTTTATTTCAATTAATCCAGAGAGGGACGGGGAGGGAATAGTTTGAATGCAATGATCTGCAATATTTAAGAAATTATTTGGAGAGATTTCCAGGCGCTGCACTTCATTTCCTGATCCATGACCCCTGCTACTCTATTGTGCAGGTAGATCAGGGAGTAATTATCCAGTATTACTCAAGTCTTCAGTCCTGAATTCTGTCCTTTTTTACCAATAGGTCTTACCCATTTCAATGTGTAATAATCCCTGTGGTGCTGGCTATCAGAAGAAAAAAAAGGAAGGGCAGAAATTTTGCTGCTATGATTGTGATCCATGTCCTGTTGGGAAGATTTCAGACATGTTGGGTAAATTATTTTTCATTTTACTCTACTCTACTCTACTCTACTCTGTGATATATTACATATCACTGCAAAATTACCAGATAGTAAATTACTTTTATTTATATACATAGAGTATTTGCTTGCTTCATTGATCCCTATACCAATTCTCATACTGGAAGATTTCAGAAGGTGGGATACATAAAATTGGGTAGTACCACAGTGAAAAGCTTTTAAATAATTCCTAAGATGAACATAGGTAGGTAGATCCCCCTACATATCTTGGTTCCCACAGAAGAGTAAAAAAAACCAAGTTTGACCATGAGATTGAAACCCAACCCCTTGTTTTACATGTATGTAATATATGTGACACCTGCTAAAAATGGACAGGGCTTCAGTCACACAGTAGTGCCCACCACCTTGGCTTTTTGGAACCCCCTGTGGACACCCCTGCTCATAAGCATCCATGCTGACACTTGGACAAGGAAAGCCTGAAGGGTTGGGTCCTCAGGAAGCTTCTGGAATCTTTCCAGTTTGGTGTTTCCTGACCGTGGTTATCACTAACAGAAGATTCCCACCTCAGTAAGTTACTTTTAGATCTCATCTATTGATCTAATCCAGTGTTTTTCAAACTTGGCTACTTTAAGAGATGTGGACTTCAACTCCCAGAATTCCCTAGCCAGAATTCTGGGAGTTGAAGTCCAGACCTCTTAAAGTGGCCAAGTTTGAAAAAGACTGATCTAATCTAATATACATTTTAGATTTCATTTGGTGCTACATCAATATAGTCATGATGATTAGAATCCATTTATGCTTCATGGCCTCTCTCTTATTTCCAGACATGATTGCCTGTTCTGAATGTCCAGAAGATCAATATCCAAGTAAGGACAAGGTTCAATGCATCCCCAAAATAACAACTTTTCTAACTTATGAAGAACCTTTAGGGATCAGTTTAGTTGTAATTGCTGTTTCATTTTCAATCACTACCGTGTTCATACTTGGAATATTCATTAAGTATAAAGATACTCCTATTGTTAAAGCTAACAACAAGGACCTCACCTACACTCTCCTCATCTCCCTTCTGCTCTGCTTCCTCTGCTCTTTTCTCTTCCTTGGAAAACCTCTCAAACAAATTTGCCTCCTCCGACAATCTCTGTTCGGCACCATCTTCTCTGTGGCTGTTTCTTCTATGTTGGCCAAAACTATCACAGTCATTGTAGCATTCTTGGCCACCAAACCAGGGTCTGACATGAGAAAATGGTTGGGCAAAAGTCTAGGCATCTTAATTGTCCTTTTCTTCTCCCTCATTCAAGCAGGCATTTGTCTGGTATGGATGATAACCTCTCCCCCATTTGCAGAACTTAACATGCAAGCAATGACTGAGGAGATCATAGCAGAATGTAATGAAGGGTCTGTTGCCATGTTTTATCTTGTCTTGGGCTATATGGGATTTTTGTCTCTTGTCAGTTTCATGGTGGCTTTCCTAGCAAGGAACTTGCCAGACACATTCAATGAAGCCAAGTTTATCACTTTTAGCATGCTGATGTTTTGCAGTGTTTGGTTGTCTTTTGTTCCAACTTATTTGAACACCAAAGGAAAGTATATGGTAGCTGTGGAGATCTTCTCTATCTTAACTTCCAGTGCTGGGATATTGGGTTGCATCTTTTGCCCCAAATGCTACATTATTTTGCTGAGGCCTGATCTCAACAGCAAAGAGCAACTGATAAAGAGAAAGCATTTATGACTATTAAATTATGTATTTCTGCTGTGGAATGGAATTTGTAATCCTCTTCTAAGAATAAAAAACAGGCTTATTTATTAGGTAGGCCAACTTCACCAATATATACTCGGCACATATAACAGCGTGTGGCAAATTCTCATAAATGAAAATGGAAAATAAAATCTTTCGCTGTCTAATGAGGGACTCTGCTTTTAATAAAGTATTTTCTTTTAGTTCTGATTATTTACATGACCTCTTTCATGAACAGAATAATTTGGTCTTCTTCAAAATAGACCTGCTGTTTGGTAGCTATTAACAGTGATCTCATATCATTGTAATATAGTTTGGACCTTATCATCATCAAGTAGCAAAGGGAAAAAACTTTGATTCTACTTCGAGTAATTGAGCTAAAAGGATGTCAGAATATCTCAGCAATTGGAAATATGTCAGATTTGTTTTTCCTAAGACTAATTTATTCCTATGTCCTCTTAGATTAATTTCTAACTTTCTGAGTTTGAAAAAGACAAATTTATAAACTTTTTTTTGCATTTCTCTTTTAAGTTCTGGTTTCTACTGAATGTTCACCTTTAAAATTCTTTATATCACTGCTCATATTTGAACCCAAAACTTTCTGGCTTTTTTGCAAGCCCATCAGGCATGATAAAATGACCGTTCCTGTTTTCCACATTTCCAACATAAATTTGAAGTACCTTTATACATTCTAGATAATTTTTCTGGAGTCATGTACCAATGGCACATCATTTTATGAAAGTTTTCTTTTAAATTATAGTATAAATTTCAGTCCTTTCAGTCACATATTTTCCCATTGTTCTATCAATATATTATGTCAAAAGTTTTTAGACCACTTTATGATACAGTTAAGGCAGTGTTTTTGATGCTTGGAGGAAATAATTTTTTTTCCATGGTGCCTCCTCAAGTTCATATGAATATTTCAGGGTTCCTGGCAATTGGGGAGTTCTCACTGCAAAAAATCCTTGAAATAAACAGAATGTTTAAAAGTGAAGTAATGACTTAAGCTGTTTCAATCCAGAGATATACTGTAATCTTATGATGATTTGACTGAATCTTTGAATGAATTGGCTCTCCAAATCAGATCAACCGTTAAGACTGAATCTCCAAATTCGATTAGATACTTCCAAATCAACTTTTCCCCCAACCTGATTTGGTTTGCATATATATTGTAAGGGTTATGTTTTAAAAGTCAGTTTAAAGATGATAAAAGTCATTGCATCTCTAGTTTAAGATTTTATACTTTCAGTAGAACATTTATTATTTATATCTGACAGTTGGGTTTGATATGGAACATGCATATGGATATCTTTGTGGCAAACTTTCAGTTAAAGGGAAATAATAGTGTTTGCTAAGTGTTTCCTTCCTTCCTTCCTTCCTTCCTTCCTTCCTTCCTTCCTTCCTTCCTTCCTTCCTTCCTTCCTTCCTTCTCTTCCTTCTTTCTTTTTTCTCCCTCTCTCCCTCTCTTTCATCATCCATTTATCTGCTGATGCTATCAACATCATTTGGTGAACATACCTAATGCTCCTTCCTCCTCCTATTTTCCCCACAACAACAACCCTGTGAAGTGGATTGGGCTGAGAGAGAGAGAATGGCCCAAGGTCCCCCAGCCAGCTTTCATGCCTAAGGCGGGACTAGAACTCTCAGTCTCCTGGTTTCTAGCCCAGTTTCTTGGTTTCTAGCCCAGCACCTTAACCACTAGACCAAACTGGCTCTCAATTAGTCCAAACTTCTGCTCAATACACCATCTCCTGCAACATCTCTGGCAAATGACCATCCAGCCTGTTAGAAGAATTCCACTGAAGAAGAACTCACCACTTCATGTGGCCCCCTGTTCTGGCTTCTACACATCATCTGCATATGAGTAAGGAGAACAACATGAAATACTGGCAGAGTCTGATGGTGAAAAGGGCTTAGTCTAGTGGCAAGGCAGAATCATGTCCCAATATTCTTGACAATATTCCCAGAGGTGCAGACCTTAAACCAGAGTCCTGACTGCTAATATGTTGGAATGCCACAATTTCTCCATGGAAAGCTAGAAGGCAGAGAGATCATCCTATTCAAGGAAGGGGGAAGGAACTTGGATGGGATGGTCCATTTGAGAAATCCTCCTGAATAGCGTGACTTTATAGATGGAGCTTCCTGCATTAGTGTCCTCCCTAAGTCTTATTAGGACAACTTCTGTGGCCCCACAATCTTATCTACTCAGTGCTGTGCTTCTAAGGTGGGTTCAGGCCCATTGAAACCTTGACACCCTCATGTTTTCTGTGTCACCTTCTGAACTTTGTTGCCAATAAAACATATTCATTTATCTTGATCTTGGGCTGGAGTGGGAGCACTCCTTTGTTTTGGGATTTCAACTGAAGTGCAGGATCTGATCCTTTTGTCAAAACGATGAAAGCAGCATGCCATTGCAATGCAAGCTCTGCCGGTTTTGTGCTGATGTATGAAGTCACGATGCAGGCACAAAAGGGGCAGAGCTTATGCGAAGATGACGCAACCATGTTTTCATCACGTATCCTCACTGTGGATGACTTTGGGTGTTTTGATTGGTTTACAGTCTAGAGCTTTCCTAGTAGGGCGATATAATGATTTAGGTTTGGAAGGACAAAAAAAGTGTGTGTTGGCATGTATGGAGGCATTCCTGTAGCACTTCTGTAAATTCCTCAAAGCAGCCAGCTCTTTTCCTTGGATCACACGTGTGGTGGTAAAGGTACCCTCTCATACATGTGTGAGCTGCATGTACCACCAAGCTTATGAGATGCCCCCATGTACATGTGAACTGCTTGAGGTGCCCTTGCAAGAAGACATCCACAGCAAGCTTAATTGATTCTGAGTGGCAACAGGGAGAAGGCTCAGCCAGGAACCTGTGGCACAGTAGACCAGACTGTTCCTCTTCACCAACCACATGACAGTAGAGCTAGCATTTGGAGCTAGTACAGAGGGATACATCATAATAAGATCACCCAGATGAGTGTATCAAAAACATTCTGACGCCATGCTGTAATTCACACTGCGCCTGCCTTTTCCTTTGTCTTGTCATTGACAATGTACTAGGCCAGAGGTACATCAGTGATGGCTTTGCTTTTGCTCAGGGCTGCCCAGCGAGCTGCCAATGCTTTGCTGGGAATCCAGCATACACTGTAGTTGTGTGCTGGCTTAATGCATTTGCTGTATCTTCAAAGGGATTAGGTTGCTTTAGATGAGCCAGGTTTTGGCCACAACCCACATTTGCCCTCTGCAGCTGCAGTGCAGTTCTGGGGAAAAAGATGCATTTGGCTTAAAGAGTTGCCAACAGGTGCAGTGAGGTCACCCACACTCCCCAAAGCAACTTCTTCTCTCTGGATCTGAAGAGATATCCAGCCCTAAATGACAACAGCAGTCAGGACAAGCATGTGGACACTCAGCCTCAGCCGGCACTCCCCCATGTGATTTCCACAGAGAAAATGACGAGTTTCCTCCATTGGCCAAGCCAATATCTTTATATTGACTTCCCATGAAGGAAAAGGATAATGGAGCCTCAGTACCACTTCAAGTCTACAGAGGCTTTTCATCTGCTTGTTTTGGTCTAAGGTCACCTTCCCTTTGCTTTCGTCGGATTACTATTCCAGAACCAAATTCCCCTATGGAATTGTGAGCCGATGTGAAAAACATATTGCTTACCAATGGTCCCCCTCTGAAACCAGAAAGAATGATCTCTATGCAATTATCAGACTCTCATGCCTCACTGAACCTCCAATTGATTTCCAACAGCTCCTAGAAAAGCCATAAAAAAACCCAAGGGTCTGAAATAACTCATTCCAGGGTTTCCATTCAGGGCTGGTGCAAAAGGAAGGCAGGGTTCTTCTCAGTTTGATCCAAGGCACTTTCATTCCCAATCCTTCCATTATATACTAATGGAACTAATACGGATCATACGCCTGTAGGTGGTCATAGAGGGACCTCTGACACCTGATGGTGATGCTTTTCCTGGTTTTATTTCTTTTACCACCCGTGGTGTGCAAACCTACTGCAGAGAAGTGCTCTAAGAATGATCCTGTTCCTGTTCGACATGAGTGGCAGCAACCAGGAGATGTCTTCTTTGGTGGGATGTCGTCACAGATAACTTATATTTTCAGTGAACTTTTCTTTGAGGAACATCCTTCACAAGTGCTGGCATCTGATTTTCCCATGTAAGGATTTCATCCCCCTTTTTTTGCTATTAGGACTTGGAAAAGATGGTGCCCATATGGCTTGACAAACCCAGTTTTCCCAAATCAGAATGGTCTACTGTGAGGGAGAAAGTCTTCAGATGAACCCATTATCTAGCTTAATGACTAAAAGTTGTGTTCTATTTGTCATGTTACCAAAATTTGTGCCTCACTTATTTTGCAGAAGCCTATCCTGAGCCTGCAATTTCATTATTTCAACCTCTTAGCATAGGTTAGCTGGAAATATAAGCGTTAGTTTGACATAGTGGTTAAAGGCACTGGGTTAGACAATGAGAGGCTGTGAGTTCTAATCCTGCCTTAGGCACAAAGCCAGCTGAGTGATTTTGGACCAATTCCTCTCTGTCAGCCCTAGGAAGAAGGAGGCAAGGGCAAACCACTTCTGAAAAATGTTGTCAAGAAGACTACACAAGGTGTCCATCTAGTCACCAGGACAGAAGAATGACTTGAAGGCAGGGAAGGGAAAAAAAGGGATGGAAAGGTAGTGTTGGTTCATAGACCACCTACTGTATGACCCAGTCATTATTCTTTTAAAACAAACATACAACCATGGCTATTGATTTTAATAAAAGTTTTGGAAAGAGACACTGGAAAAGGCAGAAACATCTGAAATGTTTCCAAATCGTACTTTTTGCTGAAGAAAGTGTTGATACAGCTTGAAGGTATGTATTATAATATAGAGTTTTTATTTATATCTATCTATCATCTAATCATCTAGCTTGGCCAAAATTTGAACATTTTTATCTACATTTGATGGCATGAATTTGGGCTTTAACACTTTACAGTGTTGGAGCCACAAACCAGATAGATCAACCATTTCTTACAGGAAAGTTTGCAAAGTCTCCCCAACCCCAGTTTTTACATTTAGTATATACAGTAAGTTGTTCCCATCACGGAGAAGAACATCTTGTATCTGGCTGCATATACACAATTAAGGTCAAGGAATGAGTCAGAAAACAAACAGTGAGTGGCAACTGATTCACCTCAACAGGCAGCGCTAACATGTTTAAACCTTGGTTCTCTAGATTTTTGGGATCCAAATACTTAAAATGCCTTAGATTAACCAGATAATTTTCTAAGCCTTACTCCTCCCTCCCTCCCTCCCTCCCATTCTTTTTTCCATCCAGTTGAGGAACAAATTGGAAAAATTGCTATTTTCTTATGAAAAAAGCTTTGCAAAGAAGAAGGCAAGGAATATTACTTTGATTCAGGACAGAATATGTAGATCATGTGGGACTGAGCAGGCTACGCCCTCTGGTTTCTAATACTGAGAAGACACAACAAATTGCCCCAACTGTATATTCTAGGTGACACTTCCCCTGATTTCCAAAACCTGTGTTCATCTACTCTTCACAAATTCATTATCAAAGCCCAATATTTTCTCATCTTTCTCGGGGCTTTCTCCCTCTCTCGTTCTCCCTAGTCTCTTTTGTGGATTATCTGTAGAGTTCTTGTTCAATATTCCCTCCCTCTTTCAAACCGTGATGAAAAACCATGACTGTTGCTTGCAATGAATCTGATTCAGTGTTGCAGCCAATGTTAAAGCCAATGTTAGTCTATGTTGTGACAGCAGGATTACCTGCTTTGTGGCATTTGCCACTGAATGAGCTTGTCACTTTATTGGCAGCATGGTGACCAAATTTTACCAACACATCTTGGCCTTGGCATTTGCCATAAACGAAATCAATGAGGATCCCAAGATTGTACCCAATATCACACTTGGGTTCCATATCTGCGACAGCTACTACAATGCAATAATGACCTATCGGACCACTATGGACCTTCTTTTCAAACTGCACAGACTTATTCCTAACTATGAATGTGATCCTGGGAAAAAGCTTATTGCTGTTATTGGGGGACTTGGTACTACTGTCTCATTCCATATGGCAAACCTTTTAAGTCTTTATAAGATTCCACAGGTAAGATCTGCTCACGGAACAAAGGAGACTTTTATAAATTATGATCATTTTTTTTTATTATTTTGATTTTGCAGTTCAGAAAGAGGAATAAGTACGTTACAGATGGACAGCCATGTTTCCCTAGTGTTTAAAAGACAAATGAATATTAATTCTGAGGAAGAGGATGGGAGAAAGGGTGAAATTAATTACTTTGCAGATACTTGTGCCAAGAAATCAGGATTTTTTTTTAACATGCAGAGAAATTCAAGCAGAAGGGAAATAGGTTGGTATCTTGAGGGTTCACGCAAACGGAGATACATTTTTTTTACTTTGACAATTAATGGCACAAAAAACGTGCTTGCATACAGATGAATTTCAGATTTTGTACATTCCTTGCAACCAGTTTCTAAAATAACAACATTTGTTTCAGCTTACTTATGGCTCGTTTGCCCCAGAGGAGAGCTATATTACACCAACCCCTACTCTATACCGCATGGTCCCAAATGAAGCCAGTCAGTACATAGGAATTATCCAGCTACTTCAGCATTTTGGATGGACATGGGTTGGGTTCTTCACTGTTGATGATGACAGTGGAGAACATTTCTTGCAGGTGTTAGAATCACTGCTTTCCCTGAATGGGATCTGTTCAGCATTCACAACGAAAATCCCACAAGCTCAGTTGCATGGTATCCAAAAGATTAATAGTGAAGTCTGGAGTATTTATCTATCTATGACTTATATCAAAGTGAATACATTTATTGTTTATGGAGAAACTTTGTCCATGATGTTGCTGAACTACTATATGCTTCTAGCAACTGATGGAGATCATTCAGATGTATCCTTTCAAAGGGTATGGATTATGACTGCCCAGATTGATTTTGCAATCACAGGACTTCAGGTGGGCTCAGATCTGCAAGTGTTTCATGGGGCCATTTCTTTTACTATTCACTCCCATCAACTTCCCAAGTTCCATAAATTTCTTCTGGCCATAGACCCATGCTGGGCAGGAGGAGATTTCCTTAAGGTCTTCTGGGAGCAAGCTTTTGACTGCTCATTTCAGTGTCCAAAGGTGCCAGAGGAGGAAGTATGTTCTTGGAAGGAGAGCTTGGAGAAACTTCCTGGATATCTGTTTGAAATTCACATGGCTGGTCATAGCTACAGCATCTACAATGCGGTCTATGCTGTAGCACATGCTTTACATACCATGGAGTTATTTAGATCCAAACTCAGATCAAAGAGTGGTATGAAAAATACGAAACTTCAAGATCTTCAACCTTGGCAGGTAATGGCTGTGGGTCTCTCCCTCCATCACAAAAAGATTAGTGCAGACTCATACACTATCCAACTTTTCTCTTTCGTGAGTAAGAAGTGAATGAAGTTGTATGAATGACCCACTGAGGAACATTCCTTCATATGTGAAACCAGAGGGCTGGGGGTGAGATGAAATGCTTTATTTTTTAAAAGCATTTGGATACGATAAAGGATTTGCATTCTAGATCTTTCTGTATATCTGCATCTCTAAGATATGCTCCAATGGATTAGAGAATGAATTAGTGAAAAGTCAAAAAGAAGAAAAAAGGAGGTGAGAAAAATCTTTGGAATGTTAGAAAGAAATTACATAAAGAGGGTTGGGACTCTGTCCAGAAGAATGATGATCTCCAAAAATAGAACCGAATGGGGTTAGATTTGGTATGATGGAGGGAGAAAGAGAGAGAGAGAGAGAGAGAGAGAGAGAGAGAGAGAGAGAGAGAGAGAGAGAGAGAGAGAGAGAGAGAGAGAACAAACACAAGAACTAAGACTGAATTTGACCAATCCATTCTTCAGTCCCCTCTCTCCTGATCATGTGACCAAAGGGTTTGGAAAGACTTTTAGAAGCCATGCTATGCAAGCTTTCTCTACTTTTTAAAGAGACGATTGGAAATGGACAGGTTGACTTGAAGGAGAAGTAAAGGCCTTGCTGAAAGAGTGAAGAGGCATGACCAATTAGAGAAACCATTACAGAAGAAAGGCATGGCAATGCAGTGGAGAAAATGGGAAGTGGGGGAGAAGCAGGGGAAGCCCTTAGCCAGACTATATATTTATAGTCTGCCCCAATCCTATAGTTTAGGGTTCTAACAGGTTTACACTGCTACATTTGCTCTCTTGTTACTATTGTTCCACATTGGAAAGCTTCAAAATTAAGTACCTGTGTGTGCAAATATCTTTAGAATGATGTAGTGTCAACCAATATTAGCCATCTAATACCTACCTATATTTCCACTTATAGAGAACAAGTGTAGATAACTACTGTACTTGTTGGGAGCCCTGTAGCCACACATTTCATTTCCTGGTTATTTGAGTGTGGAAAACATGCCATTCTTTAGTGCAAACCTGAAATAGTGTGAGCCTAAAATAAGCCCCCTGAAGTTGTAAAAAGCAAAGAAAAAACCAACAAGAAATAAAAAATAAAAAAACAGTCCTTTTGTACTTGTGATTTATGTCCTCCCATTAATCTCCTCATCCTTAACCAATAGTTAAGTAAGGTCCCCAGGTACCAAATATCTGGGATCCTCTGATTCTCTCTGTCTCTGTCTATCATCTATCATCTATCTATCTATCTATCTATCTATCTATCTATCTATCTATCTATCTATCTATCTATCAAATCACTATTATCTATCATCTTCTCTCTGGCATGGTTGCCAGTCTGTTGTTTCTCTTAAGGCATTGTGCATTGAACATCCAGGCGTTGCACAACAGAAAGGAGATGCACTTGGAAATCATTCCAATGGTGTTTTCAGTGTGTTTTTTTCCCTTTTCTCCCTCTGTGCCTCGGATCTAGCTGCACCCAGCTCTTCAATCTATTGTGTTTAACAATTCTGCTGGAGAAACAGTGTTCTTTAATGGAAAGAAGGAAGTGGGAGGTCAACTTGATATCATGAACCTGATCACATTCCCAAATAACTCCTTTGTTAGAGTGCAGATTGGAACGGTGGATCCTGAAGGGAAAAAACTCAGTATTGATGATTCGACAATTGTATGGCCCCGGCGTTATAACCAGGTATGGTCCAAGGTGCACTTTGGGAATTTCTTCTCTTCTTCAGACCTGGATCTAAACATTTGCATTCTTGAATGGTCTGAGCCCATCATGGGTGACAATTCATTTCCATAAAAATTAGGTAGGTACCACTGAATTGGGTCTGAAACCTGGTGACTCTGTGGATGGAACCCCTTCACCTTTAACAGTTCCTGATGATTATCTTCAGCTCTTCAGAGGATATTCGACTGATACTATCCACCCATCTTTTCTACTGTCTTTCCATTCTTCTACTTCACTCAACCTTGTAAGTGTAGTCCTTATTTCTAATCCACCATCCAATTGTATCTCATGCCCAAAGTATGTATGTGAGTTTCTGCTGGCTAAAAATTGCCTCAGGGTAGCAGTCAGCCTTGATTTGGTCAAGATCCAATTGATTGATTCTTCCTGTAGTCCATGGTGCTCATAGTAACTATCTCCAAATCCTCAATTCAAAAGAATCACTTTTCTTTCTCCTGTTCCTTTTCTATGCCCAGCTTTCACAGTCATGCAATGCCACTGGCTAAGCTGTTACTTTACCTATTGGTGTAAACTTTAGAAATCATATACTAAATGTTTATATTTACCTTGCTGCATAATATATAATATATATGGAAGCCATTTTTGTTTAAATTTAGTTAAATTTCTGTTATGTGTACATATACTGTTAGTTTCATTGCATTTTCCATGTCTTGATTAAACTTTGATTGGGTCAGAGGAAGCAGTCATCATCAACATCATCATCATCATCATCATCTTCAGGAGATACCATGACTCATTTCTTGATTCTCTAAGAAACTGGATTGAGTGACCTTATTTATTTATTTATTTATTGAACTAATGATTTAGTATCTCTTTATTTGATCTCCAGATTTTTGTTATCTAGATTACTAGATACTAGATGTTCTTTCCTATCAATTGCTGATGCTCAGTGAAATATTTTTTCTTGGTGAAATGCTGTGTGAGACATGGACTCATGTTTTCCTAGCCCCATGACTACCCAGAAGTCATTTCACTTATAAATAACAGCTGTGAAAATCTGTGAAATAATTTTTGTTATTCCTCCCCTAAACGTGATGCTACTTATTTCTGTGTGATAGGTGCAACCTGTGTCAGTATGTACTGAATCTTGCCCCCCTGGTTATCAGAAGAAAAAAAGAGAGCAGGATAAATTTTGCTGTTATGATTGTGCACCATGCCCAGAAGGGAAGATCTCAAATTTGAAGGGTAGGCAATGCATTCTGTTCAACAGCACTATGTGTACAATTAATTCAGATAAAAAAGTAGCAACTGTCACCTTGTTCCTGCATTCAGGTGATTAGCTGGAGTTTACTGAATAACATCAAATCAAAAGAAAGAAAGAAAAAGAAAACTAAATGAAAAGATCCCATCCCCACACATTCTGCATCTTCTATGTGGTAAACTGACACATTCATTAATTCACCCAATGATAGAATCATAGAATCATAGAATTCTGGAGTTGGATGGGACCATGAGGATCATCTAATCCAACCCTCTGGAATGTGCAATGAAGCCAATGAAACCATCTTTTTAAAAACCTCTAACAATGGAGAACCTATAACATGAGGTTATAGATAGACTGTTCCATTGTTATATAGATCTCACCATCATTTTTTCTCTTCCTTATATTTAAACAAAACCTAGATGGCTGCAACTTATACACAGTGTTTTTGGTCCTAGTTCAAATTTCTGACCATTTTCCCTATGCCCCCCTTGCATATATCTGAACACTGATGTCATGTTTTCCCTTAGTCTTTTCCCCCCACTCCAGACTAAATTTCTCATATGTTGTGTTCTCAAGTCCCTGTATCAACTTCATGGCTTTCAATGGCTTTCTGGAAATTTGGTGCCCAGAATAGTACACAGTACTATTTGGGCGTGGTCTCACCAGTGCCAAGGAAAGGGGAATAAACTGATGAAAAATAAAACAGTATTATTTAGAGTGCTTGCAAGGAAAAGATTGTAAAAGGGCAAAGTGTTCCTTCAAGCTGGAAGAAAGGACATGACAATGGGAGATGAAGTTCAAAGGCAGCAAACATCAATATTGATAATATTGGGGCATAGGCACAGATGGAGATTTACAACATATAAAAGAAATTTCTTTTCCATATCTCCTACAAGAGCAATAGCAAAACTGAAAATTTACTGCGAAGGAAAAAGATTGAAAGTCTTCAAATACATTGAGGACAAATGACAAATATCTATATTATATTTCATAATAAGAACAAGAGCACAGGCATTATCAGCAGTTGAAGAGCTGCTTCAGTGCTGGCTTTTCAAGGGATGGTCCAGCAAAAGTTGCGTATTCTGGCCCCTGGTTACAGAAGAATTGATGCTTAAACAGAACCTTTTCTTTTGTTTTCTTCAGATATGCTTGATTGTATTGAATGCCCAGAAGATCAATATACTACTAGGAACAGGGATGGATGCATTCCTAAAACAATGAGCTTTCTTTCTTATGAGGAACCTTTAGGAATCAGTTTAATTTCAGTGGCTATTTCCTTTTCCTTGATCACAGCGCTGGTGTTGGGAACACTCATTAAGCACAGAAATACTCCTATAGTCAAAGCCAACAACAGGGACCTCACCTACACTCTCCTCATCTCGCTTCTTGTCTCCTTCTTGTCTTCTTTGCTCTTTATTGGACAACCTAGAAAAATGACTTGCTGTCTCCGACAACCTGTTTTTGGCATCATCTTCTCTGTGGCTGTTTCTTCGGTGTTTGCCAAAACGATCACTGTTGTGGTAGCATTTACAGCCACCAAACCAGGATCCAAAATGAGGAAGTACATGGGGAAAAGACTATCAAGCTCTGTTGTCCTTTCCTGCTCTCTTGTTCAAGCCGTTATTTGTATTGTGTGGGTGGCAACCTCTCCTCCATTCCCAGATTTAGATATGTACTCAGTCACTGGAGAAATTGTAGTAGAATGTAATGAAGGAACCACCATCCTGTTTTATCTAGTCTTGGGTTACATGGGATTCCTGTCCCTCATCAGCTTTTCAGTGGCATTCCTAGCCAGGAAGTTGCCAGATACTTTCAATGAAGCTAAGTTTATCACTTTTAGCATGTTGTTGTTTTGTAGTGTTTGGTTGTCTTTTGTTCCGACCTATTTGAGCACCAAAGGAAAGTATATGGTAGCTGTGGAGATCTTCTCCATCTTAGCCTCCAGTGCTGGGTTACTGGGTTGTATCTTTGTTCCCAAATGCTACATCATCTTTCTAAAGTCTGAACTGAACACCAAGGAACAGCTGATGAGGAGAAAATGATAAGGAGTCTCTTATTACCTTATAACAATAACCTAAGTTTATGTACAAAAGGGGATTATTTCTGATTTTATATGAAAGTATATGTGGCAGCAGGCCTATTCCAACCAATTATCATTTGCACCAATCCACTTAAATGTATTCAGTTGCTCATACAAATATTGTGGCAGATTTATCTGAATATGGAATGGAAAATAAAAGCTGGGATAACCTGTTCACTGATTATTTTTCACTCATGTAGTGTCTAAATGTCATTGTTATATTCAGTTGGAATAATTCATCTCCACATCACTCATATTTTCCAGAAACTCAACTTGAAGGAGACTTGTTTTTCACTTGTTTTAAGCAGACAGTGAAGATTGGGTGGCCCATCCAACCATTAAACTAAACAGACCCATGTTATGCTAACCTGTAGTGACACATTTTGGGCAAAATATGTGTTTACTTTTGCTGACTCAAATACCTGCTGGTGACTCATTAAAGCATCTGCATCCTTTTTTCAAGGTCACATGGCTGCTTTAAAGAGTTGCAGATAGCTGCCATTCTGAACTGAACCTGAAGTCCAGCTCAGACCTCTTGATGAATAATCAATGCAATTGCAGAACCTCTCTTTGAAAAGTGACCCTCATTTTGAATAGTTGGAAGAAAAAAGGAGCTGCATCAGCATTATTAAGGGCCCAATCCTGACTCCCCAAAATATCATATTCAGCTCCATATGCTCTCCAGCAAATGCCTTCTGCCAGCTTTTGGAACATTGTGGTTTGGGGAGAAGGTAGTTTCCATTATCCATTATCTAAAGAGTCTATCCCACATGAAAGTTACAAAATGTTACTGGCCATATTTAGGCTCTTGTCTATTCCAAAATGAAGGAAATCAGCAGCTTGTATAGTACCTCCTCTGTCCTGACTAAGCAAAGACTACACCGAGACGAGGAGAAAGTCTCTAGTGTTTTATTTACTGCTATTGTAGACAGGAAATCCTACCAAACTGAAGGAGCATGGGAAAACCCAGACAGATAAATCCCAAAACTCAAGGCGGGTCTGTTCTGGGCTTCTTTGAATAACAGCTCAAAGTCTCTAAACTACACATGTGTTTTCCCCCCTAGATAGGGGCCTCCTCCTACTTACCATCCATACTCATGACATCCTCTAATGCCAGATCCAAAGCCAGGAACATAAAGGTATAAATCTGAGAATAAGTAAAAAAGCTAAATAAATATGTCCATTTTGGATGGACACAGTTTACACTTTTGGTTGTGGATGGTAATAGTAGAGAGTATTTTCTGCAGGTCCTGTAACCTCAGGTTTATGAGAATGTTTTACTTTCCCAGAGAGGAAAGTTGGAGTCGGCCTGTCCCTCAAAAGTTTTGATGTGGTTCTCTACAAAAGTTATTGAAATGCAATCATTCCTGCAGCTAACAGAAAAGATAATTTAATTTAAGAGGGATGAATCAAATTAACTGTATTTAATGAATTCAATTCAATTTGAAATAAATGTACATTTTTAAAAATCACATTTGTCTGACATAGCTCAGCTTCATTGGTGGGGGGGAATGCAGCCCTCTTGTTCATCATTTAGGAGAAAAAGGAAAGGCTGATAAAGGTGAGCTTCACCCCAGAAAATTGTTGAAGAGTTTCACCATTTTAGAAATTTGGTGAATTCCTACCATATGCTCATTTCTCTACCCATAAACAGGGCATAGACCAGGGACAAATGATCTTACTTTGGACACATGATGCAAAGGCATAGCTCTCTGGGGAAGGCTCTAATGATGGGAAAGGTGAAAGGAAAGAGAAGTGTAAAGAAATAAAGTTATAGGGATTGATGTGCACTGTCTCTGATACTGTATCAAATTATGGAAAAGAAAAATGAAATATTTATTTATTCATTTATTGGATTTATAAGCCATCCAACTCTGTTACAGCTCTGGGCAGCACACAGTAGAACTTTGAGACAATATGACCCAAACAATAGAAAAACAGTATCAAAGCAAATTGAAAGAGCAGATGGCTGGAAAAATAGTGCCACCTCCAATCATCCCCATAGGGATTCTGCCACCCACTCTAGCTCACATCCTGGAGCAAGAGGTTTACAGGGCTCACTTAAATAAGGACAAGATGGGCCATAAAAATCTCTGGGGGAATATCAGTTTAGAGAACAGGCTCTACAACACAGAAGGCCTGTTTCCTGGGTCCCATCAGGTGGCACTGTTTAATCAATGGGACCTGAAGTGTGTCAACTCTTGTAGATCATATTGGGTGGAGAGAAACCCCAGGAGACAGGTGGTCTCTCAGATTAGAAGGGCCTATAGATGATCACCAGAACTTTGAACTGTACCTAGAAACCACCTGGCAATCATTTCAGCTTACAAAGCTGAAGTGTTTCATGGTCATAATATGGCATGCCCATAACTGCCTGGGCCACTGTGTTATGGTCCACCTGTAGCTTATAAGTGGGACTTCAGAGATGCAAACAAAAGTAATTTGGGTGTAGTTCCATGGACAAAAGATACAACACTCCCAAAGTAAGGTATTGGATGTTAGACCATCAACAAATTCCATAGCAAGTTAGAAGGAGCTTCAGTACAGGAGGAAACAAGAAATATCCCCATCCTGATGTAAGGAGTGGGTTGTTAGTCAATCTATATATGCATAGGACTTAATTTCTTCTCTTCTCTTCTCCCCAAACTGATAGTCAATTTGATTCCTTCAAAAAGTATCCCAGATCAGTTATGGGGGAAAATGGGATATTATAACATCTTCCAAATCATGAATTCTGGATGGTAGAAACAGCAACAACAACAATGTAGCTGTCCTCAGAGTCAGGAACCACGCTGAGACAAGGAATAGGTCTCTAGTGTTTTATTACTGCTACATTAGACAGAAAATCCTAACAAACTGAGGAAGCATGAGAAAACCCAGACAGATAAACCCCAAAAGTCAAGGTGGGTCTGTTCTGGGTCTCTTTGAATGACTGCTCAACTCCTCCCTACTACGCATGCATTTCCCCCCCTGGATAAGGGCCCCCTCCTGCTCACCATCAGTGCTCATGACAGTAGCATTGCTTTATATAAGCAAAGGAAAAGGAAAAGGAAAAGAAGAAGCATGGGGGTTGGGGGGTTAGATGGAACCCAATTATATTAGTGTCTATTCTGTATTTAGAATTTGCATGTAGTGTTAGATATTCAAGATCATTATGGTAAGATGGGAGGCCAAATAGATCAAATAAATGAATAATACTACTCCAAGAGCTATAGAACTTACATTGTACTTGTTTATTCTATCTTCTCTACAATTAATAAGTCTAAGATGTTGTTGTCCAGAATGCATTGCTATATGCTGATCATATTTTATTTGAGGTGAAAAAATTTATTTATGGTCAATGGTCAGAAAAGTTGGTACAACCCTAAACCGTCACATGATAGCAGACTCAAATACAATAAGAGCTGTAAAATGGACCTACCAATTAAAATATACACGTACTGTGTAAGAAGGAAGCAAAACAAATAAAATAAAAGTGGAAGTTAGGTAAAGGATATTTTTATTTCCTACTGATGATTACAGAATTCTCTACCAAAAAGACGGATTTGGTATCAAACTTTTAAAAGTTTTCAGGTTATTTGATCAAATGGAATAATAAACATGATTAAGAGATGAGCCTTGGCTGAACTTTGGGTCCAAAATGGCTACATTATGATGGTGAGCGTAGTTGGTGTCCCTTGACTCCCAGCCTCTTGGCTCACCAGCCAACCACAAAAACCTCAGCTCCTGCAGTCTACTGGTGAGGAGCAGCTGTCTGGAGTACATGTGGGTGATCTCATGATTTTTCCTTCCTCTGGAGAGTTTTCTCCAGCCAGGATCCACAGTCTGGCTGCCTATATCCACTGTGATGTTGTCCTCACTTCTTCAGAGAGGTCTCTTTTTTGACCATTGCCTTTATAGTGCCTCTTTCTCCTGTCCTTCAAAGCCATTCCTTACACCCTCTACAGATATTGTTATGAGGGACCTTTTTCACTGAACATGGAGATGCTCTTATCTATTTACATGAAATTTTACTGATTGATTGATCCCCAAATTTATATTCCATCTAATTCTACAAATTAGGGGGAGCTATAAGTTTTTATATTTGCTTTTGTTTGAATATAATTTAGGACCATTTCAAGTTATTCAAAAGAATGCAATAAATAATTTACAAAAAATATTGACCCAGAATAGTGGTTTTGACAGCAGTGTCACAACTGGATAAAGATTAGAACTGTGCTATGCTTGGAATCCAATTTCCAGAAGCTTCTTTGGAGCATATGGGAACACATATGGAGCTTGGTCTGCAACTCTTTAAAGCAGCTGCATCTTTTCTTGGGATCACATGCTAGCTGCAAAGGGGTGCAGAATTCCTGCATGGTTCTTTTTAAATATCTCCACCTTGACAGCACAGACTATGTTTTGGTAACCTCAGACAATACTCATCTCAATTCACAATCTCAATCATTCATTTTAATCCATCTTGATGCCCTACATGAATTAATTACTGTGGCAAAGTAGGAACAACCTATAATTAGATATTATAAATTTCAAAGAATTTATGCCAATATCTTTTAGACTGTTAATGCCTCTCTCAATTCTCATAGGAAACTGGAACAAGAACAGAATGAGCAGAGATGGCCAAATTGACTGGTTTGATTAGAGAAGTACAATATCTACATTTATTAGTAACTGTAAACCCCTTATGGATATTCTGCTGAAAAAAAGAAGAAAATGAACTTGTGATGTATGGGTTTGATGATTACAGAGGGTAGACAGTGGAAAGAAGGAAATTATGATGTAATTTTAGAGAGAGGGGGTAAAGTATAAATGCATTTATAGCCACTGTTCAGAAGATGTGGAGCTCCTTCCTAACAATATTTACAATATTTTCTTTTCTTTATTTCCTTTCTTTTTCCTATTTTCGTTCTTACCTATTCACTATTTTTCTCTTTTTATTTCCTCTCTAAAACTTGTATTGTTTTATCTTGTCCAAAATATCTTTGATAAAAAGTATATATATTAAAAAATGAAACTGGGATCAGAACATTCAGCATGAAAATATGACTTTGTGGTTTCTCTTCCTCAGTCTCTCTCTTCCTCTCTCTCTTTGTTTATATATAGCAGTGAATAAAAAAGAGGAGAAAGCTTTTTAACAGAGAAAATAGCAGGATATTTATTACTTTTCATAAACCATTTGGCTAAAAGCTCATATTTTTGATCAGTAAAAATGATAAGAATTTGAAGGTTGTTCCTCTCCCACTCACCATCAGATGTTCTAAGTTACAAACTACATAAGAAATTACTGGGACTTTGACAAGAGATTCGGGAGATTCACAGCTCCCTTTTGAAATATATAAATAAATATATAAAAAAATGAGCAAAAACAAGTCTACCCTTTCTTATCCAGATATTGTAGTTCATCATCAATAGTTTGGGAATGATTTGGGAAGTGATATATCATGTATTTTAGAAAAATAAGAACAAATAAGAGAGTATCCTTGCAATAAAGAATGGGAATGGAGTTACTGACTTTGATGTTGTTGTCCAGAATGTATTGCTATATGCTGATCATATTTTATTTGAAGTGAAATAATTGATTTATGGTCCATAGTCAGAAAAGCAGGTACAACCCTAAAACGACACATGAAAGCAGGCTCAGGTACAATAAGAACCATAAAATGGACCTGCCAATTAAAATATACATGTGCTATGTAAGAAGGAAGCAAAACAAATAAAATAAAAGTACAATTTAGGTAAAAGGATATTTTTTTATTTCTTACTGATGATTACAGAATTCTGTATCAAAAAAATATGGATTTGGTATCAAACTTTTAAAAGTTTTCAGGTTATTTGATCAAATGGAATAATTCTTTTGTATTTCCCAAAGAATTTAAGGCACCCACCAAATGCTTGTGGACTAAAAGGTAGCTTGAAATTCTTTCAGGAACTTGGAATAGCTATTCCTGGGGAAATCTCTGTGATTGTTGTTAAAGTGAACATTACTGCTAGAAGCAAATTCATGTCAATGCCTGTCACTCTGGGATCAATACAAACACACACACACACAGACTCACTCACACACATAAACACAGAAATCTCTCTCTCTCTCCCCCACCTTCCCACCACAATCCTACCCTAAAAATATTCATGTCATTCCTCATTTCCTTCCCTTGTGAAACACCGTACTTTTTTTCTACTTTATTCTCAGGAATGAGTTCAAACAGTCCACTAATTTCTCTTGTAACATCTGGGTTATGTAATGTTTACAGCTCAACAAAATAATGAGATAAAGAATAGGAGATTACTTAAACATTCCTTCTAACCAGTTGTTCTCTGTTGTTTAAGTCAGGCCTCAGCACAATGATGTAACACTTGGGGAAAAAGATACATCCTAGGAGCCCAGCACTAGAGCACAAGATGGAGAAGATCTCCACAGCCACCATGGCTTTTCCCTTAGTGCTCAGGTACGTTGGAACAAAGGAGACCCACACACTGCAGAAGGCCAACATGCTGAAGGTGATGAACTTGGCTTCGTTAAAGCTGTCAGGCAGTTTGCGAGCCTGGAAAGCCACAATGAAGCTGGCAAAGGCAAGGAGACCCAGATAGCTCAGGACACAATAAAACCAAAAAATGGACCCTTCATTGCATTGTAGAATCATTTCTTCAGTGATTGAGTGCACGTCTAACTCTGGGAAGGGGGGAGAGGTTGACAACCACACAGTACAGATACTTGCTTGGAGGAGAGAACAGAAAAGGACAATAGAAACAGCCAGTTTTTTCCCCACCCATGACCTCATCCAAGATCCTGGCTTGGTGGCCTTGAAGGCGAGAGAAACAAGGATGGTTTTGGCCAGCACACAAGAAATGGACACTGAGAAGATGAGACCAAATGCAGACTGTCTGAGGAGACAGGTCACTCTGCCAGGTTGTCCAAGGAAGAGCAAAGGGCAGAGGAAGCAGAAGAGAAGGGAGATGAGGAGAGTGTAGGTGAGGTCCCGATTGTTGGCTTTGACAATGGGACTGTCTTTGTGCTTAATAAAAGTTCCCAGCACCCATGTTGTAATGAGGGTGAAAGCAACAGCAAGACCTCCTAAACTATATCCTAAAGGTTCTTCATAAGACAGGAAGTTTATACTTTTCAGGAGACATCCATTTTTTTCTTGGTTTGCATATTGATCTTCTGGACATTGGACGCAAGCTACTGTATCTGAAATTAAAAAAAAAATGTCAGTGTGGATTTATGACTAAATAAACTGGCCATTTGGATACCATCATTAATATTCATTTCAATGTCCATCTCAGATCTGTATAAATGTCCACATGACAATGCATCAGATTCTCTCCCCATGGAACATCTTTGGTTCCATGTGGAATGGAAATTATTTGGAGTCCATGAATCTAAATATAGTTCAACGTAGACCTTTATCCACTGTGTTTGTGTTCTTTCCACAAAGTCTGCCTGTTTTTCAAACAAGTAAGGCATACTTTATTTTACATTTTACATTTATTTACTGCATTTTATGATAATTGTAATGGGTTCGGTTTTATGAGATTTTAACATTTTTGATTGGAGTTTGATTTTATTGTAAACTGCCCAGAGTCCCTCTTTGGGGGAGATGGGCAGTGATTAAATCTGAATAAAAGAATAAATCATAAATAAAACACTTTGTGTTAATACATTAACTCCATTTAATCCTCTGCTCTGCACATTAATACTTCACTGCAGCTTTACCTTTACAAAGAATAATTTTATTTTTTCATAACTTTGTTTGGATGAAACATGGATTATGTTCCCTTGAACATATCCAGAAATAAGTTCATTATAATATGAATTACAAGCCATAGATTCATGTTATTAGTTCTTGTTCTCCTGTTTGGGTCAATAAAAAAGTTATATTTTTATTTAAAGGAAATATTTTGAAAACATTCTAAAAAGAAAAATGCAGGATATCCTATTACTGATGAGAAAGGGGAAATTTCAAAAAATAATATGATTTGACTTTCTACAGAAAACTCCATAGGAAGAATAAATCGGATGCTGCAACCAGCAAAGTCTGTGCTGTTTTCTTTTAAGAAAGCAATGCTCTTCAAATTTTCCTTTAACTTTCTGTGTAATTCCATGTGTTGTCAAATGATTTTGTATTTGAACCAGGGAGTAGCCATTCTGACCTATGAATCACCCCTTCATATTGGAAGAAATTAAAAAAATATATATGCAAGATTCTATTTCAGGAATTTGCTGACATTCCCGTATATTCTATGTTATTGTCCTTTTAGTATCCCACTGATCCTATAACTCTGTTGAGTTCTCGGAGAGTTATTAATACCTTAAAAAAGCCTAGGTGGGTCTAGGAAAAGTTTGAACTCTCACCTTGGCCGGTGGTTGGGTTCTCACTGGCTTTGTTTTTCCTTTAATTATTTTTATTGTTATTATATTATACTATCATTACTAAATTTTAACCCTCTTACTTCAGAATAGAATGTAACCCCTCAGATTCCTCCTGGATTGGAATCTCAAGTATCTAAATTTTTATCTTCTGGAGAAGATAAAGCAAGAAAGAAGCACGGAATACTATCCCGATCATTAGCTGAATAATCAAAACTGATTTTGCTTGCTTAATTGGATTCAAAAGATTTTCTCCAACAACAATGTTACTATTCCTTTTTTTAAAAAAGAAAATAACATCCGTGCAAGAGGAGAGCTAAGCACTTTTATGGAAATAGAAGGAAATGTTGATATTTCTGAGCTGGAAAATGATGCAGAAATGGGAAATGAAATTGAATGAGGACAATATGAAACTGAGGAAAATGGAGGTGTATGGTAGAAATTTATTAGAAGTTGATTTTTAGTTTCTTTTGTTACACTCCTATTACTGTTAAACTCAACATTTGACCCTCATCTGTAGAACGTATTTCCCTTGACTCTCTGAAGTTCTCATTTATTGATGAAATTTTAGAACTGTTCATATTCTGGGAGTCTCCATCACCTTTCCTTTCTAATTCAAATCTTTCCAAATCCATAATGGATCCACTCATTCTTCTGTTATCTGCAAGATCTCTTCATAGAAAACATTCTCATGTATTTCAAGTTCCTTAGGTCTCTTGCCTGGCTTGTAGCTTGTCAAATTTCAGAACATTAAAAAAAGTCTGAATGTAAAAACATAGTTTATCGAAAATAGTTTTCCATTTATTTGCTTATGCTAATATGTAATTCCCTTTCTTTCTGCCCTATTAAATAATGAATCAGTCTGATTGCTTTATATCTCCCTTCAGTTTACAAATGACACCTCATGAACACACAACCTCAGCAACTGGTTAGCCATCATTTCTTATACAAGATCGCAGCATAAATATATAAAAACATCTTTACAACAAATGAGTTTCAAAGGGAAATCTGGTTTAAATTCCAATGGTATTGTATAACAAGAAAATCAGAGGCTTCTGCAGTTTACCTGTCTTGTTAGATATCTTTCCTTCTGGGCATGGGACACAGTCGTAGCAACAAAATTTTTTCCCTTCATGCTTTCTCTTCTGATAACCAGGATGACAATATTCATTGCACAGAGAAATGGGAAGGACCTATAGATTGTAGTGAAGTGTTGGCGGTTGAGGATTTAGTTATTTGCATATCTAAATCAAATAATTCAATTAAATCAAGGAACTTGTAAATCAAGTGTTCCACTGAAAATAAAATGTGGACTACTCTTAACAGAAGAAGATTGACCTATCAAAGGCCAAGTGAAGCAGTCAGAGCTGAGTCATATCTGCATTTTAATTTGGAGATAAAATTCAATGCTATTCAGATATGCAATCTATCTGGATATTTTCAGTAGAACTGATTTGGATATCCAGTTTCAGAACTGCATTCAGTGGGGCTTTACCACATGTATGGATTGAGTTCGAATGTTTTATTACAAGAGATGATTCAATCATGTTTGCTTTAAATCACAGCTTTGATGAAGCTTCATGCAGCCCAGGTGAAGAACTTCCTTAAATTAATGTGTGGGATTTGCTTTGTTTTATTTGTTTTCCACTTTCCCTTCAATACTTGAGGGAAGTAGAATACATATTAAACACAGGTTTAGATTAGATTGCATCTAGCTTTCAACATTCTTAGTGGGATAAATTCTGTTTTTGGTTTTGCTAAATCTTATGTGTTTGTATTATGGAGAAAATTAAATTCCATCCCTAATGAATCCATCTGAAATGGTCAAACCATATCCTTCTAGGCATACCTCATTGAACCATCTATGCCAAACAATCATGTCATCATTGATGGCCAACTCCTTTCCTTCTGGGGCATCAGAATCCACTCTTCCAACTTTCACTCTCTGGAATGAGGAATTTGGAAAGATGAGAAGGTTGATGATGTCAAATCCACCTTCTGTTTCCTTTGGATCATGAAAGGACAATTTGTCTCCTTGAGAATTATTGAATGACATACTCTGAAGAAATTGGTGGAGCTACATGATTGGGAATAAAGCCAAGGAAATTGAAAGACAAAGAATGGAGGATAAGAAGCTAATATATGTATTTTTTCTTATAGTAAATATGCATTTTCCCTCGACAATTATCAAAACGTGGAGCCTGATGATGTTACCTAGTTGTGTAATGAAACATCTGCAAGCAAACCACCAAGTTCAGAGAGCACCAAGGACTCCAGAGTTCAACCCTAAGCTACATACATTCTCTTCTATTGGAATTGTCAACATGCCAGATAATCAGGATTCTGCTACCCCAGATCTTCTAGCTCCCATTTCCTTCACATTGCCCAATGAAGCTTGGAAAGGTGGGCCAGCTGGGAATCCTGGACCATCTCTGTTCTGCCCTTAGATTTATCACCAAGCCTCAGATATGGAGCTAACCTGTTTGTTGTGGACTTCTCCACATTCTCAACTATAAGAAAAATATTTTCATTTTGTGTTTTTCGGGACAAGAGCTGAAAGTTGGATTTTTCCTAATGAAAAAGAAACAACCATTACAGCTTTAAAACTGCAACTGAAACTCTCCCCATGACCCTAGTTCGATCCCAGTGGAAGCCAGATTCTCGGGTAGCCGGCTCAGGTCGACTCAGACTTCCATCCTTCTGAGGTCAGTCAAATGAGTACCCAGCTTGCTGAGGAAGGTGATGACTGGGGAAGGCAATGGCAAACCACCCCGCTATAGTCTCCCAAGGAAACATCTTGAAAGCGGCATCACCCCAAAGGGTCTGACCTGACTCGGTGCTTGCACAGGGGACCTTTCACCTTTCACACAACCTATAATGGTGATTGAAAGAACGGTATACCTAAAGATATTATCAAAGGGTCAGATGTATAATGGTGTACACATGAAATGTATCAATTAAACAGCAATGGCTTGACAGTCTGAACAATATATTCCCATTTTGAATAACACTATTACCCAAAATTATCAGTATATGTAGTAGACAGATCACCTGCCATGGTTGCACATCTTCATATTTTGACTTTTTGTGTCTCCCTGAGGCTCTGTGGTTGGATTTGAGTAAGGAGAAAGCATGCAAAGTTTGAGCCATGAGATAGACAGCTTTATGGATGGCGTAGCTGTGCCCAGTCATCTGCATCTCAAAAAGAGGCCCAGGAAGGCTCTCCAGGCTCTCTTCTAGAGTACATGTGCCACTGTCCAGCACCGACTCTGGATGAACTGGAAATAAACAATCAAATGCTTGTGCCCAGAAATCCTGAAAAAACCCATCTGCTTGAGTACCAGGAGGTTGTACCGTCTGAAGAAATTCCTGAAACCCTAAAACTGCTTTGGAATGAATGGTAAAGGAAATGGCACCATTGTACACCTGTCGCTCCCACACTCTTTGCACTGAAGTTAATAAATAATCAATCTGGGCAGTCATGATCCACACTTTTCCCAACAACGTACTTTTCTTATACCCCAAATCATGCAGAAATATGATAGATGTCATCCATGAAATGGTCAATGATTCTCCATAAATGATGTACGCATTGATTTTTGTGTCAGTCAAGGTGCCATAAATAGTTCTTGCCTTTGTCCACATTTGTTCCATCTTATCCCAATGGGTGAAATTGGGAATTCTTTCAGTTGCAGCTGAGCAAATTTGGCACTGGGAAAAAAGCAGCTCCATGGTCTGCAGGAAACGTTCTCCATTCCTATTATCAGTAGTAAAGATCCCAACCCATGTCCACCCAAAATGTTGAAGAAGTTGGATAATCCCAACGTACTGAGAGGATTCATCAGGGACAATGGAGTAATAGGAAGACATCTCAGCATTATAACTATCCCAAGGGGCAAATGAACCATACGTTAGCTAAAAGAAATGACACGTTTTGTAGACACAAATTACTAGCAGTATATTTACCTCCTTTTTCCTGTTCATGAAAGCAATATTGTGTAAGGTCATTCAGCTGAGTGGTCATTTCTGTGATTCTCACCAATCACTATTTTCTAAAAGGGAGGGAAAGGGCACCTGTTTTATCCCCATTCTCCAAATGCCTACCTGTGGAATCTTGTATAAACCAACAATGTCGGCTATATAGGATGACGTTTCAGAGCTGAGGCCCCCAATAATGGCTGTGAGGCTTTTCCTGGTGTCACATTTGTAGTTGGGGACAAATCTCTGTGATCTGAAGAGCAGGTCCAGGGTGGTCCGATAGGTCATCATTGCATGATAGTAGCTGTCATGGATATGGAACCCAAGAGTGACATTGGACAAGATTTGTGGATTCTCATTGATCTCCTTCACAGCAAAGACCAAGGAAAGGACATGTTGGTAGAATTTTGTTAGCACCCTGCGAATAAAATGATTTCACTCTTTCAGAAGCTAACTTTAGAGAAGATTTTGTGTCTGAGAGATAGTAATTGCTATGGCTGATTTAAATATATCAGTAATCCCCCATGCCCGCCCCCATGTTTATTCCATCTCAATTGAGAACTCTGCCAGATTGAAATATTTTCTGTGATTGGCATGGTTGCACAATAAGGCAACATATTGCCAGTTCCCACAAAGAAAAATGTCCTGCTATTGCAAAAAATTAAATTATTCTTCATTCTTTCCTACCAACTTACCATCAGGTCCTATAAGGAGATAATACCTTGCACTTTTCTTGAAGGCTTAATCTTATATAAAAGCCCATGATATTCCTTTCTAGCACCCCACCACTGCCATAAACTGGGTTACCTGGTCTAATTTTGCACCCTTGGCCTACAGAAATTTCATTCATAAAAACTGTATGGAATTCCAGACACTGAGTAATACCCTCAAAGAGAAAGAGTTCTCATGATGCAAGAAAAGAATCCACCTTGCCCTATTTCCCACCACTCATTGACACTTTCCTAACTGCTACAGAGGGGAAAGAGAGAAAATCCATACTCTGGAAATGCAAAAAACTCTTGAGAAGGATGCTCCCGAAAGGAAACTTCATTAAAATGGTAATGTATCAGAGAAACCATCCCACCGAGAAGGAAGTCTCCTTCCTGGTACCACTCATACCGAGCAGGTATGGGATCGCCCACGTGACATGCCAGACAGATCACTCTGACTAGTGGGATCATAAGATGGAGGAGAAACATCTGGGCAGGGAAAAGTCTTCTGAAATGTGGATGGCTCTGATTTCACTGATATCGGAATCCTGCATGAGCAAATATTGGCCAGGCTGAATACACCTCTTCAGAGCTTTGCTACTCCTCACATATAACAGGAATATAGATAGATATCTGTCCTTTATTCAAATTGCCTTTATTCAAATCAAACTATTTGTGCTCCCAAAATTGCATCCTGGTACTCTGGCAAACCACAGTTTGAAGCAAAAGCAAATGAAGATTCCCATCTACCTTTTCCAATTCTTACACTTACTTTCAACTCTCCACGGGACAACATCTTTATATGCTTTTTCCTTCTCACTAACAGATTGTATGTCTCTATTGCCTTCTTCAAGTGTTTACATCTTTGACCAAGTGAACAAATTACAGTCACTGGAATAATTCTAGTGGAGAGACAATCAATTTGCTCTGAATTTTGTCTATCATTAAAAGAAATGATATAATAAGTAGTGAGGTAGTAAAGATGAGATGTGATTTTGTAATTATTCAGGCACGGCAGTTGCTCCAGGAATCCCTCTTCACTTGTTAGAAGTTCAGCCATTGCCCACTTTTCAAACAGATTAATTGTCCCCATTAATTCAACTTTTAAATTAATAAATCAAGAAGCACCAAACATATTTACAGATGTTATTTCTCTAGTAACATTCATGCTTCAGTAGGATTATTTCCCAGCATTTTCTATGGAGACCAGACTGGTTCAAGAAGGATCGTAGGATTTCTTACATGAGCAACAGGGTATAGCTCTGTTGACAAGGATTTCCCCCCTCTAAAGAACAGAGTTGTTTGTTGAGAGGTCCATGTATAAAATTATCTCTTAACTTCTGTCCCAAAAAGAAAAACAAACCTTTTTTAAAGTGTCTCAGATCAGGTATGGCGTGGGTGGGTCAGCAGAAAACAGATGTAGGAGATTTCTCCATATCATTCATCAGGATTGTTGGGTTGTAAAACAATAAACATATAAACAAACAAATCCACTTCATAAGGAAGGGGGGGGGGAAACCAACAACAAGAACCAGAACAAAAATATAAAGAGAGGGAGGGGGGGGATAATGGTATTGTAATACCTCAGCTAGCATTATTAAAATGAATATTTATTAATTCTACTTTTCATCTCTTTAATGTCTTCGGATCTTTTTATTGGTTTCTTCTGACAATCGAAGGATTCTTGAGGAATAAGGTGACTGCAGTTGAACACAGATGTTTGCTGCTGTACATGCTGATGACATTTGATTTTGTGACGATGATTTTCAGATTTCTCCAACAAAAAGTTATGAATTTAATAAAGCATTACTAACCGTGGTTAGCAGACATTTGGGCCAATCAAACACTTGGCCAACAGCTTTTATAATTTGTTCAGTATTGAACTTGCCATTCTGAAGGTTGCTAAGATTTACAAGCAATAAAAAGAGTAATTTCAAACGGGGTTCAGAAATGAGGCTTGGCCAAAGTCTGTGTCCATATAGGCTACCTTGGGGCTGGGAGCATAGCAGGAACCCTTTGGCCTCGGTTCCTGCTGTCTACTCATGTGGCGCAGCTGTCCGGGGTGCACGGAGGCAATCCTGCAATCTCTCCTGTCTCCAGAGAGATTTCACCAGCCAGGACAATGCTGAGGACCTCTAGCGCACCATGTCCTCACCGTAACTGGTGTGTAAGTGATTTCCGACCTTTTCAACAGATAATGGCAATCTTACTGTCCTTCCTCTCTCTTAGATGTTCTGCAAGTCCCTTCAGTCCCTCATTTAATATACACCTTTCCTAATCTTCAGAGCCATAAATCACAAGTCGTTTCCTTCTTTCAGCAGAAAGGCCATATAAGGTTTCCAGTCTTTTTGAAAAAGGTTTTTTTCCTTTTCTTTTCTCTGGCCAAACAGGTCAGTTTTGCCAATTCTGTGAATTCTGACATTTTCACAACCCATTCCTCTATTGTGGGGATTTCATCATTCTCCCGTCGTTGTGCATAAAATAATCTTGCTGCAGTTGCCAGGTACAAAATCAGTCTACCAGGTGTCTTTTCTAATTCATTGTCCATTAAGTCCCCCAAAAGGGTTCTGGTTTCATTGCAATATTAATCTTTAAAATCCTTTGCATCATTGTGTGAATTTGTATCCAAAATTTCTTAGTTTTCCCACAAGTCCACCATGCATGATAAAATGACCCCTTTTATTTTCACATTTCCAATACTGGTTTGAAATACCTTTATTTCATTTTTGATAATTTCTCTGGTGTCATATACCAATGATCCATCATTTTACAAAAAAAATTCTCTTAAATTAAGACACAATGTAAATTTAATACTAATTACCTAAGTTGTCTCCCAAGTGTCCATCCCTATATCATAGGGATGGACACATTTTTTTTCTGAGAGCCAGAAAAAAAACCAAGATGGCAACTGCAAGCAGACGCTGTTGCCACACTGTGGGGGCAGGTGAGTTTGAGATTGCCTGATCTGCAGTCTCAGCCTCTGTTTGCAGGTTGAGGCTTTTGTGGGGGCTGAAGACAACAATCCAAGCCCAAATTGGGAGTTGGTGAAATCCCCCCCCCCCCAGACAGAGTGGTAGGAAGCAGTGGGCCCTGCTGCAGCGGCCTCTTATCCGAGCCAGAGCGGGAGTCGTTCCTCCCTCCACTCCTGTCTTTGCCTCCACCAGAGCCCCTGGTTGAAGCAGGGGAGGTAGTGTTCCCACAGCAAGGACTTGTGGCTTTCAGTCTCTGGGGTGCCTGGTGGTGGGCGAAGCAGCAAGCAGCCTGGTGGCTGGCAGCAAGGCATTTGAGTGACTGGCAACCGGGTGGCTGGCTGTGAGCAGTGGGCAACCGGGTGGCCAGCAGTGAGCAGCGGGCAGCCTGGCAGCTGGCAAGCAGCAAATCTGGGATGCTAGCCTGGTGTCATGTTCTCCATTTCAATGTCATGTAGACATCGTAACGTTTCACATGTCACTCTTCTAATCCGTGTTTCCCTGCTGGAAATTTCCAGCCCTGCGTGGCTGTAATCTCTGGAATGCATGTTTGGGTTGGTGACTCTATTCAAGGTTACTTTCCCAGGCCGGTGTATGACAATGGATGGCATCTGGGATGGGGTGGGTGCTACGAGGAGGCATGGGGCGGAGTTGGCCTGAAGCAACTGTATTTGAATTGTATTTCGCGCACTTTTGGTTTATTCTCAGCTTTGTCTGTATCTGCATACTATTCCTTAATAAATCAGTTATCTTAAAGCTCGGGCTTGTGAGACTGAGTATATTGGAGTAGGCAACCATTACATAAAGCTGAGAATCATCCTTCTTTAACCTTTCCGCTAGCCCCATCCAAGTATTTGGTGAAAAGGGACGCTAGCGATGTCAGAACCCGGACTGCAAGTGTGCGAGGAGGGTGAAGGAGAACCAGACACCACAAGAGCGCTTGTGGTCCCGAGCTCCCGAGCTCAGAGGGCAGCCCGACGGGATAAGCGGGGTGCCCTGACGGAGGACCAGGGTCTACTGTCTGAACTGAGCGGCGCTACAGGGGATGACTACCGAACCAGGGAGGAGGGAGACTCCGAGGTCGAATCGTCCTCAAGCATCCTGACCCAACTAAACCATTCGTGGTACAGGTCGATGCCTCTGACTTCTCTATCAGAGCCCTCTTGCTCCAAGGTGACCAGTCAGGCACTTTGAAACCCTGTGCATATTTGTCTCGCAAGTTTACTGAGACAGAGAGGTGATGGCATGTCTGGGAGAAAGAGGCTTTTGCTGTAAAAGCAGCCTTGGACACTTGGTGACACTTATTGGAGGGGGCTTCGCACCCTTTTGAAGTTTGGACTGACCACAAGAATCTCGAAGCCTTAACCACCAGTCGCAAACTCAGCCCTAAGCAACTTCGCTGGGCCAAATTTTTCAGCTGTTTTGATTTCTCCCTTAAGTTCATTCTGGGGAGAAAAAACTTTTTGGCAGACGCCCTGTCCCACTGGCCCCAGGATTCGGGTCCTGCTCCAACTGTCCAAGGCACAGTATGGACTGAAAGGCAATTAGGATTGGTGGCCATGACATGCAGTCAGACACGCGCCCGTCTAACTCAGCAGCCAGCCACTCCTCCCTCTCCCACGCCAAAGCAGTTGCCAGTTTCCTCAGACTTGCAACAACAGTTTCTTCTTCACCTGAAATCTGATACATGGTTGCAGTCCAACTTAGACTCTGTTACTTTTCATGAGGGTTTTGCATGGAAAAATGATCGCCTTTATGTCCCATCGGCTTTCCAAAAGGCGATCCTCCTGCGCTGCCACGATGATAAGCTACCTTAAGACACTTTGGCTACCTTAAAACCCTCCATCTCACCCGACGTCAATTTTGGTGGCCAGCGCTCCTCAGGGATGTCAAGGACTATGTCGCTGCCTGCCCTGTTTGCGCAGCAACTAAGCACAAAGTTGGAAAGCCCCATGGCTTACTACAACTGGTGGATAACCCAACCTGCCCTTGGCAGGAGATCTCCATGGATTTTATAGTGGACTTACCCCCCAGTCAACGTAAAACAGTAATTTGGGTTGTCAAAGACTTCTTTTCCAAACAAGCCCACTTCATCCCCTGTGCATCCATTCCCACCACGCAGCAGCTAGCCCGTCTGTTTCTCGTACACGTGTACCGCCTACACGGGAGCCCCTCCCATTTGGTGAGTGACAGGGGTTCACAATTTATGTCACAGTTTTGGCGGGCTTTTTTGAAACTGGTTGGCACCAAACAAGCCCTTTCTATGGCATGGCATCCCGAGATGGATGGATCTACTGAAGCTGTCAACTCCACCTTGGAACAATATCTCTGGGCCTTTGTCAATTATCAACAAGACAATTGGGTTGACCTCCTTCCCTTTGCTGAAGTAGCTTATAACAACGCCGTCCACCAAAGTACTGGCCAGGTACCTTTCAAAACTGTATTCGGCCGTGAGTTCGTCCCAATTCCGGAACTCCCCAATCCGCAATCTCTCCCTTCCTCTCTCACCGATTGGGCTCAAACCTTAGCCGACTCTTGGCCGAAGATTCAACAGGCATTACACCACTCGCAAACCTCTTACAAAAAACATGCAGACGTGAGGCGTTCCACCCAACCCACATTTAAAGTCGGGGACAAAGTCTATCTTTCCATGAAATTTATCAAATCCCTGCAACACTCCAAAAAGCTTGGCCCTAAATTCGTTGGTCCATTTCCTATTGTTGCCCAAATCAATCCTGTAACTTTTAAATTGGATTTGCCACACAACCTTAAACGTTTGCACCCTGTTTTTCATTGCAGCTTACTCAAGCCGGTCGTTCTCTTGGATCGCTGGCATCCTCAGCAAGCACCCCCTCCACCCATTATGATTGATGCTCAGCAACACTTTGAAGTTAAGGACATTCTTGATCCTTGTCGCAAACACTCTACGTTACAATATCTCATCCGATGGAAGCATTTCCCACACCCAGAGTGGGTTGCCGCTCCCGATGTGCATTCCTCGAACCTCATCGCTAGATTTCATGCTGCCTATTCCGCCAAACCCGCTCCGTAATTCTTTTTAGGGGGGCAGTATGTCATGTTCTCCATTTCAATGTCATGTAGACATCGTAACGTTTCACATGTCACTCTTCTAATCCGTGTTTCCCTGCTGGAAATTTCCAGCCCTGCGTGGCTGTAATCTCTGGAATGCATGTTTGGGTTGGTGACTCTATTCAAGGTTACTTCCCCAGGCCGGTGTATGACGATGGATGGCATCTGGGATGGGGTGGGTGCTACGAGGAGGCATGGGGCGGAGTTGGCCTGAAGCAACAGTATTTGATTTGTATTTCGCGCGCTTTTGGTTTATTCTCAGCTTTGTCTGTATCTGCATACTATTCCTTAATAAATCAGTTATCTTAAAGCTTAATAAATCAGTTATCTTAAAGCTCGGGCTTGTGAGACTGAGTATATTGGAGTAGGCAACCATTACACATGGCCTTGGCAGGGTGGCAGAAACAGGCAGTGCAGTAGACTCTGGTGGTCGGAAGAATCTGGCAGCGGTGGATCGACCAGCTGGCCGGGGGCGTTGGGGCGCAAGACAATGGACAGCGAACAAGAGGCTGGAATTGAGAATTCAGCGGACTGGGAGTTTGAGGCACCAATGAACTGCAGCACAATAAAGCAAGCCAGGCAGTCTTGAGAACATTGAGATAGAGACTATAGCAGATTAACTGACAATTCCTTCCTAACCATCCCAGGATATAATTAGGCTATTAGGGATCCCTAAATGGTGTATGGTGGGCCCCCTCAGGGCGCCCAGCTCTGGATGGGTAGTGCGAGAACATTCACCTTCTTGAGTGAGAGGCAAGAGGTGAGGAGTAGTGGTTGGGTAGCCCCCCTGCTGACTAGTGAGCGAAGCCAGGGGGGGCACAGTGTGTGAATGTGGGTGCCGAGAGCATGAGCTGGTGCACTGGGGGGGGGGGCACCATCGCCCTGTGATTGAGTTGTAGTGTGGCGGTGTGAATGAATGGAAGGGTCCCTATCCTTAACCAGTGATCTTAGGAGTCCAGGAGTGGGGGCTAATGGACCTCGAGATCCCGGGGGTTGTAGGGTGGGGCAGGTGATTGAGGTGGTGACGGGTAGGGGATGATATGATGGGAGCCAGAGGGTGGGTCATCATAGAGGAAGACACCCCTGGTGCTTGTTACCTGTGGCGTGTTCTGGCCCTCTGTGCTCAAACCCGGGTCCTGGACAGCAGACTCGTGGTTGTCCTGACTTTCGGCTGCTGCTCTGTGTCATGCGCTGCCTACTACTGAGTAAAACACAGACACTGATTCAGTGAAGAGCAGGTTCAGGTTTATTTCAGCATAGTGCATAGCTAGAAAAAGCTGAGAGTGAAGGGAGCGCGCCGGTGCGGGGTTTAAATAGCCCGTGCCGGTCAGCGCCCCCCCCACCTTGGGTTGTGTCATCCCCCCAAGTCCTGTATGCTTCATTGCCGGTAGGTGAGGGGTCGCGGGGCCCCTGCTGGTGCCCCGGGCTTTGCTCATAATCGGTTTCTTCCTCCGGCCGGTGATTGCTGTCAGCTGGGCGATATCCGTTGCATTCCTGCTGAAAGCTTCAGGTGTGCCTCGTGATCCGCCCTGCCTTTGTCATTCTTTCTTCCCCCTTTGTGTTCTAATGACTGGTTCTTCTGGCTGGGGTCGTTCCCTTCTCCTCGGGGTCTGTGTCTGTTGTTGTGCGTGCTTTGCTTATCTTTAAATCCCTTCCTCTAGTTTCCGAGGTATTGTCATGTGTGCCGTTGTGCTGATGCATTCAGCTCAATGGTGCTCATGACATACTGCCCCCCTTTCGAATGGTAGCCCCCCCCCCCGGCATTCCGGTTTTTCCCGGGAGAGCTGCCAAAAGTTTTTTTTTTTTTTGTATTTCCCGCCGGAGTGCTTTCACCCCTCCCCTTGCTCCGCCTTCTACCTCGTTTCCATCTTTTGGGTGTGTTCCGAGTGCGCATGCCTCGACCACACCCTGCGAGTGCGCATGCCTCGACCACACCCTGCTTGTTCTTGCTCAGTTCATCGTGAGAGGAGGCGTGGCTGGTCGGGTGCTTTTCAGCTCCAGGTAGGATCCTTATCTTTTTGTTTTCTTGCTTGTTTATTTTGATGTTTGTCATGTTGTCATGTGTGCATCCTGGGTATTTGCCCCCTGGCGATGCACTTATGACCAATCTTCTCTCCCCAGTGGGCCCGGAGAGGGCGGGGGGAGGGTGAGTCCCAGGGGGGAGGAGGTCTACTCAAGTCGCAGGCTTGGGGGGCCCCTTCCCCTGGGGGCAACGCGGGGGGGGAGGCCCGAGGGGGGAAGTGTGTTCTAGGGGCCAGTTCGGCTGGGTGCCCCTTTGGTTTGTCGGGGTACGTCGTGTGGAATGCTCGGGTCAGGTCCGGTGCCTTGACATGTTGAGCCACCACCCATTCTGGGTGGGGGAAGTGTTTCCATTTCACTAAGTAGTATAGTGTGCCCCGTTGACAGCGGGAATCGAGTATTTCTTTTACGTCAAAATGTTGTTGGCCGTCGATCATCACTGGGGAGGGCAGAGGCGTGCTTGGGTGCCATCGTGAGGTGGTTGCTGGTTTCAGGAGGCTGCTGTGGAATACCGGGTGGAGTCTCCTTAGATTGTGCGGCAGGTCCAGGCGTACTGCCACCGGGTTCACTATCTGTGTTACTTGAAGCGGCCCAATATACTTAGGCCCCAGTTTCTTCGAGGGTTGAGGTGATTTCATGAATTTGGTGGATAGGTAGACCATATCCCCTGCCTGGAATGTCGGTTGCTGGCGCCGGTGCTTGTCGGCCTGTTCTTTGTAGGCAGACTGTGCTTCCTTCAGCGCTGCTGTGATTATTGGCCATGCTTCCGCTATCTTCCATCCCCAGTCACTAGCACCCACTTGGGGTCCAAGGGGTTGCGGTAGCTCTGGTATGGGTACAAACCCGCGCCCGGAGACTACTTCGAACGGGGTTTTCTCTGTACTCGTGTGAATGGCGTTATTGTATGCGACTTCTGCAAACGGAAGCAGGTCGACCGAGTCGTCTTGGTGGTAATTGGTATATAAGCGTATGAATTGTTCTAGGGTGGCATTGAGGATCTCTGTGGCTCCGTCCGTCTGGGGATGCCAGGCCGTGGATAGGGCTTGTTGGGTCCCAATCAGTTTTAGGAAAGCCCGCCAGAATTTCGAGGTGAATTGTGTGCCCCTGTCGGTCACCACGCATACGGGACATCCGTGTAACCTGTACAGGTGTACAAGGAAAAGTTTAGCCAGTTGCTGGGCGGACGGGACTGATGAGCAGGGGATGGAGTGTGCTTGTTTAGAAAAGTAGTCTTTCACCACCCAAATGGTTGTTTTCTTCTGGCTGGGTGGTAGATCTACTATAAAATCCATGGAGATTTCCTCCCATGGTCGGGAGGGCTCCGCCACCATTTGTAGGAGTCCTGGGGGCTTACCCGGTGCCCGTTTGGCCATAGCGCATATCGGGCAGGACGCTACGTAGGCCTTCACATCCCATCTCAATGCGGGCCACCAGAATTGTCGTCGTGTTAGGTGCAGGGTCTTTAGATACCCAAAGTGTCCCACTTGTTTGCTGTCGTGTGATCTGCACAGGATCGCCTGGCGCTGCGAGTCCGGGACATATATTCTGCCTTCACCCCATGCTAAGTCCTGTGCCATCGTCACCTTGTCGGGGTTTGCTAGTAGCCAGGGGTTGGTTTTGAGGGCGGTGATGAGGTCCGCGCGTAATCCTCCTGGCAGTCGCGGGTGGCGCCGTCTGGTCGCTGGTTGGCTTGCCGTCGGTTGAGACGTGGGGTTGAGCTGTTTCTGAGCGCCACTCCGGGTGGTCACAGCCATCCCCAGCTGGGAGGTGGGTAGGACCGTCCCAATCATATCTGGAATGGGCTCTTCGTCTTGGGGCAGTCGGGAGAGGGCGTCAGCCAGGAAGTTCTTTTTGCCCGGCATGAACTTCAGTTGAAAGTTAAAGCGGCTGAAGAATTGGGCCCATCTGACCTGTTTCGGGCTGAGGCGTCTGGGCGTCCGGAGGGCCTCGAGGTTCTGGTGGTCTGTCCAGACCTCAAATGATTGGGTGGCTCCTTCCAGTAGATGCCTCCATGTTTCTAGTGCCGATTTTACCGCAAACACTTCCTTCTCCATACGTGCCAGCGCCTTTCTGTCTCCAAGAATTTCCTCAACAGGTAGGCGCATGGCTTCAGGATTCCTGTAGGGTCCTTTTGGAGCAGTATGGCCCCCAGGGAGAAGTCTGAGGCATCAGCTTGGACCACAAATGGCTGTTCTGGGTCCGGATGTGTGAGGATTGGCTCTGTGGTGAACAGCACCTTCAGTCTGTTGAACGCTGTCTGACACGCGGGAGTCCAATTTAGTACTGTCCCTGGGTTCTTGGCTCGCCATGTGTCCCCAACTCCTTTAGTTTTGAGGAGGTCTGTTAGGGGGAGGGCTATCTCCGCGAACCCCCATGCAAATGACCTGTAGAGGTTCGCAAAGCCGAGGAAGCTTTGGAAACGTGGGCATTCCCAATTCACCACTGCCTTGACTTTTGCGGGGTCCATTTCTATGCCTTCGCCGGAGATTCGGTACCCCAGGTAGTCTAGGCGTGCTTTATGGAATTCGCACTTTGATGGTTTGGCATAGAGTTTCGCCCTTCTTAGCTTCTCGAGGACTTGCCTGACTAGGGTTACGTGTTCTTCGTGTGTCTGGGTGTAGATGAGGACGTCATCTATGTAGACTAGTACTCCTTTGAACAGGTGTTCATGCAGTACCTCATTGATGAGCTGCATGAACACTCCCAGGGCCACTGCTAGTCCAAATGGCAGCACCTTGTACTGAAAGGCGCCTAGGGGGCAGTTGAACGCTGTTTTCCATTCGTCCCCCTCCCTGATTCAGATCCTGTAATACGCCTCGCGAAGGTCCAGCTTGGAGAATACTCTTCCCATGGACAGGTGGGCGAGCATGTCTTTCACGAGGGGTAGGGGGTATTTATTGGATAGGGATGCCGCATTGAGGCCCCGGTAGTCGGTGCAGAGCCATAGGGTGTGGTCTTTTTTCTCTCGGAATAAGATGGGCGCTCTGACCGGTGAGCATGCCGGCTCTATGAAACCCCTAGCCAGGTTTTTATCGATGAACTCCCGGAGGGTTGTCATCTCCTTCAGGGTCATCGAGTAAATCTTCGGCCTGGGTAAGGGGACATCGGGAAGCAGCTCAATTCTACAGTCCGTCTTGTGGTGGGGGGGTAGTTGGTCTGCCTCCTCTTCCCTGAAGACCTCTGAGAAATCAGCATATTGCTCAGGTAGGTCTTCTGGGGTTGCTGTGTTGTCCTGGGCTGCAGCCTCTGCCCGTCCCACTGTGGGGTTGATCCTGCCCGCCGGAACTGGCGCCCAGTACGCGCCATCGTCGAATTGGAAGGTGCAGGTCTTCCAGTTAATGCGCGGGTTGTTGGTCGTGAGCCACAGTATTCCTAGGACTACGATGGGCCGCCCTATGTGGGTTACCACAAACGATGTTCGCTCGGTGTGGGTGCCCATTTGCAGGGTGACCGGCTCGGTCTGCATTGTGGCTGGTTTCCCTCCCGCTGTTGAGCCGTCCAGCTGGTGGAAAGCCAGCGGTGTGGGGAGGGGGAGGCAAGGCAGGTCGAGCTTGGCGACTATGTCAGGGTGGATCAGGTTCTTGGAGCACCCCGAGTCCACTAGCGCTGCGGCCGTGGTGTCTCTGTTGCCAAAGGAAAGCCTGATTGACCCCATTATTATGGAGCTTTCGTCGCTCTGTCTATGTGTTTCATGCCCCTGTCCCACCGCCTGCCTCACGGTGCGTTTTAAGGCAGGTGGGGAGCATTTCCCGCCGGCCGATCTGGGACTTCGGCATCCTCCCCCACCAAGTAAGCGTCCACGTCTTCGTCCAGTGTCGCTGTGGCTCCGGTCATCCAGCGGTGGGGGGGCGACGGTGGTTTAGTTGGTTTGGACGTCGTTTTCGGTGCGGGTTTGGGAGCGCTAGTTAGTGTTTGGTTGGAGAAGCAGTCTGCCGCTTTGTGCCCCATTTTCCCACACGTCACGCAGGGTCCGCGAGCAAACTTCTTCTTTTGGTACGTGGGACCGGCCGGCCCCAAGGGTGGCGCTGGTACCTTTGGGCTGGTGTTTGTTTTGTCCTCTGCCGTCATCATTAAGAAAGTGCACTGAGCGTGTTCCGCTCTCCCCGCTAGGTAGATCCAGCCTTGCAGTGTCTCCGGGTCGTCTCGGTAGAGTGCCCATTGGAGTACCTCGCGGCTGAGGCCCCTTTTGAACATCTCTAGCAGGGTAGTCTCGGACCAGTCGTTAATCTTCCCTGCGAGGGCTTTAAATTCAAGGGCGTAGTCCGCGACAGTTCGTGTGCCCTGTTTGAGGGCTTGAAGTGCACTTTTAACCCTCTCCTTGGCTAGCGGGTCCTCAAAATAGTGCTGCATCTCAGTGATGAAGGCGTGGAAGTCAGAGAGGGCGGGGGAATTGGACTCGTACATTTGGACGTACCAGTCCGCCACCCTGTCTTGCAACTTAATTGCCATGGCTGCGATTTTGTCCACTTCGGAGTCAAAGGAGTGTCCGTGCCGCCCCATGAACTCCCTGGTGTTCGTGACGAAAAATGACAGCTTCGCGGGGTTCCCGTCAAAGAAAATGGAGAAGTCTTTTGGGGCCCTGGTGTTTGGTGGGTCCCCTCTCCTCTCGTCCCGTCCCATGGCTTCTTCCGCCGGGAAAGCTTGCCGGTTAGCATTTGGCTTATGGGGGTGCCAAGACCCGCTCGGGGTTTGAATAGGTGTGTGTACCTGCATGGGTATGTTCCTGTGAGGCATGGAGGACATCAGCGACTGCAGCATGGTCCCAAGGTCCCTTAGTTGGGCCTCCATGGCCATGAGTCTGGCTTGCGCTTCTCAGTCCAAGGTCCGCGTCGCAGCTGTGATCGGACCGGTTGGTGTCTCCGCATAGTTGGGCCACCGGTGGGGTTCAGGCGTTTCCGTCCGCTAGTCAGCTCCCTCGACTTGGGGGCGAATCAGCTGGTTCGTCTCTCCATCCTCCACCACGTTTGTTGCAGTTGGGCTGAAGCTCCACGCCTGTGGCTGGGGTGCGATGTGGGGTGGGGAGGTCTCCGCGGGTCTCGGGAGGTATGTTGTTCCCTCCCGTGGTTGGGTCACCTCCGCCTCCCTCCGGGGTTGGGGCTGAGGCTCGGGATGGGCTGGGAGGGTGTCCGCGGCTCCTGGGGTCTGCGTTGCCTCTGGCCTCTGTCGGTTCTCCTCCGCCTCTCGCCGTGCGGCTCACCCGTCCTGCCTGCGACGTGTCGGCTCCATCGCTCTCCGCTCGTGTTCTTCTTGCCGTCTGTTCCTCCTGCGGCTCGTTGTTGTCCGTTGGGGCTTTGCGAGGCTGAGTTTATGACTCTCAGCTTTATGTCATGCGCTGCCTACTACTGAGTAAAACACAGACACTGATTCAGTGAAGAGCAGGTTCAGGCTTATTTCAGCATAGTGCATAGCTAGAAAAAGCTGAGAGTGAAGGGAGCGCGCCGGTGCGGGGTTTAAATAGCCCGCGCCAGTCAGCGCCCCCCACACCTTGGGTTGTGTCATCCCCCCAAGTCCTGTATGCTTCATTGCCGGTAGGTGAGGGGTCGCGGGGCCCCTGCTGGTGCCCTGGGCTTCGCTCATAATCGGTTTCTTCCTCCGGCTGATGATTGCTGTCAGCTGGGCGATATCCGTTGCGTTCCTGCTGACAGCTTCAGGTGTGCCTCGTGATCCGCCCTGTCTTTGTCATTCTTTCTTCCCCCTTTGTGTTCTAATGACTGGTTCTTCTGGCCGGGGTCGTTCCCTTCTCCTCGGGGTCTGTGTCTGTTGTTGTGCGTGCTTTGCTTATCTTTAAATCCCTTCCTCTAGTTTCCGAGGTATTGTCATGTGTGCCGTTGTGCTGATGCATTCAGCTCAACAGTGCTCATGACACTCTGTAACACCAGGTCAATAAACAACAAGGCCCCCCTCATATGTGACTTGATCACAGAAGAGGGGGCAGACCTGGTGTGTATTACTGAAACATGGCTGGGCATTGAAGGAGGTGTTGCTCTTTCAGAGATATGCCTGGCTGGGTTTCGAGTCTGGCATCAGCCACGATCTCAGGGCAGGGGAGGAAGGGTGGCTGTTGTCATCCGAAAATCCCTAGTGGCCATCAGGGGTCCTGCTCCACAAGTGTCTGAGTGTGAGACCCTGTTCTTCAAGCTGGGTTCTCGAGAACAGTTGGGAGTGTTGCTACTGTACCAGCCTCCCTGCTGCATAGCAACCTCCCTGCCTGAGCTGCTGGAGGCCATCTCAGGTTTGGCAGTGGAGTTCCCCAGGCTTATGGTGTTAGGGGACTTCAATCTGCCTTCCCTGGGGTGGGCCTCGGAAGCAGCCCAGGAGTTCATGGCTACCATGGCAGCCATGGGCCTGTTCCAGATTATTCAGGACCTGACTAGAGACAGTGGCCTCACCCCGGACCTAGTTTTCTTGTTGGAGCAATGGCAAGATGACCTGAGGGGAAAATTACAGCTTTCCCCTTTGTCATGGTTGGATCATGCCCTGGTGGCCTTGAGATTCTCTTGTGCTGTCCCCTTCCGCAGGGAGGCAGGGCCCATTCAATTGGTCCGCCCCTGGTGACTGATGGACCCAGCTGGGTTTCAGAGGGAGCTGGAGGTTATACCTGAGTCTCTCCTGCATGGTCCAGCAGAGGCCTTGGCTGCTGCCTGGAATGGTGAGGGAGCTGGAGCCTTGGACAGGATCGCACCTGTGCGGCCTCTTTTGCCCACCCAAACCCGGCACTCCCCATGGTTTATGGAGCAGCTGAGGGTTTTGAAGAGTGTTAAGAGATGCCTAGAGTGCTGCTGGAGGAAGACAAAAACCGAACCAGACTGAACACAAGCTAGAGCCGCGATTAAGGACTACCTTGTGGTGGTAAGAGCGGCGAAGCACCAGTACTTCTCCGCTCTTATTGCATCTGCAGAATGCCACCCGGCGGCCCTCTTTAAGATTACCCAATCCCTTTTAGGGAAAGGGGAGTCAGACTTCCATCTACAGGCCCGTGCAGAGGAATTTTCAGGGTACCTGCAGGATAAAATCGCTTGGATCTGGACCGAGTTGGACTCCATGTGTTAGACAGAGTCAGAGGAGATACCCAGGGAATGTACTTACCAGGTTATGTGGGACCAGTTCGATCCTGTTGAACCTGAGGAAGTGGACAGGATCCTTCGGACTATAAATGCTACCACATGCCAATTAGACCCATGCCCCTCCTGGCTGGTGAAAGCAGCGTGGGAGGTGACATGTGGCTGGGTCCAGGTGATGGTAAACACATCCGTGAGAGAGGGGTGTTCCCAGTAGCCTTTAAGGAAGCGCTGGTGTGCCCCCTCCTCAAGAAACCATTGCTGGACCCTACTAAACTGGACAATTTTTGCCCAGTCTCCCACCTCCCCTTTTTGGGGAAGGTGGTTGAGAAAGTGGTGGCTTTGCAGCTCCAGAGGATTCTGGATGAAATGGATTACCTAGACCACTTTCAGTCAGGTTTCAGGCCCGGTTATGGGATGGCAATGGCATTGGTTGCATTTATGGATGACCTCTGGTGGGAGCGAGATGGAGGCAGTGCATCCATCCTTGCTCTTCTTGACCTCTCAGTGGCTTTCGATACCATCGACCATGGTATCCTTCTGGACCGACTTAGGGAGTTGGGGATGGGCAGTGTGGTTCTGCACTGGTTCACCTCCTTCCTCCAGAGTAGGTTCCCGTCGGTGTTGATAGGGAGCGAGAGGTCCGGCCCACGGCCCCTCCTTTGTGGGGTGCCGCAGGGTTCAGTACTCTCTCTGCTCCTTTTTAACATCTGCATAAAACCACTGGGTGAGATCATCCATCACTACAGGGTGAGGTATCATCAATATGCAGATGATACTCAATTATACATCTCCATCCTGGGTGAAGTAAGTGATGCTGCAGCCACCCTTTCCCAGTGCCTGGAGGCTGTGGGGCCTGGATGGGGGACAACAGGTTGCAGCTGAACCTGGGGTAGACAGAGTGGCTGTGGATTAATGGCTCCTTGTGTCCCAGGAACTTGTCATCTTTAGTGCTGGATGGAGTTGCACTGCCCCAGACAGACCCGGTGTGTAACTTGGGGGTCCTCCTGAACTCACGGCTCCTGCTCAAAGAGCAGGTGGCAGCTGTGGCTAGGAGGGCCTTTGTGCAACTTGGTGTTGTGCACCAGTTACTCCCCTTCCTGAAGCGAGAGGCCCTTTGAACAGTCACTCATGGCCTGGTTATCTCCCATATAGACTACTGCAATGCACTCTACATGGGGCTACCCTTGAAGAGTATCCGGAAGCTGCAGCTGGTGCAAAATGCAGCCGCGTGGGGGATCTTGGGTTTCCCAAGATCAGCACACATCACCCTTTTGCTCCACGAGCTGCATTGGTTGCCTGTATGCTTCCGGGTCCAATTCAAGGTGTTGGTTATTACCTTTAAAGCCCTACATGGCATGGGTCAAGGTTACCTAAGGGTCCGTCTCCTCCCCATCACATCAACCCGTCCCACCCAGTCATGCATTGAGGGCATGCTACGGACACTGTCTGCAAGATAATTCCATCTGGTGGGGTCCAGGAGGTGGGCCTTCTCTGCAATAGCCCCTGCCCTCTGGAATATCCTTCCCCCGGAAGTGAGATTGGCTCCCTCCCTCCTGGACTTTAGGAAACAGCTAAAGACCTGGTTCTGTAATTATACCTGGGGCGGGAGGGAGAGTAGCCATTCTTGGGGATGGTTAGTTTCTTAGCAGGACCCAGCTCTGCCTGCAAATCATAAAGAACTTCCAGCCATAGAGGTTTTTATTATATTCATTGTATTATGTATTATAGTGTTTTATAGTTTTATATTTTTATTTATGTTTTATTGTAAACCGCCCAGAGTCCCCTTTGGGAGATGGGTGGTGATAAATTTGATAAATAGATAGATAGATAGATAGATAGATAGATAGATAGATAGATAGATAAATAAAACACCCAAAATTAATAGCCCATTTTGTCATTTTTGCTATTACATGTTCATCATTTGTGCATTATTCCATTCCAAATTCCATTTTATGTTTTTTAATTCCAATTGTTTTTTATCCATATTTAACCTTTCTTTTAACTGTGCAAATGAGAACCATTGAAAATTATGTCCTCCTGCAGTCAATTATTCTCTTGACTGCCTCTAATTTTTTTAGACACCTGTTTTAATAATTCTTGGTATGTTACTATTTCTTTCTATCTGCTCTTTCTCTTCTAAAGAATGGTTCTTGTGCTGAAGTCAATACAAATATCTTCAGGCACAACCTGGGCTTATATTTGTTGCATGCTCCCGATATAGCACTTCTGACATAGTGATTTTTAAAATTTACATTACCTTTATGTCATACCATAAAAACCCATGCTAAAGAAACCTCATATTATGATCTTCTAATTCTAGCATTCTTTTATTTCTCAGCCAGCCCCATCTTTCATCCAAACTAAACAACAGGCTGCAAAATACAATTTAAAGTCGGGTAATCCTAGTCCTCCACTGTCTTTTGCATCTTGCAGAATTTTACAATTGACCCTTGGTTTCTTGTCCTGCCATGGAATTTTTTTTTTTAAAAAAAGTTTTGCTTTTTTTGAAAAGGTGTATCATTTTTCAACACTGGTATTGTTTGAAAGGGACTCCCCTGATGTCTTACATTGCTTTGTGGTTAATTGTCTGTATTTTGCTGTGGTTTTTAAAAAATATTATTTTATTATTGCGAGCTTTCCAGAGTTAATTGGAGTTTGGTGGCATTGATATTGAAACACACACACACACACACACACATTTGTGTGTGTGTATTTATACGCATTAAAAGATGGAATGGGGCAGGTGGCATGACACGTACAATAAATGTACCCTTACACTCTTTTCCGCGAGCACCAGTCCCTCCACTTTGTATTCTGGATCAAGATAGGTAAATCCAATATTTCATCTTTCTTTCTGTCTGTGTCTTTGTGTGTGTATCGTCATCATAGAAAAAAATCATATGATGTTTAAAATTACTTTTATTTCAGAAAGGGGGGGAACACTTTCTCAAGTTGACATTGAACAATTACATGGTTTTTGTTTTGTTTAAGGTCAGTTATGGGGAAAATGTTTGATAGATAATTAACTGTTCCAAATTACTTTCATGTGTTTATTTGTTCAAAGCTCCAGAGATTTTCCAGGAAGCATTGAAAACTAGAAAGCATGGCTGAAAGAGGTTATAAACTCACCCCACTCCCGTGGAGAGCTTGGGGTGGTGGGAAGAATCAAACAGGGGTATTGGGATCATTTCCTCCAGCATGTTTTTTTCTTTGATCCGACCATCTTCCAATTTGAGTTGCAGAAATCTCAGTCAGTATTCAAGCACCTGTCTGTATCTCTATTGAAGTTAAAGGTTAGATTGATGCTTTTCTCTTAGGAGGTGTGTTGGGAAAATCCAGCATGCTAACTCAGGTGCAATGGTGTGGGTTAATATGCTGGACACCTCTTTCAGGAGAGTTTTTGGCTGCTGATGTGTTATTCATTCTGATGTTCCCAGTGATCAAAGGGAATACTCTCAAGTGCCCTGTGGTTGATCCTTTTCTTGTTCCTCATGAGTGGTACCAACCAGGTGATGTCCTCATTGGAGGGATGGCTTCACAGAACCTCTATGCCTTCAGTGAACATTCATTTCAAAGACATCCATCTTGGGAGCTATATGGACTTTCAGAGTAAGTCAATCCTACAGCTTTCTTCACCTAATGATCCCTTGATTCTTCTCAGCTTTTCTAGATAACCACACCTGTTTCTGTGACCAAAAGGTGCTCAAAGGAAGCAGATGAAAACTTTATCTGGTCAAGTAATTTCTTCAGTTTTCCGAGATCCTCTGGCTGTAGGCTAAATAAGACTTCTGTTCTCCCATCAGGAAACTTTATTTCAACTTTGAAATGTTTTTTTCCCCAATATACCAAATTCTCTTTCAATACATTTTTGTTTTTCCAAAAAAGATGGCTTTCCAGATCATAAATCCTTTCAGTGAGCAGTTCTTTAATGAATCTCCATCTCAGGAACTGTTGAGACTCTACATGACTTCTTCTCACAACAGATAGCCATAAGTAATAAGAGGCTCAAAGTAGATATATAAATACCTTAGCTCATTTATTTCTTGAATTTTCTGAATGTTTCTCACTCCATACTAAGTGAGAAAGTTGTTCTCCCATTTAAAAAAAATCATAATATTGGGGGGGGGGGAAGTAGTGAGATTATGAATTGCTACAGAATAGCTTGACTGTGAAGAAATGATGGATGGGAGTTCATTCAGTTAAAAAGAAAAAACTCAAAAGAGTAAATATCTAAATAGCTAATCATATTTTTTTTTTGTGAAAGAGTGAAAATGAATGAGAAATAGGACATGCATCTAATTTCAGTCTGAATTTGTTTGAAATAAAAAATTACAAACATAATTAGAGTGTTCAATGAGAACTGAGGAGCTATGAGCTGGAGAAAATTAGGGAGAAAAATGAGTTTAAAGAAAATTTTATTTCTACTTTGAAATGGGTTTCCCTACAATACACCAAATTCTCTTTAAAATAAGTTTTTTTAAAAAGGTGGAAGGGTGGCGTAAAGAAAGAAGTGGAATAAGTTTAGAATTTACCTCCAGAGAAACAGTTCAGTAGCTTGCCACTGAAAATTGTCTTAAAAACCTAAAGATGTATTATTAGTATATGTTATTCCGAGTAACGTTCTGTAAATGAAATGTGTAATAAAATGCTTTGTCATAAAGACGATACAGACTGTAGCCAAAAGTGTTTAATAGATTAGAATAATCAGCCCTATTAGAAACAGAAATCCAATTCCAACCCAGGGAGAAATGACTATTCTTCTCAATACTATTCTACGCATTGTAGAATTGTTTTCTGAAAGACTTTCTTTATTTCCAGTCTGATTACAAAATTCTACCAGCATGTCCTTTCCTTGGCCTTTGCGGTCAAGGAGATCAATGAGAATCCACTAATCTTGCCCAATGTCACCCTTGGATTCCACATCTATGACAGCTACAACAATCCAAAGATAACCTATCGGACTACCTTGGACCTGCTCTTCAAATCACATAGATTTCTCCCCGGCTACAAATGTGGACTCCAGAAAAATCTCATGGCCATCATTGGAGGACTTGGGTCAGATACTTCATCCCATATGGCAGAAATTATAGAGTTCTACAAAATTCCACAGGTGGGTCCATTCCACAGGTGAGGGGATTTATCCTGTTCTTCTTGATTAATTAAAGCCCAAGAGCATCCTTAAGTACTCATTCTCATAAATCTCACCTAAGACTTAACAGTTGGCTCCAAATCAATGTTAGAGTCCATGGTGAATGCTGCTGGTATTTTAACACATTTTCTGTTAGATTGAATAAAATAATGAGTGCCCAGAAATGTAACTATATTCTCAGAATTTGAGAAATTATGGGCCAGGAATAACTTCTAAGCTATGTAATCAATTTTTGAAGTGATCCATGAGAATGCCTAAGCAAAAAAAAAATCCCTCCTTGTCTCCTCTGAACCATGTTTTGGTGCTTTCCTTTAGCTCACATATGGATCATTTCCCCCAGAAGAAATTGATTCCAGTACATTATCTTCACTTTACTTCATGGCCCCAAAGGAGTCTCCTCAGTATGTCGGGATTGTTCGATTGCTTCAGATTTTTGGATGGAAATGGATTGGGCTCTTTGCTGCTGATACTGAGAGTGGAGAACATTTTTTGCAGAAATTGCAGCCATTGCTTTCCCAGCAGAGAATCTGTTTAGCTTTCACACAAAGGTTTCCAAAACTATTCCGTTTGGATGATTTGGACAATTTGAGAGATATAATGTTTAACTTTAATACCCATTTCACAGACATTAAAACAAATACTTATATCATCTATGGAGAATCTTTAACACTTGCATGGCTCACATCTTTCAGATTTCTGTATGATCCTGCAAACAAGGGAAGTGCATCTTTAAGCAAGGTGTGGATCACCACAAGCCAACTTGATTTCATGCTGACAGGCACCCAAAGGGATGGGAATCTCCAGTTTTATGATGGGGCCATTTCCTTTCAAATCCATTCCAGTGAAAATCTGGAATTTAAGGGATTTCTTCAGTCCATAAAACCATTTTCAAGGCACAGAGACGGGTTTCGAAAACATTTTTGGGAGCATGTATTTGACTGTTTCTTTCCTAATTCAGAATTGTCTTCAATAAGCAGTCAAAAATGCACGGGGGAGGAAGAGCTGGAACACCTTCCTGAACCTCTGTTTCAACTACAGATGACAGGTCACAGCTATAGTATCTACAACGGAGTTTATGCTGTGGCTCACGCTTTGCATACCATGCTATCAAGGGGAGACAACCGGAATAACATGTTGGCGGCTAAAATGGCTGAATCTCCAGAACTGCAGCCCTTTAAGGTAACATTTCTTCGGCAAACATACTTTCATTTCAGTGAAGAATTTAGTACAAAATAATTTAGCTCGCAAAATGAGCTAAGCCGTAGTTCCAGGTACAATCTATTCTGCAAATAGCTATTATTGAATCACTTAATGATCTTCTCCACCCTAATTAGATGACATTTAACTTTCTTCTCAAGGAAGATTGCAGCGCGCAATTCTGTACCTGTTATTCACCGGCAAAACTTTGTGGGTTGACGTCTTCTTCTATCAAGGAAAAGTGGAGGCACGAAGATCGTTACAATATACACTCTGTTTTGTACTGGCATTTTGTCCAATGAAACTGTATAAGGAATTCTGGACGTCAAACCTGGAATGTCTAATATGTTGACTTCTCTCATTATTGTTCTTTCAACTTCCTCTCTTCCTTCTTCTTTTTCAAGTAGCTCCACCCATTTCTTCAAGGCATTTCTTTCAACAACTCAGCAGGAGAGAGGGTGTTCTTTAATGAGAAGAGGGAAGTCGCAGGAGGATTTGACATCATGAACATGATTGCTTTTCCAAACAAGTCCATCCGGAGTGTGAAAGTTGGAAGGCTAGATCCCAGTGCTTCTTACGGAAATGAATTGATCATTAATGAACATCTAATTGAATGGCACAAAGGATTTAATCAGGTATGGGCCTCCATACGTGTAGAATGTTTATATTTTTACAATGTCCTGAACGAATGGAAAATATTTCAGTTAAAATGTCTCCAACTGATCTCTGCTGGCCACGATTCTCTCTATCGGATGAGTAGTTGACCCTGTTTTCAGCTGATGAAAAAGCATAATGACTTGGCAACTACCTCTGCAACCTTTTTCATGTTGTAAGCAGGTTCTTCCAGTTTCTCTGTGTAATGAATACTGTCACCCTGGATATTGGAAGAGAAAGTCTGAAGGGAAAGCTTTCTGCTGCTACGATTGTGTTCCTTGTCCACAGGGGAAGATTTCAAGCAAGACAGGTCAGTTCAATTTTTTATGACATTGGCTGCAACGAAATTGTTTCATCAAAAGTTACAATTTGTTCTGGTGCACGGATCTATTCCTTACTAAAGTTGAGGTTTCCCAGCCAATAAAGCAAGGAACAAGGGTAACCCCTATAAATCTCAGTTATTAATAGTCTCCCAAATTTTTTAAAAAATATTATGATACCTTGCAGAATCCTAGCATTCATACATGAAAACTCTTCTGTTCTGGCATTTTTGACCAACATATAAGAACACAAATTGGAATACAAAAGTGATTCACTTATTTGTGTAATAAGTGAATAATAAGTGCATTATTATATCTGTAGACATCTTGATCCAACCACATTTCATATGGTGGTCATCCAAAGCATCACATGGCAATATAGCAGATGGCATATTATCTGCTTATTCCTTGTAAAATTGAATGGAAAAATCCAATGATCACCATTATACAAGTATTATATTGGGGATCTTTTCAATTAGTTCATCTTCTATGAAGTATTTCTATTTTTTATGACACTGGCTGCAAAAAAATTATTTAATCAAAAGTTATTTATTGCTAAAAGTGAGTCTGTGGTGCAGGGAACACCGCTAACCCATGTTAATTTTATTTTGTAATGTTCCCCAAAACCTGAATATAGGTTTGAAAATCCTAGCAGCACCACATGAAAGCCTTTATGTTTTAAAATGCTTGCTCCTAATCTCAGAAAAATACAACCTGGAATTTAAAAAGAAAAGAAAAAAAGAAAATGATTAATTAAAAAAAAATAGTTTTAGGTTCAGGGGTTGTCATCTGTGGAGTACGTCTAAGTAGTCCACAGAGGTACTGGGGACATGTTGCATGGTAGTCATGCACAGCACTACATGAGAATACAATGAAGCATATTTAAGAAAGCATTGGAACTGGTGGTTGTGGGGAAAACAGGAGGAGGAAGGAGTATTGGGTATGTTCGCTGCCTTGAGTCGTTTGTAAAAATAATAAAGGGTGGGAGAAAATTGAAAATTATTCACTGTAAAATTGAATGGAAAAATGCACCATTATAAAACTACTCTATTGAAGACCCTTTCAATCAGTTCATATTGTATGAAGTCCTTGAAGAAAATGTTTAAGTGTAAGTCCATGGTGCAGGGAACACTTCTAACCCATGTTATTTTATTTAGTAATATTCCCCCAAAACTGAAAAAACTTTGAAAACTCTGACAGCACCACATGAAATCCCTTATGTTTCAGAATGCCTGCTCCAAATCTCCAAAAAATACAACCTGGGATTTAAAGAGGAAAAAGAAGGGAAATTAAATGGTTAATTTTTAATTAGTTTTAGGTTCAGGGGTTGTCATGTGTGGACTACGTCTACATAGTCCCAGAGGAACTGGGGACATGGTATATGTTAGTCATGCCCAGCACTACATGAAAATAGAAAGACACACATTTAGGAAAGTGTTGGAATTGCTGGTATATTCCTTGTAAAATTGAATGGAAAGAAACACAGTGATCAATATTATGTATAGATCACAGTCCATTGACTAATTAACTGATTAAGCAAATCTCTAGGCTACCCAACTCCAGATGGCTCTGGGTAGCTTGACAGATATGAAAATTTTAAAACCAGCAATAAACCAAATAGATGACTGCTAGGGAACAGCAACCAAATTCTGCACCATCTAAATTTTAATTATTCATATAATGAATGTCTCAAACTTCATGCTGCTTCATATTAAATCATAGATTTTTGGTACAGTTGGTATGCAGTATAGTTTGGAATAACCATTGGAATAGGTAATGTCTGCCAGTTTGTCGTACTGTGGTGGCTCGCGTGTTTGTATGATGCTGGAAGTATGGTAGTTCTACTACCAGAAGGGTTACCGATGGTGGACAGCTTTCATCAGAGCTTCCAGACAAAGAACAGACTAGGGAGCAAGGCCTGGCAATCTACTCCCAAAAATGTGCCAGTGAAAACCCTGTGGATTACAACAGAACGTTTTGCGATATAGTGCTGGAAGAGGACCCCCCCCAGGTCGGAAGGCACTCAATATGCTACTGGGGAAGAGCTGGCTTCTCAAAGTAGAGCCAACCTTTGTGACACGGGTGGAGTAAAGCCTCCAGGACCTTCATTTGCTGATGTAGCATGACTCAAAATGAGAAGTAACAGCTACAAGCATCCATTAATACTTGGGACATGGAATGTATGAAGTACGAATCAAGGAAAATTGGAAGTTGTCAAGAATGAAATGGAACACCTACAGATCAACATCTTAGGCATTAGTGAGCTGATGTGGTCACTTTGATTCTGACAGTCATATGGCATACTATGCTGCAGATGAAAAATTGAAGAGGAACGGCGTGGCATTCATCATTAAGAAGAATATTTCAAGATCAATTCTAAAGTACAATGCCGCCCATGATAGACTAATATCTGTATGCCTACAAGGAAGACCAGTTAATACTACTATTATTCAAAACTATGCACCAACCACGAATGCTGAAGATGAAGAAATTGAAAACTTTTACAAAATGCTGCAATCTGAAATTGATTGAACATGCAATCAAGATGCTTTGTTAATTATTGGTGACCAGAACACAAAAGTTGGAAATAAAGAAGAAGGATCTGTAGTTGGAAAATATGGCCTTGGTGACAGAAATGACACTGGAGATCGCATGAGAGAATTCTGTAAGACCAACGATTTATTTATTTGCAATACCTTTTTCCAACAAGGCAGTTGACGACCTCGCCAGATGGATTACACAGAAATCAAATTGATTACGTTTGTGGAAGGAGAAGACGGAGACGCTCAATACCATCAGTTAAGACAAAGCCAGGAGCTGACTGTGGGACAGATCATCGATGGCTCATGTGCAAGTTCAAGCTGAAGCTGAAGAAAATTAGAGCAAGGCCAAGAGTGCCAAAGTATGATCTAGAAAACATCCCACCTGAATTAAGAGATCACCTCAAAAATAGATTTGATGCACTAAACACTGATGACCAAAGACCAGAAGAGTTGTGGGAAGACGTTAAGAACATAATATGCAAAGAAAGTGAAAGATCATTAAAAAGGCAGGAAAGAAAGAAAAGATCCAAATGGATGTCAGATGAGACTCTGGAACTTGCTTTTAAATTCCAAGTTAAAAAGATTATTGAAAATACCATGGACTGCCAGAAGAACAAACAAATCAGTTTTAGAAGAAATACAACCAAAATGTTCCCTAGAGGTGAAGATAACTGTCTTAGACTCTCATACTTTGGGCACATCGTCAGGAAAGACCAATCACTTGAAAAGGACATCACGTCTGGTAAAGTCGAAGGCCAGCGGAAAAGAGGAAGACCTTCAATGCGATGGATTGATACGATTACCGCTACAACGGATGCAAACACTGGAACAGTCAGGCATATGGCGTAAGACTGAACAGCATTTCGTTCTGTTATACATAGGGTCACCATGAGTAGTGAACAACCTGATGGCAACTAACAACAACAACAACAAATAGGTACATAGGTAACTGATCACAGAATGAATATCAGTCATCAAACAGTAGTACAGAACATTTATTAAAAAGTGGTAAAATAGGAACTAAATGAGTTTCCTTTTGATCTTTTTATCCAGACACAGAAGATTGTTTTGAATGTCCTGAAGATCAGTATCCAAGCAAGGAGCACGATCGATGCCTTAACAAAACCGTGAGTTTCCTGTCCTTTGAAGAACCTTTAGGGATCAGTCTGGCTTCAGCTGCTCTTTCTTTCTCCCTCATGACAACCACTGTGCTTGGAATTTTCCTTAAGCGTAGAGATACCCCCATCGTCAAGGCCAACAACCGGGACCTCACTTACACTCTCCTCATCGCCCTTCTGCTCTGCTTTCTCTCTTCCTTGTTATTCCTTGGTCAACCAGGGAAAGTAACCTGCCTTCTCCGGCAACCAGCATTTGGCATCATCTTCTCAGCTGCTGTTTCTTCTGTGTTAGCTAAAACTATGACTGTGGTTGTAGCTTTCATGGCTACTAAGCCAGGATCTCAAATGAGAATATGGGTGGGGAAAAGACTGGCCCTTTCCATTGTCCTTTCTTGTTCTTTTCTTCAAGCAGCTCTTTGTATCCTGTGGCTGGTGACCTCTCCTCCATTCTCTGAGTTAGACATGCATTCCCTTATGGAAACCATGATTTTGCAATGCAGTGAAGGCTCCAACCTCATGTTCTATTGTGTCCTGGCTTACCTGGGCTTCTTGGCTATTGCCAGCTTCATTGTGGCATACCTTGCCCGTAAATTACCTGACAGCTTTAATGAAGCCAAGTTCATCACCTTCAGCATGTTGGCCTTCTGCAGCGTGTGGGTCTCCTTTGTCCCAACTTATCTGAGTACCAGAGGAAAAGCCATGGTGGCTGTGGAGATCTTCTCCATCTTGTCCTCCAGTGCTGCCTTACTGGGATGTATCTTTTTCCCCAAATGCTACATCATTGTGCTGAGGCCAGAACTAAATAGCAGGCACCAACTAATCAAACGAAATGATTAAATTATGTCCAAATTATTTTTCTAAATGAAATGGGAAGGATACTGTCAAACTAAAATTGAAGACTAGCCCTTTGCAGTGTTCCTTCCTGTTCTCTTATCCAAACCAACATTTGTACTCTGTGCTTGGCAATCTCTCCTCTATTTTCTGCATTAGATGTGCCCTCAGTTACTGTAGAAGTGATTCTAAAATGTAAGGAAGGTCAGTTTTCATGTTTTACTTTGTCCTGGTCTATATGGGCCTCATGGCCTTCACAAGCTTCATCATGGCTTTCTTTGCCTGCCAATTGCCTGGCAGCTCTTGTGAAGCCAAGTTCATCACCTTCAGAATGTTGGTCTTTTTCAGTGTGTGGATCTCCTTTGTGGCAACCTATCTAAGCACAAAAGGAAAATCCATGGTGGCTGTGGAGACCTTCTCCTCCTTGTCCTCCGGTGCTACTTTACTTGGATGTCTCTTTTTCCTTTAAATGCTTCATCACTGAGCTGAGACCTGAGCTAAACAACAGGGAGCAATTAATAATAAGAATGATTAAATAGTGCATTTTTCGTACCATATTGCCAATTTCATACACTATATGTATTAGCCTCCAAGAGGAATTGTTCAGGTCATTATAGCATGAAGGATGGATATATGTCATTGCATTTCTGGAACATGTTTTTTTCTGAAACATAGCCCATTTTGCTATGCCATTCTGTTTCCACTCTATTAAATCAGATTTTAATAAAAATTAAAAAATGCAATATATTATTCTTATTCTTATTCTTTGTTTATTATTCTGAGTGAATTATAAACTCACAGAGACACTAAAGGATATTTCGAGAAAAAGCTTTATCATTAGTATAATATTCATGACAACAGAGTTGAAATATACATCTTCACATTTTTAAAAAAGGTCACCTAGATCATATTTATTTAGAATGTTGCACAGGTTTTCCTAAAACTCATCCCTGGTTCTTCCATTTATCACCATTCAATGGAGTATAACATAAATTGTCAACAACACATTTATTCCTATGTCATATTTATGCACAAAAATTAAATGACACCCATTCATACTTTCTGACTTACATTTTTAATAATTGTATTAATAATTATCCAACAACCTAAGAGACGGCTTTATACATGGACTTCACCAGATGGACAACACCGAAATCAGATTGACCACATCCTTTGCAGCCAAAGGTGGCGGACATCTATACAGTCAGTAAAAACAAGACCTGGAGCTGACTGTAGTTCTGATCACAAACTTCTTATTGCACAATTTAGGATCAGACTAAAGAGATTAGGGAAGACCCACAGATCAGATAGATATGAGCTCACTATTATTCCTAAGGAATATGCATTGGAGGTGAAGAATCGATTTAAGGGACTGGACTTAGTAGATAGGGTCCCAGAAGAACTATGGACAGAAGTTCGTAAAATTGTTCAGAAGGCGGCAACAAAATACATCCCAAAGAAAGAGAAAACCAAGAAGGCAAAATGGCTGTCTGCTGAGACACTAGAAGTAGCCCAAAAAAGAAGGAGAGCAAAAGGCAACAGTGATAGGGGGAGATATGCCCAATTAAATGCAAAATTCCAGAGGTTAGCCAGAAGAGATAAGGAATTATTTTTAAACAAACAATGCATGGAAGTGGAAGAAGACAATAGAATAGGAAGGACAAGAGACCTCTTCCAGAAAATTAAAAACATTGGAGGTAAATTCCCGGCAAAAATGGGTATGATCAAAAACAAAGATGGCAAGGACCTAAGAGAAGAAGAAGAGATCAAGGAAAGGTGGCAAGAATATACAAAAGACCTGTATAGGAAGGATAACAATATCAGGGATAGCTTTGATGGTGTGGTCAGTAAGCTAGAGCCAGACATTCTGAAGAGTGAGGTTGAGTGGGCCTTAAGAAGCATTGCTAATAACAAGGCAGCAGGAGATGATGGCATCCCAGCTGAACTGTTCAAAATCTTGCAAGATGATGCTGTCAAGGTAATGCATGCTATATGCCAGCAGATTTGGAAAACACAAGAATGGCCATCAGACTGGAAAAAATCAACTTATATCCCCATACCAAAAAATGGAAACACTAAAGAATGTTCAAACTATCGAACAGTGGCACTCATTTCACATGCCAGTAAAGTAATGCTCAAGATCCTGCAAGGTAGACTTCAGCAATTCATGGAGCGAGAATTGTCAGAGGTACAAGCTGGGTTTAGAAAAGGCAGAGGAACTAGAGACCAAATTGCCAATATCCGCTGGATAATGGAAAAAGCCAGGGAGTTTCAGAAAAACATCTATTTCTGTTTTATTGACTATTCTAAAGCCTTTGACTGTGTGGACCATAACAAATTGTGGCAAGTTCTTAGTGGTATGGGGATACCAAGTCATCTTGTATGCCTCCTGAAGAATCTGTATAACGACCAAGTAGCAACAGTAAGAACAGACCACGGAACAACGGACTTGTTTAAGATTGGGAAAGGAGTACGGCAGGGCTGTATACTCTCACCCTACCTATTCAACTTGTATGCAGAACACATCATGCAACATGCTGGGCTTGAGGAATCCAAGGCTGGAGTTAAAATCTCTGGAAGAAACATTAACAATCTCATATATGCAGATGATACCACTTTGATGGCTGAAAGCGAAGAGGAACTGAGGAGCCTTATGATGAAAGTGAAAGAAGAAAGTGCAAAAGCTGGTTTGCAGCTAAACCTCAAAAAAACCAAGATGATGGCAACCAGCTTGATCGATAACTGGCAAATAGAGGGAGAAAATGTAGAAGCAGTGAAATACTTTGTATTTCTAGGTGCGAAGATCACTGCAGATGCTGACTGCAGTCAGAAAATCAGAAGACGCTTAATCCTTGGGAGAAGAGCAATGACAAATCTTGATAAAATAGTTAAGAGCAGAGACATCACACTGACAACAAAGGCCCGCATAGTTAAAGCAATGGTGTTCCCTGTAGTAACATATGGCTGCGAGAGCTGGACCACAAGGAAGGCTGAGAGAAGGAAGATCAATGCTTTTGAACTGTGGTGTTGGAGGAAAATCCTGAGAGTGTCTTGGACTGCAAGAAGATCAAACCAGTCCATCCTCCAGGAAATAAAGCCAGACTGCTCACTTGAGGGAATGATATTCAAGGCAAAACTGAAATACTTTGGCCACATCATGAGAAGACAGGACACCCTGGAGAAGATGCTGATGCTAGGGAGGGTGGAGGGGAAAAGGAAGAGGGGCCGACCAAGGGCAAGGTGGATGGATGATATTCTAGAGGTGATGGACTCATCCCTGGGGGAGCTGGGGGTGTTGAAGACCAACAGGAAGCTCTGGCGTGGGCTGGTCCATGAAGTCACGAAGAGTTGGAAGTGACTAAACGAATAAACAACAACATTCATAATTAACCTGCATGTATGCATTAACTGCTTCAGCAAAGGATCGTTACCTTGTCATGGTGCTGGAGCTTGAGCACCTCAATGATGCCATGAGCTAAACCGTGAAGGGCCACCCAAGACGGGAAGGTCATGACAGAGGGGTCAGACTAAATGCGATCCCTGGGGAAGGTAATGGCAACCCACCCCAGTATTCTTGCCGTGAAAACTAAATGGATCAGTACAACCAGAGATATGTCGGTATACCATTGGAAGATGAGACCCCCAGGTCAGAAGATGGTCAAAATGCTACTGGGGAGGAACAGAGGATGAGCTCAACTAGCCCCAGACGTGATGACGCAGCTAGTTCAAAGCCGAAAGGACGGCTAGCGGCCGACGGTGCTGGTGGTGAACAGCGAATCTGATGTTCTAAGGATCAACACACCATTGGAACCTGGAATGTAAGATCTATGAGCCAGGGCAAATTGGATGTGGTTATTGGTGAGATGTCAAGATTGAAGATAGACATTCTGGGTGTCAGTGAACTGAAATGGACTGGAATGGACCACTTCACATCAAATGACCACCAGATCTACTACTGTGGACAAGAGGACCACAGAAGAAATGGAGTAGCCTTCATAATTAAGAGTAAAGTGGCTAAAGCAGTGCTTGGATACAATCCAAAAAACGACAGAATGATCTCAATTCGAATTCAGGGCAAGCCATCTAACATCACAGTGATCCAAATATACGCCCCAACCACAAATGCTGAAGAAGCTGAAGTAGAGCAGTTCTATGAGGATCTGCAGCATCTACTGGACAACACGCCTAAAAGAGATGTTATTTTCATCACGGGAGACTGGAATGCTAAGGTGGGCAGTCAAATGACACCTCGAATTACAGGTAAGTATGGCCTGGGAGAACAAAATGAAGCAGGACATAGGCTGATAGAATTTTGCCAAGACAATTCACTCTGCATAACAAACACTCTCGTCCAACAACCTAAGAGACGGCTTTATACATGGACTTCACCAGATGGACAACACCGAAATCAGATTGATTACATCCTTTGCAGCCAAAGGTGGTGGACATCTGTACAGTCAGTAAAAACAAGGCCTGGAGCTAACTGTAGTTCAGATCACGAACTTCTTCTTGCACAATTTAGGATCAGACTAAAGAGATTAGGGAAGACCCACAGATCAGCTAGATATGAGCTCACTAATATTCCTAAGGAATATGCAGTGGAGGTGAAGAATAGATTTAAGGGACTGGACTTAGTAGATAGGGTCCCAGAAGAACTCTGGACAGAAGTTGGCAGCATTGTTCAGGAGGAGGCAACAAAATACATCCCAAAGAAAGAGAAACCCAAGAAGGCAAAATGGCTGTCTGCTGAGACACTAGAAGTAGCCCAAGAAAGAAGGAAAGCAAAAGGCGACAGTGATAGGGGGAGATATGCCCAATTAAATGGAAAATTCCAGAGGTTAGCCAGAAGAGATAAGGAATTATTTTTAAACAAGCAATGCGCGGAAGTGGAAGAAGATAATAGAATAGGAAGGACAAGAGACCTCTTCCAGAAAATTAGAAACATGGGAGGTAAATTCCAGGCAAAAATGTGTATGATCAAAAACAAAGATGGCAAGGACCTAACAGAAGAAGAAGAGATCAAGAAAAGGTGGCAAGAATATACAGAAGACCTGTATAGGAAGGATAACAATATCTGGGATAGCTTTGACGGTGTGGTCAGTGAGCTAGAGTCAGACATCCTGAAGAGTGAGGTTGAATGGGCCTTAAGAAGCATTGCTAATAACAAGGCAGCAGGAGACGACGGCATCCCAGCTGAACTGTTCAAAATCTTGCAAGATGATGCTGTCAAAGTAATGCATGCTATAAGCCAGCAAATTTGGAAAACACAAGAATGGCCATCAGATTGGAAAAAATCAACTTATATCCCCATACCAAAAAATGGAAACACTAAAGAATGTTCAAACTATCGAACAGTGGCACTCAATTCACACGCCAGTAAGGTAATGCTCAAGATCCTGCAAGGTAGACTTCAGCAGTTCATGGGGCGAGAATTGCCAGATGTACAAGCTGAGTTTAGAAAAGGCAGAGGAACTAGAGACCAAATTGCCAATAACTGCTTGATAATGGAAAAAGCCAGGGAGTTTCAGAAAAAACATCTATTTCTGTTTTATTGACTATTCTAAAGCCTTTGACTGTGTGGACCATAACAAATTGTGGCAAGTTCTTAGCGGTATGGGGATACCAAGTCATCTTGTATGTCTCCTGAAGAATCTGTATAACGACCAAGTAGCAATAGTAAGAACAGACCACGGAACAACAGACTGGTTTAAGATTGGGAAAGGAGTACGGCAGGGCTGTATACTCTCACCCTACCTATTCAACTTGTATGCAGAACACATCATGCGACATGCTGGGCTTGAGGAATCCAAGGCTGGAGTTAAAATCTCTGGAAGAAACATTAACAATCTCATATATGCAGATGATACCACTTTGATGGCTGAAAGCGAAGAGGAACTGAGGAGCCTTATGATGAAAGTGAAAGAAGAAAGTGCAAAAGCTGGTTTGCAGCTAAACCTCAAAAAAACCAAGATGATGGCAACCAGCTTGATTGATAACTGGCAAATAGAGGGAGAAAATGTAGAAGCAGTGAAAGACTTTGTATTCCTAGGTGCAAAGATTACTGCAGATGCTGACTGCAGTCAGGAAATCAGAAGACGCTTAATCCTTGGAAGAAGAGCAATGACAAATCTCGATAAAATAGTTAAGAGCAGAGACATCACACTGACAACAAAGGCCCGCATAGTTAAAGCAATGGTGTTCCCTGTAGTAACATATGGCTGCGAGAGCTGGACCATCAGGAAGGCTGAGAGAAGGAAGATCAATGCTTTTGAACTGTGGTGTTGGAGGAAAATTCTGAGAGTGCCTTGGACTGCAAGAAGATCAAACCAGTTCATCCTCCAAGAAATAAAGCCAGACTGCTCACTTGAGGGAATGATATTCAAGGCCAAACTGAAATCCTTTGGCCACACAATGAGAAGACAGGACACCCTGGAGAAGATGCTGATGCTAGGGAGAGTTGAGGGCAAAAGGAAGAGGGGCCGACCAAGGGCAAGGTGGACGGACGATATTCTATTGGTGACAGACTCGTCCCTGGGGGAGCTGGGGGTGTTGATGACAGACAGGAAGCTCTGGCGTGGGCTGGTCCATGAAGTCACGAAGAGTCGGAAGCGACTAAACGAATAAACAACAAATGCATTAACTGCACAAGTTCGCACCACCTTCATTTAGATTTCTTTGAACGTTACACTTTCTTCTATTTTTACAGACACATAGCACGTTTTGCAAAGCAACATGTATTACTGAGACCTGGCTGGGTCCGGGAGGGGTGTATGGCCCTTTCAGAGATATTCCCAGCTGGGCTTTAGTTGTGGCATCGTCTGAGACTCCAGGCAGGGGTGGAGGTATGGCGATCATCATCCAGGAGTGTCTGAAGGCTTTTGGGGGCACTGCACCAAAGGTTCCCGGATGTGAGACCCTGTTCATTTAGTTGGGCTCTAGGGATCATTTGGCATTGTTTCTGTTCTACCGGTCCTGCTGATGTACAGCAATGTCCCTGCCTGAGCATCTTGACTCCATTTCTGGGTTGACAATAGAATTCTCCAGACTCATGGTCTTGGGGGACTTCAATCTGCCTTCCCTAGGAGTGGGGTCTGAGGTGCCTCAGGAGTTCATGGCCACCATGACAGCCACAGGCCTATCTGATGTTATCTGACATGGGACAATGGTCACACACTGGATCTAGTATTCCTGTTGGAGCAGTGGCAATGTGATCTGAAACTCGGGCAGCTCTTAGCGTCTCCCTTGTCATGGCCAGACAAGGCCCTGATTACCATGGGAGTCTCTGGTGCCACTATCCACTGCAGGGAAGCAGGACCTATTAGATCCTATTAGAGATGAAATGAGAGAAGAGACGTCCAGAGAGTTGCTGTCAAAGTTGCTCGAATTCACTCGCCATTGTTGCAGGTGCAGAGGAGATGCCTGGGGAGGAATCTTACCCAGTTATCTGGGAATGGTTTGAACCTGTTGGGCCTGAGGAAGTGGTTCCTTAGGACTGTGAGCTTAGCCACCTGCTCTTTAGACCCATGCCCCTCCTGGCTTATTAAAGTGGCCTGGGGGATGTTGTGTGAGTGTGTTCAAGTGGTGGTGAACATTTCTTTGAGTGAGGGGTTGTTCTGTTGCCTCCTAAGGAGGCCTCAGCTTGCCGCCCTCCTCAAGACGCTGTCACTGGACCCCACTATATGAGTCAATTTTTATCCAGTATCTAACCTCCCCTTTTGGAGAAGGTAATTGAGAAGGTGGTTGTGCAACAGCTTCAGAGTTGCTTAGATGAAGGTGATGATCTGGATTCCTTTCCATCAGGATTCAGTCCCAGTATGGGACAGAAATACCATTAGTCATGCTTCTAGATGATCTCTGGTGAGGGTGCAATGGGGGTTGTGCATCCATCTTTGCTGTAGACAACCTCTCAGCAGCTTTCAATACCATTGACCATGGTATACTTCTGGATTGGCTCTGAGGATTGCAGGTGGGTGGCACTGTGTTGTGCTGGATCACCTCCTTTCTCCAGGGTTGATTCCAGTCAGAGGCGACTGGGGGGAGAGATCCTGTCCTCAGCCCCTACTGTGTGGGGTGCCATAGATTTCAATGTGCATCTATTCAACATCTACATGAAGCCTCTGAGATGATCCTTTCTGTTATCAGTATGCTGATGATACTCATTTATATATCTCTGCCCCAGGTGAATTAAGTGATGCCATGGAAGTCTTATCCTGGTGCCTGGAGCCTGTGAGGGTCTGGAAGGGGAACAACAGCCTTCAGTTGAACCCTGGCAAGACTAAGTGGCTTTGGGTTTTGGGGTCTGCCAGTTCAAGGACTATTTTATTCATTATTTATTTATTTATTAATCAAATTTATCACCGCCCATCTCCCCCTGAGGAGGGACTCTGGGTGGTTTACAATATAACAATAAAACTATACCATCTTTGATGGTGGATGGGGTTGTGTTGCCGAAAACAGACCCAGTACACAATCTGGGGCAGTGTTCCTCAGCTTGTGACTCCTGCACAGTCACTCATGCCTTAGTCACCTCCCAACTGGACTACTGTAATGCGCGTTATATGGGGCTGCCCTTGAAGACTATCTGGAAGCTTTAAAATGCAGTGATGTGGGCATATTTCTGTGCCTCCAAAGTGAGGCTGGCTCTATTCCTGTTAATGTTCTGGAAGTTGCTAAAAGTCTGGTAATTCCATCAGGCCAGGGGGCCCTAGGGGACTGGTGAGATTTTTTTCATTCATTCATTCATTCATTCATTCATTCATTCATTCATTCAATTTCTCCCCGCTCATCTTCTCCCATCAGGGGACTCTGGGGAGATACTGAGGTGGTTCCATTGTTGACATCTGCTGCCCTCTCTTAGCCTTTAATTGCAATTTTTTAAATTTTCTGGATAATCATAGTTTTTTATATATGACACTTCTATAGTTCTATTGTACACTGCGCAGAGTCACTCTTTCATGAGATGGGCGGCTGTATAAATTTGATGAATAAATGTGATAAATAAATAAATAAATATATTGTTATCTGTAATCCACATGCTAGAAGATACATGCACTATATATACTTGGCATATCCCTTTTTCACTTTCTATTATTCAGATTCTGCAGACTGGACTGATCCTATAGTGATCTCTTCTCTGATAAAACCTTCCTTATATATACCAGACAGTATCATTGGAAGAAGGAAAAAGAAGGAGAATGTAGAAATGATTCATTTAATTCCATGGTCTGCCTTTTAGCTTTGGCCATTTAGTGCAATGCTGGAGAGCTAAGACAGAAAGTAAATCTGGATTGGTTTCAATTGCACTTATACACTGGTTTCTCTAAATCATGTAAGCAAATAAATTTCATTATCATCACTTCTTGGACTCAGAAGAATGGACAATCCTGTACATTAATAAGCATATTTAGCTGCAGAGATTTAACGTTTGATTAAACGGAAATAATCCTACATGTATTACTTGGATACTCATATGCTTCATTGGAACTTGAAAATGTCATTGGAATGGAAAAAGATATTTACATGATTTAATTTCTTTTTATTAATTGCTCCTTGTTGTTCAGTTCTGGCCTCAGCACAATGATGTAGTATTTGGGGAAGAAGATACATCCCAGTAAGGCAGCACTGGAGGACAAGAGGGAGAAGATCTCCACAGCCACCATGGCACAAAGGACACCCACATGCTGCAAAAAGCCAACATGCTGAAAGTAATAAACTTGGCTTCATTAAAGCTGTCAGGCAAATTACGGGCAAGGTATGCCATCCTATGTGATGGATATTCCTCAAACCAGTGTTCATTGGAAACATGTAGAATCTGAGAAACCATCCCTCCAATTAAGAGATCCCCTGGCTGGTGCCATTCATGCAGAACTGGAAAAGGATTAGCCACCAAGCGATTCAGCATATTCACTTTGATCACGGGAAACATCAGAAGGAAGAACATATCTGCAGCACAAAGTGGAAAAGTTGAGACAGTCTCCTGGATTTCAAAAATGGATGATTCCAGATGCACCTTTTGAGATAAAAGCATCTATCTAAACTGAACTTCAACAGGGAAACAATTGCATGTTTCAATACTGACTAAGAAAATCTGAAATCTGAAGTGTTTTCTGATTAAGAGCAGCAAAAGACAGCAGAAGAAACAAACCTGAATAGCAGTGTTGGTCTCTCCTTACTATCCCAGATCTCCACAGAACTGGGTTTAGATTTTGACTCATTCCAGACTTGCTTTCTGTTTTTCACATCTTTCTGTAAAGCCTTCAGAGGTTTGAGTAGGTGAACAAATTATAGTGATTTGCCCAATTCCAGGAAGACTGAATTATCCATTCTACTTTTTTATCCAGAATTCAAAACAAGAGCCATTTTCCACAGGAAGGATCCTTTTAATTAATTTCAAAACCTTATTTCAAATTCATCTGGAACCTTAGCCCATTTATAACTTTTCAAAAGCAACACTCTAATCACCCTTTTACCATTTATTCCACAAAATTTCTAGGTCTTTAAATTCATACTTAACACTCCTTCCATTAAGGATTGAAGGAAACTCGCCCCGTGAATGCCATCAAACTTGCTGTTGTGAAGGTTCTTAATATTTGAAGAACAGTAAAAAAAAAAAGTAATTCCAAAAGTGATTAAGAAATTAGCTTTGGCTGAACTTTGGTCCAAAAAGGCTACATTACAGCTGTGATTAGTGTTGGAATCCCTTGACTCATCAGCTAACTGCAAAAACCTCAGCTCCTGCAGTCTACTCACCTATCTCTGCCATCATGTTGGCCTCGCTCCTTCAGGGATGTCTAGCTTGCCATGTCCTCACCAGAAGTTCCATTCTACTTTTTATCCAGAGTGAAAGTGGGTCCACCTAACTATCAGTCTCCCATGCTTTGTGGGAATAGAATCACCAAGTGGTTAAAAGAGTCTCTAAACAGGTCAATGAATATTTGATACATAGATAGAGACTAGATAGAGCAGTGGTTCTCAAACGTTTTGTTCCCTTGACATTCTTAAAATGATGGAGGACCCAATGAGCTTTGGTTTATGTTGGTTGCATTTATTGATATTTCCTCTATTAGACATTAAAATGGAGACAATGTGAATATTTATTTATTTGTTTGACTTCATGGATGCCCTGAAAGGGTCTCAGGGATCTCCAGGGGTCCCCAGACCACACTTGGAGAAATGCTGTCATAGACTATCAAGCATAGTTGGTTTGAATCTTTCTTATACTTCCTTTTATTTCAGGATCAGGTTTAATTCCTTGTCTCATATCTGTTAATCGCTCTTGCATTCCTTTGCTAAAACTGTCTCTGCCTCCCACTACAAGAGATAGTATTGGGTTCATTGGATTCAGAATCCAAAATATTAAAAAGGTGTGGATTCCCAAAGTGCTGCTCCTCCTGGGCAGATGATGGTCATAGTCATGTAGAAACCAGGTGGGGGGCTGCACTCAGAGAGACAGGTCCAGAGAAAGAGCATTACAGGAATCCTATAGTGAGATTTCCAGCAGAGGATCTATCACCAGCTAGTCTGAATTCTGGCCATTTAGATATTTTAGGTCTTGACCCAAAACAGTTTCCTTCATCATCTGCATTAAAACATTAGGAGCTGGATTAGGCCAAAGTTAACCAAGCTTTCAGTACTGGACATGTTTGTAAGGCTGTGGTCCTATTTTGGATGCTCTCACAAAATAGCTGCTATGAAGGGACTTCCATGTTCATAGATGGTCTCTCCTGATGGTCAAATCTGGACAAAAAATATCCATTTAAGTGAATGCAAATTGTTGACCATTTTCTCCCCATCAGCCACTATACAGACCAATGTATAAACCACTTTTCCCTTTGGTTTATAAGACTAGTTGTTCCATTTCTAAACATGCCTTGGACCATGACCACATACCGTTTTCAGGACAAAATCTGTCCTGAAAAATAAAGGCCACTGCTTTAGTTTTCAGCTTGAAAGCTCCTAATATATTCATTTTTGGATTAGAATATTTAGCATAAAGTCTATATGAGATAAAACGAATGTGAACATTAATGAAGAGTTAAGCACCAGGTATGTTGAGTGTATTTCTAAAAGCAGAAACGATCAACTGGGAGCACAAGTGGGAAGAGATTTGAAACCACAGTCTAAGAATGAAGCAGGAGAATCACACATGATTTTTTATAATTTAATAAAAAGACATTAGCAGATCAGGATATTTTAATGGGTGGAATCTGATGTGAGGCGTGGAAGCTGAACTGAAACCAAGAATGCATGAGGATTGCATTGAATATCTGTTTATAAGTAAATATTAAAAAACTGGTATTAATCTTGAAAGACTTTGCTCATCTATCGGAAGACGCCAGTGATACAGATTTTCTATTGTTGTCTGAGGTGCTTTCTATAGGAAAGAGATTAAAAAAAAAATTGGGAGTTGAAATCCACACAACACATGAACATTGTTTTGTTTGCAGGGTTCAAATACAACTGGAATACCACGGCTGAGACAGTTCTCCAGTGCTTCCTCACCAGACCGCTTGGACATCCAACCCATGTAAATTCCACCCCAATGTAAATTGCCTTTATTTAAATTTAAAGAAATTCCGAGTTCCTGAGTTGAATAATGAGATTTTTTTTGTTCTAACTCAGCTGTACAACCCTCCTTACCTTTGTATATTTCAAATTAAAGAAACAAGAATTAATCCTACCATTACCACTGAGTGCTAATATCCTTCCCATTTAAGCTTGTCAGCATAATTTAGAATATATATCTGGTGTGTGTGTGTGTTTGTATGTGTCTTTGTGTCTCTGTGTGTATGATTTAATTATTTCATTTAATTAGTTGGTGCCTACTGTTTAGTTCTGGCCTCAGCAAAATGATGAAGCATTTTGGAAAGAAGATACATCCCAGTAAGGCAGCACTGGAGGACAAGATGGAGAAGACCTCCACAGCCACCATGGCTTTTCCTCTGGTGCTCAGGTAGGTTGGCACAAAGGACATCCACACACTGCAAAAGGCCAACATACTGAAAGTAATAAACTTGGCTTCATTAAAATTGTCAGGTAAATTACGGGCAAGATATGCCACAATGAAGCTGGCAGTAGCCAAGAAGCCCAGGTAGCCCAGGACACAATAGAACATGAGGATGGAGCCTTCAGTGCATTGCAAAATCATGGTTTCCAAAAAGGAGTGCATGTCTAACTCCAGGAATGGAGGAGATGCTGACAACCACATAGTACAAATGATGGCTTGGAAAAGAGAGCAGGAAAGAAGGATCAAAAGGGCCAGTCTTTTCCCTACCCATTTCCTCATCTGAGATCCTGGCTTGGTGGCCATGAAAGCCACAACCACAGTGATGGTTTTGGCCAGGACACAAGAAACAGCCACTGAGAAGATGATGCCAAAAGTTGGTTGCCGGAGAAGGCAGGTGACTTTCCCAGGTTGGCTGAGGAAGAAAAAGGGAGAGAGAAAGCAGAGCAAAAGAGACACCAGGAGGATGTAGGTGAGGTCCCGGTTGTTGGCTTTCACTATGGGAGTGTCCTTGTGCTTAATAAATGTTCCAAGTATCCAGGCTGTTATCAAGCAAAAAGCAACAGCAGCTGATGCCAAGGAGATCCCTAAAGGTTCTTCATAAGAGAGGAAACTTCTTTTTTTGGTGATGCAATGATCTTGCTCCTTGCTGGGATACTGATCTTCAGGACATTCGAAACAATCTTCCATCTCTACATTAGAAATCAAAAGAAATCTCAGTCATTACTTGATTATTATTTAGTTTGGAAAATAGAGAAGTACCTGTTTGATAACTGGGTGCTTTATCTGATTTGAGGTAGATGTGTCTCTACAGTCCAATGTTATAATGAAATGCATTATTCACTGAAGATCATCTTTTTGGATGATGGTGCAAATGGGGATTGAGCTGTTAAGGATAATTAATTGTTGAATTTGATACCTTTTAAATCTGACAATTTGTGGCTCTTCTAACCACACATATGTAAAGAAGAGAATAATTTTGTAGAATAAAACATATGAATAATCTATATGTTATTTGGAAAAAGGACAAAACTTGAAAACTGTGAGGTTAATATCTATATTTATATCTATCTATCTTTCAACTTTTTTCTTTGGAAAAAAAAAACAGTATTGATGGCTTAGCATAGTAATGGTAATAAATAAGTGATTATTAAGTAATAAGTGATATTTGATTATTATTTCCATCATACACCAGCACTGGAAAATCCAGGTTATAAAAAGGGAAATTAATTATTCGATTGATATTGTATTCTTGAAACTGATTTTTCTTCTTTTATGTAGTTTTCCATTCTTCCCATTCACTGGAAATTTAAATATATCATTTTGACATACAGATATAGTGTATCTCAGCAGCTTCAGAATCTCTGATTTAGTAAGCTTTCGGAAAGCTGCTGGTCAATTTAGATCACTTTGAAAGAGCCTAATTTTGATCTGGGCATCTAACAGACCTTTTGGAATCCTCCCAGTTAAGTTCTGAATGTATTGTGGGCAGCATACATTTTCTATGACTTCCCATTATTCTTTAAAGAAGCTCAAGTCACCTTCTCTTCAATATTTCCCTTCTCTCTTCTCTCTTCCCTTTTCCTTTTTATTTCTTCTTTGGGGACAGGTGGGATTTGTTATGAATTGGGGAAACAGTCTCCATTATTTATACATAATGTTGCTAATTCTTTTTTTTTAAATGCTATTTTACAAAGAAGAGACCAGGAGTCTCAATGCTCTCCTACGAAGGGTGCGTTAGATTATTCTGCAATTAATTCATGATCAGCATATGAAGTGTGGTTGGAGAAAGCCACTCCCTGGTGAATGGTTTTCTACCGTGAAATGCACAGAATCTGATAATTCAAAATTAATCACTCCCACCTGCAAAATCTGGGGCAACTATTCCAACAAAATAAGGAAATACATGTGGAAATGACAGAATTTTGCAGGCTCCCTTGATGTTTGTTTCTTTCATCAATTTATTGCTCAGCTCCATCACCAAACAAACTCAATGCAGTATGTGACAGTATAATTAAATATGCTTTTGGAACATAAGAATGTAAGAGGTGCTCCTGGGCAGTCTGTTCTCGCAGTGCCTAAACAACAGCTCAAGGAAGCCCATTAATCTCTTAGCAGATGGCCTTCAGAGGTATCACACTGCCATCAAGACTAATGGCCATTGTTCCCCGTGTCATCCATGAAGTGGTTCAACTTGTTTTTTGAACCATCTAAGCTGGTAGCCAGCACCACATTTCATGCTAGCAAATTCCAGAGTTAAATTATGCATGGTGTAAAAAAAATAAATCTATCCTGATTCTTCCCAGATTTGATTTCATTGGGTGGCCCCTGATTGTAGCATTTTGGGAAGGGGAAAATAGCTTCTCCTTAACCACTCTATTGATGCCATGCATAATCTTGCCAATCTCAATCATATCCTCTCCCATTTGCCTCCTTTCCTGATAGGGAAGCTTGATCATCTTTGTCGCCCTCCTCTGAACCTTTTCTAATTCCACTACATCATTTTGGTGGTGCAGTGACCAGAATTACACACAATATTCCAGATGTGGTTGCACCATTGAGTTTTATAAGGGCATTATGATATTAGCATGTCTATTTTAATATTGTTTCTTATTATCCCTGACATGCTCTTTGATTTTTGACAGTGCATGCACACTGTGTTGACACCTTTGTTGAATTGTTTTAAACCTGATGCTGTGTTGATTAGGACTTTATGTGTTAATACTAGAATCTGGATTTTGATTCAATAGCCAACAGCAGCCATCTTTAGAACAAGTGCAACACATGGATTGTAATACACACAAGTTAGTCCCTAATGCTTGAATCTCTTCTTTTTTTTTTGTAACAAAGAATTCACAAAAATGCAGGCAGAATTAATTCTAACAGTCATGCAATCCAGGAAGATAATGCCAAGATTAAGGGGACAAAGCAGTGGTCTTCAATAAGGTCAACTTATTTTTTAAGCTGCCTTAGCATGAAGTTCATGAAGTTCATGCTTCATATAGCCTTTTCACATGTATAAATCACTGCTGTGTTACGGAAATGTCATGGTGTAATGCTTTTTTCATATCTCATCAGCAATACCTTGAACAAAAAAAATCTACCCACCTAGACAATCACTGTTTTATATTTCAGTACTGCTGTTATATAGAAACCAGCAAGATTGGAATGGCTAATAATTATGACAGATGTTACTTGAATTGAACCTCAAAAGAGCTATTCATATAATACTAAAATGAAAATTATTTTAAAAAAAGAAGAGAAGAGAAGAGAAGAGGGAAGAACATGAGAACATGGGTTACCATTAATTCCTGAGCTTCAGATTGGGAAAGATCACCCTTACCAATAGTCTATATAAATGCCCAGCATGATGATTTATTAGTTATGATCCACACATTTCTTTTAACCCTTCTTTTAACTGACCCATCTTATCTGAAATCTTTCCATCTGGACATGGAACACAGTCATAGCAACAGAACTTCTTCCCTTCCATCCTTCTCTTCCAATATCCTGGGTGACAATACTCATTACAAAGAGAAATGGGAAGAGCCTGCAAATAACATGTTTAATAAGAAGATGGCAAGTTTTTATTCTTTCATTCATCTGAAAATAAGGTAAGCTACACATCTCATTGAAAAGGACATGGCCACATTAGTCCATGAAATAATTTTCAAATAATTCTCATCCAGCGTTTAAAGAAGATGTTCTAAATATTCACAAATTCTACATGCATAATTTTACGTCATTTTCTTTTCAAAATAGAAATACAGTGTCGCACTAGGTCTGCATTATATAATTCTGATGAATGTTGTTGAAATCACATTACATAGAAAAATAAAGCATTTCAGATTTCTAATGGTCAATGTGACAATATTTTTTTTTCCCAAGGAAGTTATAGATCATACCTGGTTAAAGCTTTTGTGCCATTCAATTCTATTTTCATTAATAGCAAATTGGTGTCCATCTGGAGCATTGGGATCTAACCTTCCAACTTTCACTTTCTGGAATGATTTGTTTGGAAAAGTGATCATGTTGATGATGTCAAACCCTCCTGTTACTTGCCTTTTGTCATTAAAGAAAACTCTCTGTTCAGCTGAGTTGTTAAAAGAAATGCCTTGAAGAAATGGGTGGAGCTATTTGAAAAATAGAGAGTGGGGGAATTGAAAGGACAGTAATGGGGAAACTAACGAAGAAAGGTTTCCAGATATTTTTATCTAGTTCCATCTAAGAAAGACCAACCAAGCTGGTATACAAATAGGACAATATGCAGTGCACTTCTTTTTTTTTTTTTTTTGCACTTCATTTTGGTGCTTTCAAGTCAGTGCTGACTGGGCTAGACCCTGCAATTTTCCTGGCAAGATTTTTCGATGTGATTTTGATGTGCCCAAGTACAGAGAGATATGTCTCAGATCTTCCTTTGATAAAGAGAGAAGAAATTCCCTCTCTGACCAGTAAGATGCAAATTGCATTACAACTCTGAATTAGCCTAGCTCCATATCATGGCTGGGGTCATACAATGTGCTACACTAGGCTAGGATGGAGTTGGGATGTTTGTTGTGCATCATGTTGCGGGAGCACAGTCCTTGTCTTAATTTTGTGTGGATGAAGCCATCAAGTCAAGCCACAATATGGCTCATTTCTTCTTCTCAGAGACTGCCTGGAGAAGTCCCTGCAGTTTTCTTGGCAAGGTTTTTCAGAAGTGGTTTGCCATTGCCTCCTTCCTGGGGCTGAGAGAGGGTGACTGGCCCACCCAGCTAGCTTTGTGCCTAAATCAGGACTAGAACTCCTGGTTTCTAGCTTGGTGTCTTAATCATTACACCACATTGGCTCTTTCTTTAAACAACTAAAGATTCTTAAATTCCAGGCACAGAACAAGTAGTCAGCCTACAATGTATGATCACTGAAGAACTGCAAAAAAACAGTATGTCATGCTGATGGAGGAGAAATATGAATCCACTTGGTATGGTTTTCAGACTAGGAAAGAACTGTGTATGATTGATCATTGTTAGGTGATCAAAACAGAATTGATTGGCTTACATCTTAGCACTTTTAACCAACCCAATCATTTTGTACTACATTTTCCATTGAAGGAAAAAAAAAAGTGTGCATGTAGAAATATTACCTGCCAAGGTTGAAGATCTGGAAATTCAACCATTTTATCTAGCATCATTTTTTGCCGACTGGATCTCTTTGATAGTATGGTATGTAAAGAATGAGCCACAGCATAGACACCATTATAGATACTGTAACTATGACCAGCCATTTGCATTTCAAAGAGAGATCCAGGAAGACTCTCCAGGGTCTCCTCCCCAGTGCATTGTCCAATGTCCATTGTTGGCAATCCTGAATTAGGAAAGAAACAGTCAAATGCTTGCTCCCAAAATTCCTTTATAAATCCATCTCTGTGCCTCAAAGAAGGTTTTATGGACTGAAGAAACTCCTTGAATCCCAGAACCTCATTTGATGGAATTTGAAAGGAAATGGCCCCATCGAACAAATGGAGATCAAAAGTCTTCTGAATTCCTGTTAGTATAAAATCAGTTTGGCTTGTCATGATCCATACCTTTTTAAACAATGCTTTTTCTTTATTTTGGGGATCTCTAAAAAATATGAGAAATGTGAGCCACACAAGAGTCAACATATCTCCATACATAATAAATGTATTTGATTTACGATTTGTGAAATGCATATAAATGCTGGACATTGTATCCAAAAAATTAGCCAAGTTGTCCAGATGGGGTATTCCAGGGATTTGTTGTAGGAAGGCTGAACAAATTCCATGCTGGGAAAGCATCAGCTGCAGTTTCTGCAGAAATTGTTCTCCACTCTCACTCTCAGAAGCAAAAAGCCCAACCCACTTCCATCCGAAATGTTGTAGCAATTGGATAATCCCAATATATAGAGGAGCCTCATTTGGGGCCATAAAGTAAAGTGAAGATACCCTATTTGTATGAAGCTCTTCTGAGGCATATGAACCATATGTGAGCTAAAAGAAAACATAAAGATGTTGTACAGATAGGTTAGATCTGTTATCTTTTTCTCTATGGAGCAATTGAAGGAACTGACCAGGGGGATATAAAGTTAAATAAATTGATCCTGTAGTGTCAATTTCTTGATTTATCATCATATAATGCAATTTCTGGAGTACTCAGACTAGGGGCCAGATGATGGAAGAGAATTAGCAATAATACCTATTTTTAAATTATGGAAACTGATGGATTTTCAATTGCTCGGGTCTTACCTGAAACTTCCTTACAAGGTTGTTCTGGTGTGGAGTAAAACTAGGATTAGGAATCCCAGGTTCTTTGCTTGAGTTTTGATTATTTACAGAGGAAGAAGAGAATTCTCCCTGCTTCCCAACCAACCTGTGGTATCTTGTAGAAATCTATAACATCTGCCATATGGGATGAAGTATCAGATCCAAGTCCTCCAAGGATGGCCATGAGATTTTTAGGGATGCCATGCTTATAGTTGGGGAGAAATCTATTTGATTTGAAGAGCAGGTCCAGGGTGGTCCGATAGGTCATTCTGGCACTGTAGTAGCTGTCACAGATGTGGAACCCCAGGGTGATGTTAGGTAAAATCCGGGGATTCTTGTTGATCTCCTTTACAGCAAAGGCCAAGGCAAGGACATGCTGGTAGAATTTTGTGATCATACTGCAAAGAAAGAAAATGTTTGGGAAAGCAATCCTTCAGTGAGAGAATTGGTTGAAGATCAAGAAGCTTCATTTTCTCCTGCAAGTAGAATTGTATTCAGAAGACCATTTCTGGATATTTCAAAACTAAACAACTTTAACAATAGTCCAAGGAGCTTAATGAAAAGAAGTGTTTTGCTATGTATTTCATTGACTTCAGCAAATTAAAAAGATACATGTTTTATAAATTGTTAGCTTTTAAGGCCAAGATCAATGGAAAAGACGTTGCTCTGTGAGATAGATAGATAGATTGATAGACTGATAGATTGATAGATTGATAGATTGATAGATTGATGATAGATTGAAGGATAGATAGATTAATCCCCACACAGTCATTATGCTATTTTTTAAAAAAAATAATAACAATAAAAGATCAAAGTTTCACTTAGTCTAGAGTTAGATGTTCTTGGAAAACTTGGGAAATAATTAGGCTGTGTAAGGTCTTTATAAGGGGGTGTGGTGGCTCAGCGGTTAAGACGCCAGGCTTGTCAACCAGAAGGTTGCAAGTTCGGCAGTTTGAGATCCGAGTGACGCTTGAGGGAGTGAGCTCCCACACTCGCCCTGGCTCTTGCCAACCTAGCAATTCGTAAGCATGCAAATGTGGGTAGATAAACAGATACCACTTTGGCGGGAAGGTAACAGTGTTCCGTGACTTTCACGCTGGCCACATGATGCGGAAGTGTCTTTGGACAATGCTGCCTCTTCAACCATGAAATGGAGATGAGCACAGCCCCCTAGTGTCAGACATGACTAAACAGGAACCTTTACCTTTTTAAAGGTCTTTGTACATCTTCTTTGAGCCTCTTGTTATTCATTATAGCAAGAGCTGTACTCCAGGGAAGTTGACAAGAAGCAACGTTACATAAGATGCTTACTTACTTCGGAATATTAAACAGCTTCTGAGATGGATATTCCTCAAACAACTGTTCGTTGAACATATATATGATCTGAGAAGTCATCCCACCAATGAGGAGGTCACCTGGCTGGTACCATTCATATGGAACAGGAAAAGGATCTGCCTGCCATTTTAGAGCATTTGCTTTGATCACTGGAAATATCAGAAGGAACAACATGGCAGCAGCAAAAAATTCTTTGAAAAGTTGTGTCCTCTGAATTAACCAAGACAAGCTAGTTAACTTAGCATGTGCCTTTTCTCAGAGCATGCTTCTTAGGAGAAAACCATCAGACACAACTTTATTTTGGCAGAAGTACAACTATAAGCTTGAGTACTGACTGAGATTTCCAGAACTCAGATGTTAAGTTTTTATGATAAAATGAAAAACAAGTACCAGAAGAAACAAACCTGAATAGCTTGTTTGTGTCTTCCATCCACCCCAGAGCTCCATGGAACTGGGGTTAGTTTATAAATTATTTTGAGTTTGCTTTCAGCTTTAAAGTACTTCCTAACAAACCTCTGGAGCATTGAGTACCGTAGGCAGACGAACTACTAATTTGGACAAATCGAGGGAGAGCTAATTATCTATTCAACCTTTTCATGCTGAGTGTAAATTTGTCTCCTTGATGGTGTTTCCTCTGATCTTTATGAAATAATAAGTAGCAGATGGTTCTGTTCTGTCTGCAGACAGCTGGAGGATTCTACACTATCTATAACAATACAATCCAGTCAGTAAGACAGTTATACTCAAAGTGGTTGAAGGGGATGTACAATAACACCGATCTAGTAGGAAATGGAAGCTGTATGTCATCTTCATACCGATGACATACTTTAATATATCCCCAAATCTCAGTCCTGAATGAATTAATCCATGTGTTGAACAGATTTGGTAGTTCATTCATACATTCATATATACATTTGGTATTTCATACATACTTGGTCACTCAGCATTATTCACTAAATATGGTCTTGCAAGGTTGACTACATGTATTCCTTGACTTACAACCACAATTGAGACTGGAACATCCATTGCTAAGTGAGGCAGTCATTAAGTGAGTCATGCCTGATTTTACAAACTTTTTTGCCATGGTCATTAAGCAAATTGCTGTGTTCATTAAGCGAGTCCAGCTTCCCCCATTGACTTTGCTTGTCAGAAGGCAGCTGGGAAGGTCTCAAATGGTGAACATGTGACCCTGCAAATATTGTAGATACATGCTGGTTGCCAAGTATCTGTATTTGACTCATGTGACTGCAGGGACGCTGAGACAGTTGTAAGTGTGAGGACTTGTCATAAGTAACTTGTTTCAGTGCCATCATAATTGCGAACAGTTGCTAAATGAATGGTCGTAAGTCGAGGATTACCTGTGTAATAGTGTGACTCAAATTCACAATTCAGACTGATTCTGGGAGATATCATGAGCAACAATATCAAAAGCTGCTGAATGGTCAGGGAGAATCAACAGACTCCATCAACAAGATCTACCTTTCTTCCATCCACCTTTGTATCCAACAAAGTGGGCTAAACTCAGACTGGTATGACCCTATCAGGTTCAAAGGTCAACAGTACCCCATACACCCACACACTTGATAAGGCATGGGGTATTCTGATAGAATCTGATGAGCTGGCTCACTATGAGTTTCCCTACAGAAGTTGCTTACTAGCCCCACTAAAATATATTCAGGAAACAGAGTTCATTTGAAAGAATAAAGAGAACATCTACTTTTTCACAGGGAATTTAACAAAACAGATAATGAATAGTCCAAAAAGGTAAAACATTGTGATAACACAAAGAATTGCTATGAGGAGACTTTGACATCATACACCAAGACATGAATCCTAAACCTTTAGGATTTAAATCTAATCCCATACCAATAAGCAAATAGATTGTACCCAGATGAGCATGACCCTGGAGTTTTAGGAGGAGGGCCTGTTACATTTCTGCATGTGCCTTTCTCCTCCTGTATCCCTCCTAGTGTGTTTGTGAGTGTGTGTGTGTGTGTGTGTGTGTGTGTGTGTACAGGCTGATTGATTAGATGTTAGCCAGGTTGGACTTACAGTCTATTTTTAAGGTTGTCATTGTTATAGATCTACCCCACACTTTAGCGATCTGTAACACACTTGGAGACTCACCAGCCAGCTTTGTAGGAGTTACGATTAGGGTTAGGATTAGTAATATAAATTATTAAATTTATATGTAAAAGTAATAGAGGTTGGATATAAGTTTATAAAGCTATGTATTTATGTGTTTAATAATTTTTTTTAAAAACAATGTGTTATGCTCCTTTTAGAGAGCATGTTGCTTCTCAGTATTTTGGTGAAATCCAGTGTAGCAACATCTCAGAGAGAATCAAAGGTGGCCCCCTTCTTATGGAAGAGCTGGCTGGCCCTCCTGTATATGGACCAACATCTCCTCAATGGGTTCCTGCAAGGATGGGGAATACTTGGCTCTAGGAGGGGCACACGGGGGGGGGGGGGGGGGTATTACATTCATGTAATTAACATCACATGTAAGTAACATTACAATACATACACCATGACACCATTATGGTTGATGATGTAACACTAATGTTTTTATCTTTGTGTATGTTGTACACTGCTCAGAGATCGTTACAAAGGAGCGGCATAGATGTGATAGCAGTTAATATATTAAATAATAACATAAATAAAAGCTTAAAATAAAGATGGGACAGTTCCCTTTCCACATCCCCAATTCAGGACCAGGAAAACAACAGAAAAATGTCTGTTGTCTCTCTCAACAAAACTGAAGGGAAAAAACTGAAAATTTAAATCCTTAATTTAAACTATACCTGGGATGTAAGTCCTGTGCTCTCTCTGTATTTCTTATTTCTTCATAGAAGTATAGCTATATATTTATCCACCTTGGGTCCTTGCGATTTCTGCCATTAGTGAGTTGCAGAAATACAGGCTTTTTTTTTTTAGTTTTTAGGGAAAAGAGGTTTATTAACAAGACTTGACAAGAAGTTCTGACTATTGTGACTTCTGGGGGAGGTATGGGGAACTGAAGATGGCTCTGCGAAAGTGTGAATTAACTTTAATTTTTAATTTAATTTAATTTTAAAAATAAATTTAAACATTTAATTAAACATTTAAATTAAATAAAATTAAATAAAATTAAAATTACCAATGACTGTGGTAAAAATCAAGGAACTGGTAAGTAGACTAGTTCCTTGGAATCTCTCCAGATAAGGAGAGGATGGAAGATCATCCACATGTGCTCTGGACAGCTGCTCCCTGCGAGAAGACCATAGGACAGTGGTTTTTGTGGGTTTGTGCACTGGGAGTCAATGGGATTAGCTAACTTGCTTGCAGCTGCGGAAGAAACTTTTAAAGGTCTCTAAGTTCACAAACCTCACTTTCTAATCACATCTGGAAATTGCTCATTAATGACCTCTAAGCTATTAGAGACCTTCAGAATGACAAGTTTGAAAATGCCGGGTGAGTCTGCCTTTAATCCTGAATGAAAGAACAATTTAATTATAAGCTTCAGAATGTAAAGAATCTGAAATAAACAGCAAAAAGCTAAATAAGATTTTGACCTCAGAAACTTATAAATGGACTAAGGGTCCAGATAAAATTGGAATATTGAAATTTTTATTGTAAGGTTTTGAAATTAATTATAAAGTATAAACAGCTTCTTATGGGAAATAGACCCTGTTTTGGTTTCTACAAGATATAACAGATAATTTGATGATTTCAAAAAGTGGACACTAGAGGAAACTAAAGATTTTAAGTAGAGGAAAGATATACAGGCCTGCAAGATGGTGCAAAATGTAATGACACTAAAAATCCTGAAGGATATTTTTGAAAAATGGAATCAGAAAATAGTAGCCACAGTATCAACAATGTCAGTAATGATGTCTGCTTCTATGGATAGACCATGTCCAAAAGATGTTATTGAAGAAATGACAGATCTACAACATATTTTATCTGAACAGATACAGGTGATATTGAAAGTGGACTTTGACAAACCAACTAAAGCCATCCAAAGCATCTTAAGCAACCCAAAAGACCCAGTAGCCCAAGAAGAAAAAACAGGAGTTATTTACAACATACAGTGCAAAGACTGTAACAGCCACTATGTAGGACAGACAGGCAGAAGACTAGCAGAGTGCATCCACAAACACCAGCTGGCAGTCAGAAGACATGATGTGAACTCCTTAATCTCATAACACATGGACAGACTCAACCATAGTTTCAACTGGGAAACTGTGAGCATCCTAGACCAAGCCAAATCCAAAAATGCCAGAGAATTCCTGGAAGCCTGGCACGCAAACAAAGCAGCCATCAATGTACACATAGAGATAAACCACAGTTATACACCATTCAAAGGAGACAGTAAAAAATCTAAGAAGGAAAGAAAAGGACCATAACACATCCTCTCCAGCAACCAACACCCAGATAAGCAGGGATTAACACCAGACAAACAATCAAGCAGAGACCAATACCCGAATAAGGAACTTCCAAGGAGAAAACCACACCCACACCAACACTGGCAGGGTGAGCTACTGTATATAAACAGAGAGGAAACCCCACCCTCACTAGCACTGATGATGTCACCTAGTCGGGTAATGAAACATCTGCAAACAAACAACCAAGCTGAGAGAGCACCAAGGACTCCACATTCAACCCTGAGGTACATATATTCTCCTCTATTGGAATTTCCCAAATTTCAACATATATAAACTTAGTATCATGGGCAACAATATAGCTGATACAGGGTTGTCTGTCTGTGTGTGTGTGTGTGTGTGTATACACATATATATGAGCTACATATATTCTCTTCTATTGAAAGTGGATTTACAACTGACAGGCCAAGAGCATGGCTTGGAAATGGATGTTTCCCTGGATCTACAGAAGAAACTGGCTGAGTTTTAAAATTCAGAAAGGAAAAACAAATGACAAACCAAGAGAGTGACCTGGGTAATTTTTTTCCTACTAGATATACAAAAGAAGCTTGTTAAAGCCTTGAAGAACTCTGTGCAATTGGACAAAGAAGAAATGAACAGAAATCAAATCTTGCTACAATGTTTGAATGAACTGAAGATGAAGACTGTTAGAAGTAAAAAGAAGAAATATAAAGTTGGCTTACTGGATCCAGGTTAAAAGAAGATATCTTGTTACTTCTGAATACCCTTTTTGGACTTTCTGCTGACACCAGGACTGAAAAGGTGATGCTTTATGGATTTTTTTATAGATGAGAAATGGAATATGGGATGAATAGAAAAATGTTTGTAACTTTAGAGGGGGTGAAGCATTACTAAATTTGTTTATACTTGCTGTGAGGAAGGTTGGAAGTCACTTCTTTATATATTTCTTTTCTCTTTCTTTAGTATATTAGTTTTCTTTTTCTTTTCTTTTTCTTCTTTCTTTTTCCTTGTACTTTTTACTCCTTTCTATTCTCTTTAATTGCTTTAAGTTTAGTCTGTATTAGATTCTACTACTGAAATTAAAATGCATATACTGTATGTATGTGCGTGTGTGTATACACACACATACACATACGCACATAAATAAACAGACAAACATACAAACATACATACATACAGTATATGACTTAAAAAGAAGTTCTTTAAGTGGCTTTCAGTGATGTAATTAGTATTGTATACCAAATGGTGGGACTACAAACAAACTAAATTCAAACTGATTTCATTTAAATTTTAAGAACATTGGAGTTCCATATATGGAAACAGTAGATTGATAAGATATTCATTTGCTCTAACACAGCTTCACAATCCTTCTATTCTTAATAAACTAAAATATATAGTAACCAGAATTAATTATTTAATTAACACTTAGTTGATAATATCCCTCCCATTTAAATTCAGTATAATTGGGAAAGAATAACATTCAGTGATATAACAATTTCATTTTAGTAGTTGTTTCTTGCTGTTTAGTTTGGGCCTCAGGACAATGATGAAGCATTTTGGGGAAAAAATACAGCACAGTAACCCAGCACCAGAAGACAAGATGGAGAAGACCTCCACAGCCACCATGGCTTTTCCTCTGGTGCTCAGATAGGTTGGAACAAAGGAGACCCACACACTGCAGAAGGCCAACAAGCTGAAGGTGATGAACTTGGCTTCATTAAAGCTGTCAGGTAAATTACGGGCAAGGTATGCTACGATGAAACTGGCAATAGCCAAGAAGCCCAGGTAGCCCAGGACACAATAGAACGTGAGAATGGAGCCTTTGCTGCATTGCAAAATCATGGTTTCCGTAAGGGAGTGCATGTCCAAGTCAGGGAATGGAGGAGAGGTCGCCAGCCACAGGGTGCAAAGAGCTGCTTGAAGAAAAGAACAAGAAAGGACAATAGACAGGGCCAGTCTTTTCCCCACCATTTTCACAGAAGAAACAGCAGCTGAGAAGATGATGCCAAATGCTGGTTGCCAGAGAAGGCAGGTTACTTTCCCTGGTTGACCAAGGAATAACAAGGAAAAGAGAAAGCAGAGCAGAAGGGCAATGAGGAGAGTGTAAGTGAGGTCCCGGTTGTTGGCCTTGACGATGGGGGTATCTCTACGCTTAAGGAAAATTCCAAGCACACTGGTTGTCATGAGGGAGAAGGAAAGAGCAGCTGAGGCCAGACTGATCCCTAAAGGTTCTTCAAAGGACAGGAAACTCACGGTTTTGTTAAGTCATCGATCGTGCTCCTTGCTTGGATACTGATCTTCAGGACATTCAAAACAATCTTCTGTGTCTGGACAAAAAGATCAAAAGGAAACTCATTTAGTTCCTATTTACCACTTCTTTCTGAAATGTTTTATGCTACTGTTTGAAGACTGATATTACTTCCAATCTCACTTAGCCATGGCCCTGTGTTCAAAGCAGAGTTTCTGAAATTTAGAAAATTAGGAGTGCTATAGGGTCTGAGATGAAAAACTAATCTTTTTCATCAAAATTCTTTGAACTCTTTGCTTGATTTATAGTTAAGTAGTGTGTAATACTGAAGACAGAAATAATTCTATAAAATGATGCATCAATAACATTCCTTGAAAAAGCCAGAATAGTAAATCTGAGTTTAAAAAGGAAAGTTGATGATTAGCGAAGTATGCTATTCAAAAACCTCTTTTCGTACACCTGTTCATTTACCCACCCCTAACCCCCACACGCTATGGGTTAAACCGCTGAGCTGCTGAGCTTGCCGATCGGATGGTCGGCGGTTCGAGTCCGCGTCAAGGGATGAGCTCCCATTGCTAGTCCCAGCTGCTGCCAGCCTAGCAGTTTGAAAACATGCAAATGTGAGTAGATTAATAGGTACTGCTTTGGCGGACAGATAATGGCGTTCCATTTAGTCATGCCGGCTACATGACCACAGAAATGTCTATGGACAAACGCCGGCTCTTCGGCTTTGAAACGGAGATGAGCACCGCCCCCTAGAGTTGGACACAACTGGACTTAATGTCAAGGCAAACCTTTACCTTTACCTTTTAACCCACACTCTGGCTTTTCTTTTATTGGAGATTCCACAGAACGTTGTGGAGAATGACAGGGCTAAGATTCTGTGGGACTTCCAGATCCAGAAGGACAGGCAGGTACTGCCCAATCAACCGGACATCGTGGTAATAGACAAGGACCAGAAGACAGTGGTGGTGATACATGTAGTGGTGCCAAGTGACAGCAACATCAGGAAGAAGGAATATGAGAAGCTGGAGAAGTACCAGTTCCTGAAGGATGAACTAGAGAGGATGTGGAAAGTGAAGGCCAAAGTGGTCCCAGGGGTGGTAGGGGCACTTGGGGCTGGGAGAGTGGCCCCAACAGATCCCAGGAACAACATCAGAGCTCTCTGTCCAGAAGAGTGCAGTGCTAGGAACAGCCAAGATCCTGCTCAGAATCCTCAAACTCCCAGGCCTCTGGTAGAGGACCTGAGGCTGAGGAAGATGCATACAACCCATATGGGCGAGAAGGGAATTTTATACACACACACACATGCCCTCATGCACATACACACACACATGAAATGTTCTCACTTAGTACAGGTGGACGTTCATCAAGTAACTGTCCACTGAAAGCAGATAATGGCTGATATCAAGGATATAGAAGAAGAAAAGGACTATCTTCCAATGATTCCAGGCCATTCACTTTGATCACTGGAACTTTGGAAGGACAGAAGCAAAAAACATTCTTCTAAATATTGTTACCTACATATGCCTAGATGAACTATTTGACTTAACATATGGATTTCTCTTGAGAGACATGTGTCAGGCAAACCTTTCCCTTTAACAGAGATGCAAATATATGCTTGAATCCAAGTGAGATTTCCATAACTGAAGAGGTTCTTAGCGTTCCTTAGTCTAAAGCAGAAGACTGGCTCATAGGTTTGAAAAGAGGTCAATGGAACATGTGAATATGCTTATCCCTGTTTCTCTCTAGCCACCACCACCCCAACAAGAACAAGAACAAGAAAAAGGTCTCCATCGAACTATACCCACTTTCAGACTTCCTTTCTAGTTTCCACTCATTCCTCGAAACATTTTTTTTATTTTTTCTAATCACACTGGAAATAGCATCTTTGAGAAAATGATTCTGCAGTGAGTAAATTAGTTGAAAACTAAGAATTCTCATTTTTGCTGTGAGGGTATTCGAATATTGCTGATGTTTCTGAACTGTTCATTACTTTCAGCTACAGTTAAAGTATTATTTTTGTAGTAGCACTTTTATTATGCAATTCATTTTATCCTGGACATTCCCCATAGAGGCATTTGAGGCAATGATGAATGAATAAGCTATTGAGGTGTTTTGACACAGGGGGACTAAATTTATTCCACTGGTACTTTTTTCCTCCCACTTCAACCACTGCTTTCCCATTGTTGAACCTTTGGTACGTTGGGAGGAAAATGTCAGGGTTTTGGTAAGATTTTTTTGAGTACTATGAGCCTCTATCCGCTCCTTTTATTTAGTCAACCTCTATGCTGAATATATATATTAATGGCAGCTGGATTGGAATAAGATGAGTGTGATTTTAAAATTGGAGGAAGAAACATTCATAACCTGGCTATGCTGATGACACTACCCTGACAGTTGAAAATGCACAGCATCTGCAAGCCCTAATAATTAAAGTCAAAGAACACAGTGAAAAAATGGGACTAACATTTGATATAAAGAAGACCAAACAAATGAGAACAGGTAGACCAACCAGCCTTGAACTGACAATGAAGATACCAAAGTGGTGGATAGCTTCTGCCCTTTAAGATCAGCCATTAACAGTAAAGGAACAAGCACTCAAAAATGTGCTGCAGACTAGCCCTTGGTAGACCAGCCATGGAGGCCTTGGAAAAGGTATTCAAATGTTGTAATATGTCTATACTTACAAAGATCAGAATCATGCAAGCCACAATGTTTCTGTGATACTCTGTGGAAGTGAAAGTTGGACTTTGAGGAAACAACAGGGAAAGTGTATTGATGCTTTTGAATGTTGGTGTAGAAGACTCCTGAGAACACCATGGATTGCTAAGAAAACAAACCAATGGATCATCGAAGAAATCAACATAGACTTTTCACTCAAATTGTGCAGTCTCAAATTATTCTACTGGGTGGACCTAACTCTCTAGAGAAGGCTCTAATGCTGGGAAAGGTGGAAGGAAAAAGAAGTAGAGGACAACCAGCATCAAGGTCGATCATCATGGAAAAAATGTATCTATGCATCACTAGGAGTCAACAGTGACTTGATGACACTTAATCAATCAATAATCAATCTTCTCTACATTTCTTCAGTGCTGGTCTTTTCAATTACAAAGAACCACTTCAGTATGTTTCTAATTCTGTCTTTCCAACAAAGTTTGCTTGAAATTGGATCTTTGTGCTCCTTGTTCCTGATAGATCCCTGAAAAATTGTGATTGGGTTAATTTGATTTTCCCGTTTTATGCTAAGTTTATGTTGTAGGAGGGCCACATTTCTGGACATTTTCTTCTTATTTTATAAATTCTTACCCCTCATGTATTTATAGTCTAGGTATTCTTTAGCCATTCAAATTCACATTTCTATGAGTTTTTTTTTTTTTTTAAAAAGAGAATAAATACTCTCTCATTAGAAAAGAGAGAAAGGGTCTGAAACCTCAGAAAAAAAATCAGGAAATGTTTGGGTTGTCTTATGACTTCAGCTGCCTTCTTTGTGAACCTTGTTACTCATACAAACAGGTATGGTCATCTAGAATATCTGATAATAAACAAGGGGTCCTTAGGTGAAGAAAGGTGTAGGATCTGCTTACCCTGAAAGTCCATATCGCTCCTGAAATGGATGTTCTTGAAATAAATGTTCACTGAAGGGATAAGGGTTCTGTGAATGAGGAGATCACCTGGTTGGCACCATTCATGAGGAATAGGGAAAGGTTCAACCAACAGGCACTTGACAGTATTCCCTTTGATCATTGGGAACATCAGAATAAATAACACATCAATAGCCAAAAAATCTTCTAAAAAGGGTCTCCAGCATATCAACCCACCATAGCATACCTGGCTTTCCATGCTGACTTTTACTATAATACCTCCCAAGAGGAAAACATCAGCCTAACCTTCAACAAAGATACAGACAAATGCTTGAATACTGACTGAGATTTCCAGAATTAGAACTTGGGGGTGGGGGACAGGCACTGGAAGAAAAGAACCTGAATAGCCCTGTTTGATTCTTCCCACCACCAAGCTCTCCATGGAACTGGAGTTAATTTGTAACTTTCTTCAGCCTTGCTTCCAAGTTTTCACTGATTTCTGGAAAATCTCTGGAGCTCTGAGCAGGTAAACACATTACAGTAATTTGGACAATTCCAGGTAGAGTTATTTATTTAACATTTTCCTTGTAACTGGCTAAGAAAAAAAACCACAATTGTTAATTGTCCATCTGAGAAAGTGCTTCCTCCTCTTTCTGAAATAAAAGTAATTTTAAAAATCAGATGATTTTGTTTTTGTATGTTCATACACACACAGAGACAAAAGAAGGAAGGAAGGAAGGAAGGAAGGAAGGAAGGAAGGAAGGAAGGAAGGAAGGAAGGAAGGAAGGAAGGATCATAGGGTTGGAAGGGACCTTGAAGGTCTCCTAGTTCAGGTTTCTGGTCAGAACAGAAATTTTTAGACCATCCCAAATAGCTATCCAACTTTTGCTTGAAAATCTTCAGTAAAATCTCCAGGCAGCAGGCTGTTTTACTGCTTAATAGACTTCATGGTAAGGAAATTCCTCCTTGTTTTGAGTTTAGATTTCTCTCTGTAAGTCTTCTACCCATTGCTTCTTGCCCTACCCTTGGCCACCACAGGGAAGACATCCACGCCTTCTTCCCTGTGACAACCTTTTAAGCATTGGAATATTACTATCTTCTACCAACAACTAATTTCTTTCTTGGCAGGATTTAATTTCACTTCATCCTCCCACATCCAGTCCATTCAGAAACTCCTCAAGGAGCTAAACAAAGTCATGCAGCAGACAACAAAAATTGCATGTCATCTTCATAGAGATGATGCATCATCATACAGCCTCTAACCCAACTCCTGATGTCACAAGCTCTTCCAATTCCCTTTTCTCCTGCTGAAGCACACACACAGAACACCTCCTTTCCATGTTCTGTACATATAATTGGTTGCACACCAGGAACTCATTTCTTCCTGAGATTATAATAGGAATCATAACATGAAATTATTTTACAATGCCGATATTTCAGAAGGAAGCAACACTTTTAGCTCCAGTCCAATTATCTTCATGAAATTAACCTTTTTGTTATTCAGTGCATTGTATTCAGGAAATTAGTCATTTCTAAGGAAAGGGCACGGTGGTAGGATTTCAAAATCTTGCTCCAAATGGAGCAAATATCGTTTAAGAAGGCCACAGTGCAATTTATGAGCTTCTGGCACCTCAGCAGCTATAATTATTGTCTCGTTTAAAATGGAAAATAAAACAAATGTCTACAGTATACTGCTCATATATTTTTCCTCTATAGTCTACTGTTAATGTCTGGTGAAGCATTTGAATGCTACAGAAGAATTTCCTGATCGTTATATCTTTCTTGTAGAGCATTCAGATGCTTCATCAAACATTAGAAGTAGACTATAGAGGGAAAATTAGTAGATTTCTTGAGACTATAAGGCTGTCTCCAATATATGGATTCTGATTCTGTTGAGAGGACTCTGAGGTCATTCCACTTGCTTTTCTTTCTCACTCTCTATTCTTACTCACTCACTCTTTAGAATTCTAGAGGATTTGATATCCTGGAAACAAAGCATGAAATCTGGTCAAATAGGGTGTATTTACAATTCCCTCCCACTCCTCCAATTGTAAATAAATTAACATTCTCAATATCCTCCTTCCATTTTTGAAACTGGGATTTTTCCACAGAATTTTCTCTCATTTTGTAAAAAGTATGATAGGCAAATTAGGTTTGCCCCATTTTTTTCAAGGTTTATGTAGCAGAGAGGTATAATTGATGACAGCTTATTTTTTGGTTACATCAGCGAGCCTTCTTCAAAATTTAATTGCCTAGTGAGTGCAGTTGCTATGATTTGTTATTTCTCATCCCACTCCAGAACAATTTTCAAAATTGAGTGAGGTTGCATAATAGGTGAAGAGAGGTCTTGCTTAGCAGAAAGACAGTGCCCTTTAGAAAATACCAGAAGTGATTGGGATGGGTGAGAAACACACGTTCTTTCTTTGATCACTTTGGGATTGTTGAATAGTCAGTACTAGGTTGAAAGTTTGTCTAAAGGTAAAGGTAAAGGTTTCCCTTGACGTAAAGTCCAGTCGTGTCTGACTCTAGGGGGCAGTGCTCATCTCCATTTCTAAGCCTTAGAGCCAGTGTTGTCCATAGACACTTCCGGGTCATGTGGCCAGCATGACGACACGGAACGCCGTTACCTTCCCGCCGAAGCGGTACCTATTGATCTACTCACATTTGCATGTTTTCGAACTGCTAGGTGAGCAGGAGCTGGGACTAGCAACGGGAGCTCGCCCCGCCACGCGGCTTTGAACCGCCGACCTTCCGATCGGCAGCTCAGCGGTTTAACCCGCAGCACCACCACGTCCCAGTTTGTCTACCAGAGCTATAACCAGCAGGAAATGTTGCACATTCTTGTTTTAAAAAATAATTTTATTATTAAAGATTATATTTGCAATAGTAAAAACTAATACAAACTGAAAGAAAGAAAGGAGAGTAAAAAGAAAAATATTGTGCATTCTAGACTGGGATCATAGACTTCTGCTAAATCTGGAATTGCCTACGTGGTGCCCATCAGGAGCAGTGTGACAGTAGATACTCCCCTTCCTACTTGTCAGGCTTTCTTCCCCATTCAAACTTTAACATTTAAAATATTTCTACCTTAAAACAATTTTAAAAACTAATCTGAATCTAAATCAAGTCTTTTCTAGCTACAACTGACATACATGCAGTCACTTAACTCTACCCTGAGATAGTGGAATATTTTCAATATTATTTCTAACTTGGAAAATAATCTGGAGGATGAAAAGTAGACCACTGTTTTCATTGTAGCACTAGAGTAACACAACTCACTATCAGCTATGGTGTGTCAGCCCCCAACCTAAGTAATTGGAATTTGATTAGATATTATTGCTGGTTTGCTACTTTGTTTATATGCTACCTGGAGAAGACTCTTGAATGAAAGAGGTGGAAAATGAACACCTCACTAAATATATATTGATATTATGTACGTAGAGACCTGTCATCTGATCATATTTTTATCTACAAGAAAACAGTTTCAGGAATTGAGCAGGTAAATGTCAAGCTGAATGATGAAATTAAGTTAAATTCTCCCAATCAGAAAATTCAGATATTTATCTCACCCATACCGCCACCTGTGATGGAATGTGTCTATGAAGGAGGAGGTGATGTGAAGGACTAGAGTAGCCCAGCTGGTTCTCAGGGAGGAGGAAGCACAGCCCAAGGAGGGGAGCAAGATAAGAGAAAACACAGTCCAGAGCTGGAACATGGGAAGACTAAAAGATTCAGAGTAGCCATGCCCTGGAGCCTCCCAGGTTATTTCCCTTTGGGTTATAGGAGACAATGACTGTGGGAAAGACCAAAGAACTGGTGAGTAGACTGGTTCTTTGGAACTTCTCTGGACAAGGAGAGGATGGGAGATTGCCCACATGTACCACAGATGGCCTGTGCTAAAAGTGAGAAATCACGCTGAGACGAGGAGTAGGTCTCTAGTGTTTATTACTGCTACATTAAACAGAATCCTAACAAACTGAAGAAGCGTGGGAAAAACCCAGACAGATAAACCCTGAAAGTTAAGAATTTGCAATGATATCTCACATAGAATAGAACAATAGGAAGAACACCCAATGATTCTTATCTCTTGGTTGGAAATCTGACAAATCCATTTTTTATGTAAGCCAAAATATTGATAGATTCTATGGCAATCTGAAAATGGAGTGGAGAAACAGAGCCAATCCTCTTTTCCAATAAAGGCAAAATGTCCGTAGAGGAGACCCTTTCCTTCCTCTTCCCAACAGAAAGCTGCACGGTTATCCCGATAAGTTTAGAGCCCAAACCGTGTCATACATCCTCATCAAATTTCAGTTAGAATCTTGAAACAAAGAGTGGAGTGGAGAAAGAGAATCAACCTTCTGTTCCAATAGAGGCACAATGTCCTTATAGGAGACCTTTCCTTCTTCTTCCCAAGAGAAAGCTGCATGGTTATCCAAATAATGTAGAGCCCAAATGGTGTCATTCACCAGCACCCTAAATTTTATTTATTGTGGAAAGGAAAGTGTCTACACAGACACATCATCATCAAATATCAGTTAGAACAGAATCTTGAAACAAAGATATTGTGCAATTGGGAATTGAATTCTTAAAGAGACAATTGATTCTATTTCTAGTGTGTTGACAAAGTTCTACCAGCACCTCCTTGTCTTGGCATTTGCTATAGAGGAGGTCAACAAAGATCCCCAGCTCTTGTCCAATACAACCCTTGGCTTCCACATCTATGACAGCTATAATGATGCAAGGATGACCCATCGGACACTTTTGGACCTGCTCTTCAAATCCCAGAGATTTGTGCCCAGCTATAAATGTGATAGGAATAAACATCTCATAGCCATCATTGGAGGACTTGGCTCTGAGACGTCCTCTTCTATCGCCGAAATTGCAGGTGTCTATAAGATTCCACAGGTAAGACGCTTCAGAGGGTTGAGACTGGGGATCCGCTCCATTCTTCTCAGTCTACGAATACATTTGCAGTCAGAAAGGTGGGGAAAGGCCAGATGTGATTGATCAAAATAAACATGCATAAAATTATATCATATTCACGTATTTCATAAAAGTTATGAATAACATATTGGAATAAACGAAATGAAATGTTCCTTCATTTAATTTCCTATTTCTCTTGATCCTCACTCATCTTGTACACTGTGCATGACTTTTAGTTCTCCTATGGCTCATCTGTCTCAGAGAAGAACCATAACCCTTGACTATTTTCCTTTTACTCCATGGTTCCCAATGAAGACAGTCAATTTGTGGGGATTATCCAACTGCTTCAGTACTTTAGATGGTCATGGATTGGGATTTTTGCTGTGGATAATAACAGTGGAGATCATTTCTTGCAAACTATCGAGCCTTTACTTTCTGAGAACGGAATGTGTTCAGCATTTACACAACGGATCCCACAAATACTTTGTTTGGATGCAATTCTTGGATATGCTCATCTTGCTGGAGATATATATATGCATTTCAGAAATGAGAACGTAACTGTGTTTCTCGTCTATGGAGTATCTATGGCAATTACGTGGCTCAGAAGTGTTTTATTTCTACGAGATCCTGAAAATGTTGAGAAGATGACATTTCGGAAGGTATGGATCATGACATCTGAGATTGATTTCACATTAACAGGTTTTTTAAAGAGACTGGATCTTGAATTATTTTATGGATCTCTTTCCTTTGCTACTCACTCAAAAGACATTCTGGGTTTTAAAGATTTTCTTCACACCATAAAACCTAACAGTAACAAAAAAGATGGTTTTTTAAAGTATTTCTGGGAAGAAGCCTTTGACTGTTCCTTCCCAGGTCCAGACAAGGTCATGGGGGATGGTGATCCATGCACTGGAGAGGAGAACCTGGAGAGCCTTCCCGGATCTCAGTTTGAAATGAGCATGACGGGCCACAGCTACAGTATCTACAATGGGGTTTATGCCGTGGCTCATTCATGGCATGACCTCTCCTTATACAGATCCAGGCACCGAACTACGGTGGGTGATCGTAGGTCTGAACTTCCAGATCTCCAATCCTGGCAGGTAACTTATTCACAACGAACTGATGAGTACACAACCAGAAATCCTTTCAGTCCTCTTTGTGATCAGGTGTCGAAATGCAAGTCCTTTGGTAGTGAGATTTGGGGAGCTCACAGCACAGCACCTACCTGAAGCTTGAAAAGCTTTTTATATTTCATTGTGACCACTCCTACTACTAGGTCCAAAAAGCTCTTTGTTCTGTCATGATCAGCAGGAACAAATACTTCTAATGCAAGCTATTTTCCAATCCTTCGACTCTTTTTTTTTAATTACCTGCTTTTGTATTTTCTTTCCATCAGCTCCACCCATTTCTTCAAGGCATTTCATTTAACAACTCGGCTGGAGAACTTGTGTCCTTTAATGATAAAGGGGAGGTGAAAGGTGGATTTGACCTCATGAACATAGTCACTTTTCCCAACAGCTCCTTCCAGAGAGTGAAAGTGGGAATGCTGGATCCAGGTGCTCCAGGGGGAAAACTTACAAACTTTAATGAAGATCAGATTGTCTGGCATCGGGATTTTAATCAGGTAACAGTTTGCGCTTATCTTATTAGCTGCTCCTTTCTCCATATCTTTTCTTTTACCTGAAAGCTTGAAATGATGAGGAAATTTCTAGCATGGAGTAACCAGCAGTGCTCCTGTTTCAAGCAGGTTGCCATCTCCAAAATTCCTTCTGGCAACAGTCCATCAGAAACCAAGTAAAAGGAGCAGCCCCCAAAGGGAGGGAAATTATTTTGACCCATGCTTGGAATTTGGAACTGTTAAACTGGCCTAGGAAGTCTCCGATTCCTATGATTTATCTACCCTATTGAGAAAGAGCCAGCAGGGAGGAGGATGATTCCTCGGCATTCCCTATCATCGTTCAGAAGCCCACTAGGAAGAGAATCAGGAGATATAATATCAAATTTCCTATTCTAGTGTCAGATGTTTCTTTCAAACTCAGAGGGAAAATCCAATACGGACTACGGTACAGTCCAAACTGATGCCCCAGAGAACTCTTTTACTATTTATTATTATTTTTAAATTATGTATATATCCTGAAGGAAACAATTAATTATTGTTAAAGTTATTAATATCTGCTATGTGTCCTTTGGAAGAGAGCCTAAATAAATTTTCTTCAGTACACACCAAGATTCTAGTCCTCTTTTTCTGGGTCAAGGAATCAAACTCTTTATTTTGGTGTTGAGCCTGCCTGCCTGCCTGCCTGCCTGCCTGCCTGCCTTCCTTCCTTCCTTCCTTCCTTCCTTCCTTCCTTCCTTCCTTCCTTCCTTCCTTCCTTCCTTCCATCCATCCTTTTCAAAATCCTATTGTCATTCCTTTCATGTTTATTATTAGGTGCTTCCACTTTCTCTTTGTAATGAGCACTGCCATCCTGGAAATCAGAAGAAAAAAAAGGAAGGAGAGAAATTCTGCTGCTTTGATTGTGTTCCATGCCCAGAGGAAAAGATTTCTATCATTATGGGTGGGCTATGATATATTCAAATATCTACATCACATATAGTTTATCAATTTTTCCCAGATTATAATGAAGAAGAAATAAAATGCAATAAACCTCTTGTCACAATGTAGCCAGTAACCTATTATGAAAATACGTCTATTCTCTAGTTAAATTAATTAAGTTAAATTAAGCAAAAGACACAATCAATTTGTTTCTGAACACAGTATAAAGTAGATTTGTCTATTATGAAATCTATGCTTATGCTAAATATTTCATTTGATTAAACTTTTCTTATTGGGCAATCCAGCATGGGTGGCCTGAATGTGGATAAAGGATTACCTAAAGAAATATCTTGACAATCTTAGATTACTTCTAATATCTTTTTGGAATAGCCCAGGTCATGGTTACATGCTAATGTGCTTTCCCCTAACCAAGTTTCATCAATATAAATGTACTATCCCTGACCAACCTTTGAACTCTTAGCTCTTTGCATCTTCTTTTCAAGGGGCCTGAGAAAAATGAAGGAAGACATCAAAACATTATTTCTGTTATTCAGATGTGGATGACTGTTTCCAATGCCCAGAAGATCAATATGCTAACAGGGAGCAAGATGGATGTATCCCTAAAACGATAACTTTCCTATCGTGTGCCGAACCTCTGGGCATCGCATTAGCTTCCATTTCCCTTTCCTTCTCATTGATCACCACCTTTGTCTTTTGGTCATTTATTAAACAGAGAGACAGTCCCATCGTCAAAGCCAACAACCGGGATCTCACCTACATTCTTCTTCTCTCCATCCTGCTCTGCTTCCTCACCTCTTTACTCTTCCTGGTGCAACCTGGAAAAGTGACCTGCTTTCTCAGACAATCTGCTTTTGGGATCACCTTCTCATTTGCTGTTTCTTGTGTGTTAGCCAAAACCATACTCGTTTCTCTCGCATTCATGGCTACAAAACCTGGATCCAGGATGTGGAGATGGGTGGGGAAAAGACTGGTCTTTTGCATTGTCTTTTCCTGCTCTCTCCTCCAAGCCAGCATTTGTACGGTGTGGTTGTCAATCTCTCCCCCAATCCCTGAGTTAGATGTGCACTCAGTCACTGAAGAAATCCTCCTCCAATGCAATGAAGGGTCATCCTCCATGTTCTATTGTGTCCTGGGCTACATGGGCCTCCTGGCCCTTGCCAGCTTCATTGTGGCCTTCCTTGCCCGCAAATTACCAGACACTTTCAATGAAGCCAAGTTCATCACCTTCAGCATGTTGGCCTTCTGCAGTGTCTGGGTCTCCTTCGTTCCAACCTATCTGAGCACCAGAGGAAAAGCCATGGTGGCTGTGGAGGTCTTCTCCATCTTGTCTTCTGGTGCTGGGTTACTGTGCTGTATTTTTTTCCCCAAATGCTACATCATCATGCTGAGGCCTGAGTTAAGCAAGAGGAAGTTATTACTAAGAGGCAAGGAGTAATGAAATTATGACATTTTCTTCTCTAAGCAAATATTTGCAGCTCAGGGTTGAACTGTGGAGTCCTTGGTGCCCTCTGAGCCTTGTTGTTTTCTTGCAGACATTTCATTGCCAGACTAGGCAACATCTTCAGTGCAAAGAGGGAGTGGACCTTGCCCTCAGTTTACATACCGTGTCTTGCCCTGCTTGTGTTGGTGGGGGTGTTGTTCTCTCCTTGGGAGTGCTTTGATTGCCTGAGTTAGTAGTCCCTTGATTAGGGTGTATTGTGCTGTTTGATGGTTCCTCTGGTGTTAACCCTAGTGTTGATTTTTGCATATCTGGGTGTTGATTGCTGGCAAGGGAGTGTCCTGGTCTTTTGGCTTTTCTATTGTCTCTTTTGAATGGTGTGTAAATGTTGTTGACCTCTATGTGTCTGTTGATGGCTGCTTTGTTTGAGTGCCAGGCTTCCAGGAATTCTCTGGCATTTTTGGATTTGGCTTGGTCTAGGCTGCTCACAGTTTCCCAGTTGAAACTATGGTGGAGTCTATCCATGTGTTGTGAGATTAAGGAGTTCTCATCATGTCTTCTGACTGCTAGCTGGTGTTTGCGGATGCGCTCTGCTAGTCTTCTGCCTGTCTGTCCTATATAGCGGCTGTTACAGTCTTTGCATTGTATGTTGTTAAGAACTCCTGTTTTTTCTTCTTGGGCTATTTGGTCTTTTGGCTTGCTTAATATGTTTTGAAGAGGTTTAGTTGGTTTATGTGCTACAATGATGCCATGTGGTTGTAACAGTCTGTTCGTGGTTTCTGATACGTTTCTGATGTATGGCAGTGTTATCCTTTACATAGTTTCCCTGGGTTGGGTGGTGAGGCACTTTTTGATAAAGTTGAGCGGGTATCCATTTTGTTGGAAGACGCTGTACAGATTATCTTTTTCTTTTTTCTGGTGTTCTGGGTTGCTACAGTGTGTAAGTGCTCGTCCGAATAATGTTCTTACACAGCTTGACTTGTGGGAGGTTGGACTGTTACTGTGGTAATGGAGCACTTGGTTGGTGTGGCTAGCTTTCGTGTAGACTTGTGTTTCTAACTTACCGTCATTTCCTCTACTGATGAGGATGTCCAGGAATGGGAGTGAGTTGTTATCTTCCTCCCTTGTGAATTGTATTCCATTAAAGATGTTACTGATGGTTTTGTGGGTTTCTTCCAGCTGTTTCTTTTGTATTATGACAAAAGTGTCATCTACATACTGGATCCATACTTTGGGCTGTATGTTTGGGAGTGCTATCCTTTCCAGATGCTGCATTAGGGTAAGGGTTAAGGTTAGGGTTCATATTTAAAATATTAAAAAACTGCAAAAACCTCAGCTCCTTCAGTCTACACACCTATCTCTGCCATCATGTTGGCCTCGCTCCTTCAGGGATGTCTAGCTTGCTTTGTCCTCACCAGAAGTTCCATTCTACTTTTTATTCAGAGTGAAAGTGGGTCCACCCAACTATCAGTCTCCCATGCTTTGTGGGAATAAAAGCACCAAGTGGTTAAAAGAGTCTCTAAAGAGGTCAATGAATATTTCATACATAGATAGAGACTAGACAGAGCAGTGGTTCTCAAACTTTTTGTTCCCTTGACATTCTTAAAATGATGGAGGACCCAATGAGCTTTGGTTTATGTTGGTTGCATTTATTGATATTTCCTCTATTAGACATTAAAATGGAGACAATGTGAATATTCATTTATTTGTTTGACTTCATGGATGCCCTGAAAGGGTCTCAGGGATCTCCAGGGGTCCCCAGACCACACTTGGAGAAATGCTATCATAAACTATCAAGCATAGTTGGTTTGAAACATTCTTATACTTCCTTTTATTTCAGGATCAGGTTTAATTCCTTGTCTCATATCTGTTAATTGCTCTTGCATTCCTTTGCTAAAACTGTCTCTGCCTCCCTCTACAAGAGAGAGTATTGGGTTCATTGGATTCAGAATCCAAAGTACTAAAAAGGTGTGGATTCCCAAAGTGCTGCTCCTCCTGGGCAGATGATGGTCATAGTCATCTAGCAACCAGGCGGGGGGCTGCACTCAGAGAGACAGTTCCAGAGAAGGAGCTAAAATTAATAATAAATCCTACAGTGAGATTTAGTATTAGAGAATTATTTTATTCTTACATACTGAGTTCTGGTGAAGATGCCTACCAAGATGTCATCAAAATCATAACACATTTTTGGTGATGTCAAGACTCAAATTCCACCCTTATGGTTCTCCATCTGATGCAGATACTGAATTTGCAAAATTCACATCTGTATGCCATGACACATATTATATCAGAACCTCCCTTGCCTGTCCTCCTCTGGCTGATCGTTGATTGTAATGAATTGAAATTGAGTTACCTGTGCCCCTGCTGATGCCTACAATGGGGAGGTTCCATGCTTTTCTTTTTAATCTGCAAATGAATTGCTTCCAGTAAGGCGGCATCACTCCCTTCAAATCTGCAATAGGCTGAGTCTGCTGTGCTGGTTACATTCAAGAAGCTCACCCCACAACAGAGCTGCAGAGAAGAAGGCACCAAAGAAGCAGAAACCAGAAACACGCAAGGCAGAACGGAGGTGCCAAGAAAATACACTGTGCTATTATTACTGGCTATCGAGAACATGTGTTTTTCAATACAGTTGTACCTTGCTGTGTTTTCCCCAAAAATGCCCTGGCCCAAACTAGAAGCAGTCCCAAAGCCCTGCAGGTGCCTCTTTTCCATATGGCTTCACATTCTTTGATTCAAGGCGGTTGCCCTCCTTTCTCCCATCCCACTCTGAATTCTTAGAAAACCAGGAGCATCTGTGATGGGGTTTCCAGTGTCATTTAGCTAAAAATCTTTAACATTTGCACTTCAGAATGATCATTTGGATTTCAGAATGTTCTCAGGGAAACATGGGATCGCCTTTGTATTTGACTGCAGTGACAAGCATTGACTGTTGTCTTTCACTGCATGAGCCACAATTTGCTTGGAAATGTCTCAGCTGAGATGATTTTTGTCATGTTCCCCGTTTCGTTGTTTTGTTAACATCGTAACGTTTCACATGTCAAACTGTTTCTCCATGTATACTATGCTCGATCATTACTGGTAATTTTCCAGTCATGCTCTCTCCTTTGTTTGGGAACTTTGGAATGTATGTTTGGGTTTGCTATCCTCTTCAAGGTTACTTTCCCAGGCGCGTCTAACGGTTCCTAACACCTGGGAGCGGGTGGTTGCTTACGGGTGCTTGGGCTGGGACTGGATTGAAGGCAAGGCTTTTAAGTTTGTATTTGGCACGCTTTTGCTCATTCTCAGCTTTCTCTGTATTTTGCATACTATTCCTTTAATAAATCAGTTATCTTTAAGCCCGAGCTTGTGAGACTGAGTATTTGGGATTAGGCAACCATTACATAAAGCTGAGAATCATTTACCTCGTTTCCGCTAGCCCCGTCCAAACTTTGGATAATGAGGAGCGCTAGCAATGATTGAACCTCAGCTTCATGAGAGTGAGGGGAGCGAGGAAGAGCCGGACTCGACAAAGACCCTGGTCGCTCCAACTTCGAGAGCGCTAAGGGCAGCACGTTGAGAGAGGCGGGAGGTTCAATTGGATGAGCTATTGCTGGCGGTGCAGAGCACCACACGGGGTGAACCCCAACCCGAAGCGGAAGGAGCAACGGGGGGGGGGGGGATCTCCACAGCAATCCTGGGAGCCTGAAATCCCCTTATCACCGAGAGTGGTGGTGACCGACAGACCCTTAGAAGAGCCTGTCACTCCTGGCCGCATAAAAGCAATAGAGGAAAAAATGGAGATGATAGTGACCTTCTTAAAGGATAACCTCAGGGGCCCGGGGTCACTACAGGAAGATTGGGAAGAAGACCTTTCCCAGCTGGCTTACCCAAGGGAGAGGTCCCTTCCACCCAGGGGAAGAAGTACGACTCGGGCTTCCCGGCAATTGAGAGGAAGGGAGTCGAGAGCATCCCGAGAGTGGCCACCACTGGGGGCTCGACGTGCGCTGATGTTTGCGGAGCCACCACAGCCGGTGGAGCCGGCACGAACCTTCCCACCCTTTGGGGTGAAGTTTGATGGGGACCCTACCAAGCTCTCCTTTTTCATTACAAATGCTAGACATTATATGCAGGATTGGGGCTGAAGTTTCCATTCGGAACAGGGCAAAATTAATTTTATTGCCAACCGGCTGAAAGGGAGGGCAGCTGATTGGTAAGTACAGCTATGCCAATCAGAGGCGACGGAATTAGAGGAATTTGATGAGTTCCTGTGGTCACTGAAACAACACTTTGAAGACCCATTAGCTCAAGAAAGAGCAAAAAATGCTCTGAGAAAACTTTATCAAGGAACCCTCTCTGTCGCAGACTACGCTTTGGAATTTAAAGCCCTGTTGGGAAAAGTAGAGGATTGGTCCCAACCAACTTTAGTGGAGATGTTCAAGCAAGGGCTGGAGCCAGAAATCCTCCATTGGGCTTTGGGAAGGGACGATCCTAAAATGTTATATGGATGGATCCAGTTGGCGGGCAGCGCAGAAAACGCTCTACAAATGTATACCCATAGTAAGGAACTAAGACAAACTCGAGTTGCTAAGGGGGCTCGTGCTACGGGATTTTCGAGCTGCCCTAAGCCAAAAACTTGGGAGGAAGAAAGGGAATGACGCTTTGCAAAAGGTCAGTGCCTATGATGCGGAAAAGATGGGCATCGTGCCACTTCGTGCCCGAGATGACGACCAGAGGAACGACCAGCGAAAACGTCCGGAAAATCGCCCTCTCTGCCCCGCAAGATGAAGGCTGCCTGCGCTGAACTCGACCCTCCAGACCTTCCATTTGGAGAAGAGGAAGAAGAATTGCAGTTCGACCAGCCGGCGGGAAAAGGCTACCACCTGCCCTAAAGGGCGCCGTTGGGCAGGTGGAAGAAACCGGGCGCGACCACGATTCGGTGAGTGGGAATTTTCCTACACTGACTGTCAAAGTAAAATTGGGCTCTAGAACCAAAACTGTGGAAGTCTGGGCCATGCTAGACTCGGGGTGTTCCCGTTCGCTTATGCATCCTGACATTGTAGCTGCCCTAGAACTGCCCACGTTTCCTTTGCCATGGCCAATGATCTTCACGCAATTGGATGGAACTATGGCTGGGGGGAAAGCAGTCACTCACTCCACAGGTCTGGTTGCTTTGCAAATGGGCACCCATTGGGAGAAATTGCCTTTTGTCATAGCTCCAGTGGGGGGGGGCTTTGGTTATTTTAGAAATGCCTTGGTTTGTACAACAAAACCCTTTTATCAACTGGCTACATAGAACTGTAACATTTGCTGACGGATTTTATAAAGTGCCAGAAAAGGACTTATTAGAGGATATGGAGGGAGGACGGGTTGCTAACACTACTGTACAAACACTTCAGCCTCTAGAAGGACTGCCTAACCAATACCAGGATCTGGCTGATGTGTTTGGGGAGAAGGAAGCAGATCGCTTGCCACCCCACCGAAAAACTGACTGTGCCATTGAATTCCTCCCCAATGTGAAATTACCTCACCCAAAAATCTATCCTATGTCTCCTAAAGAGCTAGCCACGCTGAGAGATTTCATTGACAAAAACCTAGCTAGGGGTTTCATTGAGCCTGCAAACTCCCCAGTGGGGGCACCTGTTCTATTTAGACCAAAAAAAGATGGCTCTTTGAGACTCTGTACAGATTTCCGCGGGCTCAATGCAGTATCAATATTAAATAAATATCCTTTGCCCCTGATCAAAGATATGTTATCACATCTGACCAGAGGCAAAATCTTCTCAAAATTGGATTTAAGGGAAGCCTATTTCCGAATTCGCATAAGGGAAGGAGATGAGTGGAAAACAGCATTTAATTGCCCTCTCGGGGCTTTCCAATACAAAGTTTTGCCTTTTGGTCTATTGGGGGCACCTGGGGTTTTTATGCAACTTATCAATGAGGTCTTGCACGACCACCTGTTTAAAGGGGTACTGGTGTATTTGGATGATGTATTGATTTATACTGAAACTATGTCAGAACATATTCACTTGGTGCGTCAAGTGCTTACTAAATTGAGAAATGCTGAGTTGTATGCTAAACTGTCCAAGTGTGATTTCCATCAATCACAAATCAATTATTTGGGATATAGAATTTCTGCAAAAGGTATTGAGATGGACCCTACCAAAGTTGAAGCAATTTTGGCATGGGAGCCTCCTCGCACCAGGAGGCAACTACAAAGTTTCCTCGGATTCACCAATTTTTACAGGTCATTTGCCCCAAATTTTGCTGAAAACGCCCTCCCCCTCACTGAACTCTTAAAAACTAAAGCCCAGGGCAATACACGACGTTTGAAGAATCCAGGAGCGCTCCTTAAATGGACCCCTACTTGCCAACAGGCATTCGATGCGCTCAAGCAGATCTTCACCACCGAACCCATTTTGCAGCATCCTGACCCCACTAAACCTTTTGTGGTGCAGGTGGATGCCTCTGATTTCTCCATTGGGGCTCTCCTGCTCCAATCGGATGCCTCTAACACATTGAAACCCTGTGCCTATCTCTCTCGTAAATTCACCGAAACGGAGAGACGCTGGCATGTTTGGGAAAAAGAGGCTTTTGCTGTAAAAACGGCTTTGGAAACCTGGCGCCACTTTTTAGAAGGGGCTTCCAACCCCTTTGAGGTGTGGACTGACCATAAGAACTTGGAGGCATTGAGCACCAGTCGAAAACTCAGTCCTAAACAACTTCGCTGGGCCGAATTTTTCAGTCACTTTGACTTCACCCTCAAATTCATACCAGGCAAGAAAAACTTTTTAGCTGACGCTCTATCATGCAGACCCCAAGACGCTGGCCCAGGGCCAACGATACAGGGAACGGTATGGACAGAAAAGCAATTAAGTTTGGCAGCTGTAACACACAGCCAGACACGAGCGCAACAGACTCAGTCCCACGCTGCTCCGCCTCCCTCCCGTCCGGCACGCTTGCCAATTCCCTCAGACTTAAAGCAACAGTTGCTTTTCCACCTCAAAACTGATACTTGGTTGCAAGCAAACCTACACACTGTAACTTTCACTGACAGTTTTGCCTGGCGAAACGATCGTCTCTATGTCCCTGAGGCATTGCGAAAGACGATCCTCCAGCGCTGCCACGACGACAAGCTAGCTGGACATTTTGGGTACCTCAAAACTCTTCACTTGTTGAGGCGCCAATTCTGGTGGCCATCATTACTGAAGGACCTTAAGGCATATGTCACTGCCTGCCCTGTATGCGCCACAACGAAGCGCAAACCTGGCAAGCCGCACGGCCTCCTGCAACCTGTGGCCACCCCGTCCTTCCCATGGCAGGACATATCCATGGACTTTATTGTTGACCTCCCACCCAGTCAACGGAAAACTGTCATTTGGGTGGTCAAAGACTATTTTTCGAAACAAGCTCATTTCATACCATGTGCCTCCATCCCTACCGCGCAACAGCTGGCACGCCTCTTCCTCGTGCACGTATACCGCCTCCACGGTATCCCCTCCCATTTGGTGAGTGACAGAGGCACACAATTTACGTCACAGTTTTGGCGGGCATTTTTGAAACTTCTTGGCACCAAACAAGCCCTCTCCACTGCCTGGCATCCGGAAACAGATGGATCTACTGAGGCGGTTAATTCTACACTTGAACAATACCTGCGGGCTTTTGTTAATTATCAGCAGGACAATTGGGTAGACCTACTCCCATTTGCTGAGGTTGCCTACAACAACGGCGTTCATCAAAGCACGGGTCAAGTTCCCTTTAAAACTGACTTCGGGTGTGAGTTTGTCCCCATACCGGAACTCCCGCACCCGCAGCCACTACCGGCCTCTCTCACTGACTGGGCTAACACTCTTAAAGACTCATGGCACAATATTCAACAAGCGCTGACCCTATAGGTGGCTTGATTCACAAACCACCTATAAAAAACATGCGGATGCCAAACGTTCCCCCGAACCTACTTTTGCTGTAGGGGACAAAGTCTACTTATCCACAAAATTCATCAAATCTCCACAACCCTTGAAAAAACTTGGTCCTAAGTTTGTTGGCCCTTTCTCCATTATTGCACAAATTAACCCTGTTACTTTTAAACTTGACTTGCCCCATAACCTCAAGCGTTTACATCCTGTTTTCCATTGCAGTTTGCTCAAACCATACCTGCAGTCAGACCGCTGGCATCCCCAACCAGCCCCACCACCTCCGATCATGATTGATGACCAACAACATTTCGAAGTTTCCGACATCCTGGACTCCCGCCACCAGCGCTCCACCTTGCAGTACCTCGTTCGTTGGAAACACTTTCCTCATCCCGAATGGGTTTCTGCTCAAGATGTTCGCTCACCTTTCCTTGTCGATCGCTTTCACTCTACCTACCTGGACAAACCGGCTCCTTAGCTCTGTTTTTTTGGGGGGGGGCGATATGTCATGTTCCCTGTTTCGTTGTTCTGTTAACATCGTAACGTTTCACATGTCAAACTGTTTCTCCGTGTATACGATGCTCGATCATTACTGGTAATTTTCCAGTCATGCTCTCTCCTTTGTTTGGGAACTTTGGAATGTATGTTTGGGTTTGCAATTCTATTCAAGGTTACTTTCCCAGGCGTGTGTAACGGTTGCTAGCACCTGGGAGGGGATGGTTGCTGACGAGCGCTTGGGGCGGGACTGGATTGAAGGCAAGGCTTTTAAGTTTGTATTTGGTGTGCTTTTGCTCATTCTCAGCTTTCTCTGTATTTTGCATACTATTCCTTTAATAAATCAGTTATCTTTAAGCCCGAGCTTGTGAGACTGAGTATTTGGGATTAGGCAACCATTACAATTTTCCTCACAGCTAATTTAATGGCTGTTTCTAGAATCTCCTCCCAAGGCAGTGTAGCTCATGGACAGTGCTGCAAAGAAAGGCCCTTTGTGGGGGATATACTGCATATCACCGTTCTTCCCTAGCATCTACTACTGAGCGCTCTGCAGCTAATGTTGCTATAAAGTAGCTGACCTGATTGGACAAGATGTAGTAATGAATATCGTCTGCTTTGTATAACCATCCCTTCCACTTCAGATTCTGATTCTTAGGATTCAGGGATGAGAAATAGGGTGGATGGCTCTTTGGAATTGGGGAGAAGCGATTTCTGTGAGCTTCACCGTGGGTATAGCTTGCTGGAAAGGCATTGGTTGTGTCACTACTTTATGAAGTGTAACAGATGTCTTAAACATAGATTAGGGGGAAACTCCATCTTCTGTCCACCTGTCATTCAAATTACCCTCAGCAGCTTTTAAGGGGAAGTTTATTCCCTTCCCCTTCCCGCTCCCTCCCTCCTCCCTCCCCTCCATCTATCCATCAATCCTGAATTCTGGCAATTGCCTGGGCAAGTCAAAGCAATTTTCTTGGCAACATTTTTGAAAGTGGTTTGCCTTCCCATTTTCTCAGGGCTAAGAGGAAGGGATTGGCCCAAAGGTAGCACTAGAACTGATGGGGACTAGAACTCATGAGAGAGAGTTTGGTCTGGGCGAGAAGGTGCTGGCCTAGAAACCAGGAGATGGTGAGTTCTAGGCCTCCAGTAGGCATGAAAGCCAGCTGGGTGGCTTTGGGCCAGTCTTTCCCTCTCAGCCCAACCCACCTCACAGCATTTTGGTAGGGAAAATAGGAGGCAGGAGTTGAGCAAATTAAAAAAAAAGTGTGATAACAATCTGATGATGGTGGTGGTGGTGATGATGATAACCACTACAGTCAGCTGTTTTGTTTTGTTTTTAAATGGGCTTTTATGCTGTCACAATGCTTTGCATATGCAAGTCCAAACTGGCTTAATAAAAACCCATGAGCAAAGCCTGCAGTGAGTTTGGAGAGATGGATCTAGTCAACTGTCAGAACCATCTGCCAGTCACAGCCATGTTATGTAAATCTATTTTTTTTCTTGTTTGGGGAGGGAGGTGTCACCTTACTTATCATGAATTAATGGAGGGGTCGCAGTATGGCAAAATGTGAGAATCACCAGTCATTTTCGACCATCTCCTAGCGTCATCCAAACATTGCGTGTTCCAAAATATCATCCCTGTGGGTGGGAGACACGAGAAGACCTGCTAAATGAGTCTTGTGCCTTCAGTGTTATGCCTGATGCCTGCATAATACGTGATAAAGAAATTCACTGTAGGTCCCTTTGGAGGTCAGTGAAATGTTGGGGGTGAAAACTCTGATTCTTCTTCGAGATGGTGGGAGAGTCCAGAGTTGTGCCATGTGCAGCTCTTGCAGCTGCAGGAGACAGGGCCATCCAGGGAGGCAGGGGCCAAACCGTTTCCCCTGACGAGACCTGGAGGCTTCCGAAGAGCTTCCCTCAGTACTTTAAAGTACTTTAACTCGCTGCAAGGTTGTTATTTGCGTCCCTACTTGCTTCTCAGGTATCTCGTGATTTCAGTCTGCACATGAAACTCACTTTTCCGCCATCTCATTTGCAATCTGATTTCTGATTTTTTTAAAACGAAAAATTATTGATCAAGACCTTCAAAATACTATTAACTCCTGTAACTGCCTGGAGAAGTCCCTGCAGTTTTATTGTTTTATTCACGGCTTTATCACACATTGGCCTTAGAGCAAATAGAGGACCTACGTGGCATTCTCAGAAATAAAGCTAATGCTAAATGCTGGGGCTTTGCGTTTTATCTTATCTTATTCTTTTTTCATTCCATTCCATTCCATTCCATTTCACTTCACTTCACTATTTCTATTTCTATTTCTATTTCTATTTCTATTTCTATTTCTATTTCTATTTCTATTTCTATTTCTATTTCTATTTCTATTTCTATTTCTATTTCTATTTCTATTTCTATTTCTATTTCATAATAAATGTTCCAACATACAACACCTTTGCCTAATATAGAGTGGAGGGGAGCTGTGTCAATTTGTCAGTCTCAGGTTCACAAAATAGCATTAAATGATCCAGGAACCTGTTTTAAGAAAACATTCCACATGGTTTCGGTTTGAATTCATCTAGCATGTGTGAATTGGTTTGAATTTTCTCCATGCTTTGCGTTTTGACATGTCTGTTTTTCATCTTGGGACATGCACTCCAAAAATACGGGGGTGAAATTCAAATCCTTGCAATGTAGTCATAGAGAGCATTCTTTAAAAAAAAAAAGAAAAAAAAGAACAGAAACAGGACCAAAGATCGATAATTGCCTCATCAGAAATGCTAGATGTGAGGAAGGGGGAGATTGGGAGAACTACCAAGGGGGCCTTCCAGCCTTTCTTCGTCAGCCATTCCTCTGGGAATGCTAATAACTCTATCATTCAGTCACATTACGGTGTGTAATTTCAACACGGAAAGCCGGTCTGGCTGGCGGCAATTCTGCTAGGACGTGTGCCAATTGTTTGGTTGATAGGCCTAGAAATAGGAATCTTCAGGTCTGCTGGCCGGAAGGGTAAACACAGGAGTATAACTGAGGCACAATGCTACAGACATCTTATGACGCTGTTGTCTCTTTCCCAGGAGAATGGCCCTGTAATCTGGCTTTAGATGTTTCCTCAGCCTCAGCTTTGAAAGCAAGAACGCTTCCAGGCCTTTGACAGTTGGACTCCCCAAGAGACCTTCTCACAAAGTCCTCTTTTCACAGCTGAGAAACTCTGAACCTCCTCCTGTACTTCCTGACATGTTAACAGAATTGCTTCAATAACATTAGAGTGGCTCATAGAAATCAACAAACATACACACACAAACACAAATACACACAAACATTTGATTTATATCTCTGGAATCACAACTGACTTTTTCCTGCTGCTGAAAATGTGTATCTGTAGCTAGGACTGGCACTCCCAGCATTGCATAATAGAAAGTGGGATGAAATAATAATAATAATAATAATAATAATAATAATAATAATAATAATGAAATGGTGTTCAAAGATTTAAGGGTTAAATCTTTGAACACCATTTTCTGAGATGTTCAAAGATTTAAGTGGAAGTATTAAACCTTGCCAGTGTGAAGAAATGCACAGTTTTAAAGATAACACACACACACACACATAGACACATATACATTTATAAATTTAACCTTCAAAATATCTCTGTCTATGTATGTCTATATGCTTCTGTGTGTGTGTGTGTGTGTGTATTTATAGTATCAACATCTGTTTGTGCATGTGTGTACCTAGCTTTGTAGAGTACATGTGTGAACATACACACACACATATACTCTAAAAAGCCAGGTCCTTTCATCTATGTACATTCATAAAGAAGTGGTACCATTTTGGTTCCTATACGGTTATCCAGTTCAGCAAGTTGTCGAAACAACATAACTGTAGCCACCTCTTCACCTGTACTTCACCTGCAGAATTCTGGGTAAATTAAGGAAGTTGATCGACGTGGCATGAGGAAGCTACGGCTCACCCCATTCCTAATGTGCAGCCACATCTGGGCAGCCAATCTGAAGAATCTAACTCACCCCCTAGAATGCATGCAGTATATAGACACTCATTTAGAATACCTATTTTTAACTTTCTATTACTCCATAGGAAGTGCTGATCCTATAGTTACCTCTTCTCTGTTAATACCTTCCAATATACTCTTGTGGGTATCATTGGAAGAAGGAAAAGGAGAAGGAGAATATAGAAATGATTCATTTAATTTTGTCCTCTCTTATAGCTTTGGCAACTTAGTGTAATGCTGGAAGCTGGATTCCAAATAACGGGTGGAGCTAAGACAGAAACTAAATGTGGATTGATTTCAATTAAAGTTATACACTAGTTTCATTTTGGATTATGTATGTAAATAAATTTCATTAAAATCACGTCTACTTCTTGGAAAGAGAAGAATGAACAATCCTGTACATGAAGAATCATATTTAACTGCATATCTTTAAAGTTGGTTTAAACTGAAATAATCCTACATGTATGACATGAAGGGGGTGGCTGGCACCATAATATGGCCCCGGGGAATTTGAATATCTTCCATCTTGGGCTTTAGCTTTCTACATTATATATTTTATAATAATGATATATTATTAGAATCTATATTGTATATTTATATTTTATAATTTTTAAAATTGATATGAACCATTGTTATTTTAATGTATTGTAAGGCATCCAGTGTCGTGTTTGAGATGGGCGGTGGAAAAATCTGCTAAATAAATAAAAATAAATAAAAATAAATTACTTAGATACTCATCTTCTTAATTTGAACAGAAAAAGATATTTACACGATTTAATACCTTTTTATTAATCGCTCCCTGTTGTTCATTTTGGGCCTCAGCACTATGATGTAGCATTTGGGGAAAAAGATACATCCCAGTAAGGCAGCACTGGAGGACAAGATGGAGAAGATCTCCACAGCCACCATGGCTTTCCCTGTCGTGCTCAGGTAGCTTGGCACAAAGGACACCCACACGCTGCAAAAAGCCAACATGCTGAAGGTGATGAACTTGGCTTCATTAAAGCTGTCAGGCAAATTACGTGCAAAGTATGACACAATGAAGCTGGCAAGAGCCAAGAAGCCAAGGTAGCCCAGGACAAAATAGAACATGAGGATGGAGCCTTCATTGCATTGCAAAAGCATGGTTTCCATAAAGGAGTGCATGTCTAACTCAGGGAATGGAGGAGAGGTTGCCAACCACACAGAACAAAGGATGGCTTGGAAAAGAGAGCAGGAAAGAAGGATCAAAAGGGCCAGTCTTTTCCCTACCCATTTCCTCATCTGAGATCCTGGCTTGGTGGCCATGAAAGCCACAACCACAGTGATGGTTTTGGCCAGGACACAAGAAACAGCCACTGAGAAGATGATGCCAAAAGTTGGTTGCTGGAGGAGGCAGGTCACTTTCCCAGGTTGGCTGAGGAAGAGAAAGGGAGAGAGAAAGCAGAGCAAGAGGGACACCAGGAGGGTGTAAGTGAGGTCCCGGTTGTTGGCTTTCACTATGGGGGTGTCCTTGTGCTTAATAAATGTTCCAAGTATCCAGGCTGTTATCAAGCAAAAAGCAACAGCAGCTGATGCCAAGGACATCCCTAAAGGTTCTTCATAAGACAGGAAACTTGATTTTTTGGTGATGCAACAATCTTGCTCGTTGCTGGGATACTGATCTTCAGGACATTTGAAACAATCTTCCATCTCTACATTAGAAATCAAAAGAAATCTCAGTCATTGACCAACCAAGTCAAACTGTAGTATCTTTGGTGTTCATTCTGTCTACAATCTATATTCATATTGCAATAAGATACTGAAATATAATATTTACACAATATCATCATATAGGACCAAAGGGGGAAACGGGATTTGATCTGTTAAGGACAGTGAGTATTCACAATGCAGACTTTTGAGATTTCAAAACATTAACAGTACTCTGAATGTGCAGACCTGGGGGAAAAAAGCAATTGGCAGATTGAACTGTGGAATTTAGGAGCAGCAGCAGCAGATGTTGATAGTATTGACTGTAAGGGGATAAATTAGTATCCTTCATCAAAACCCTTTGAATTTTCTACTTGTGGAAGAGTAAGTTAGCATAAAGCCTTCAATTTATAAATTCTTAGTAAAAATAAGATATTAATATTCAAAGAACATTTCCCCCTCATGTTCATTTTCTAGTGTTTTGCTCGTCTTAGACCAAAATGTATCATTTTTGGCAAACTCATGGAGTATGCCCATCTCTGAATCCTAAACTAGGCTTCCAGAAGGCTTCTTCTGAAATGTTGGGCACAAATGCCAACTCATCAGGAATACCTGTGAGAATACCAGAATTTTGCAACTTAACATAGCCTTTCTATATTTTTCAGATCATTTGTCAGGGAGATTCACATGGCTCCCTGGATTTCATCTGAGGAAACACGTCCTTACTAATACAATACTGTAGTTATATGCTCATCATATAGTGACTTTCCTTAGCTCTGAGGGAAACATTTCTTTTAAGCCCATGTCATGATCAAATGGAAAACTGCACAACTGACCCATCTTATCTGAAATCTTTCCCTCTGGACATGGAACACAGTCATAGCAGCAGGATGGTCTCCCTTCCATCCTTCTCTTCCAGGTTCCTGGGTAACAGTACTCATTACAGAGAGAAATGGGAAGAACCTGCTGACAACATGTAACAGAGCTCAGAAGGAGATCCCATGCTTGTTGTTCTTATGTACATGAGAACTAGGTTAAACCTTTAAACCATTTTAACTATTTATGCCATAAAAAGTGATAAGACAAGTAGGAATGTTTGGGCAAAAAATGAATTATAGTTTTTAAAGGAAAATATAACAAAGACATATGTTCAAGTATAATTATGTATCATAGTTTTTCAAAAGATTAATACAGTGTTACAGAATGACCCCATGTTTTAGACAAATGAATGTTGGCATGATCATGTGGAAAGTTTTTTTTTTTCTTTAAAAAGACAACTCTGAGTTGGTCCCTCCCAAAAGAGGATTTCTTGAGATTTTCTTGACCATACCTGGTTGAAACCGGGGTGCCAGAGAAGCCTATTTTCATCAATGACCATTTTTTTTCCTTTTGCAGCATTAGGATCCAGCCTTCCAACTTTAACTCTCTGAAAGGACCTGTTAGGAAAAGTGATCATGTTGATAACATCAAATCCTCCGGTCACTTCCCTTTTGTCATTAAAGAAGACTCTCTCTCCAGCTGAGTTGTTAAAAGAAATGCCTTGGAGAAATGGGTGGAGCTGTTTGGAAAAAGAACGTGAGGTGGGGGGAGAAAGAGAAGAAAATAACATGGTCATACTTGGAGGAAAGAGTTCAGTACCGGTTACTCTGAATTCATTTGGCTGGGTGTACAATTTGGGTAAGAACAATGTTTTCACCCTAGCTCCTTGAAGCATACCTACCTAGTGCTGAAATATCTTAGCCAATTTTGCCATCCTAATCAAGTTGTACTAAATTCTTCATGGAAAGTAAAGTGTAGAGATGTTACCTGCCAAGGCTGGAGATATCTGAAGCATACATATCTAGTGTTTAATCCTAGCCTATTTTGCCATCCTAATCAAGTTGTGAGAGCCAGTTTGGTGCATCAAGTTAGAAACCAGGAGACCGGGTTCTAGTCCCACCTTTGGCACAAAGCCGGCAGGGCGACCTTGAGCCATTCACTTTCTCTCAGCCATAGGAAGGACGAAATTGCAAACAACTTCCAAAATCTTTGCCAAGAATATTGCAGGGACTTCTCCAGGGAGTCTCCGAGAATCGGACACAATTGAATGGATTAAAAACAAACAAACAACAAAAAACAATTTGTACTAACTTCTTCACAGAGAGGAAAGTGTAGAGAGGTTACCTGCCAAGACTGGAGATCTGTGACCCGAACCAGGTTTCCCACCACCCTTTTGCCCTGGTTTGGTCCCTTTGATAGTAAGGCCTGCAAAGAATGAGCCACAGCGAAGACACCATTGTAGATACTATAACTATGACCAGTCATTTGCATTTCAAAGAGAGGCCCAGGAAGACTCTCCAGCTTCTCCTCCCCAGTGCACTGTCCAAGGTCCATTGTTGGCAATCCTGAATCAGGAAAGAAACAGTCAAATGCTTGCTCCCAAAATTCCTTTATAAATCCATCTCTGTGCCTCCAAGAAGGTTTTATGGACTGAACAAATGCCTTGAATCCCAGAACCTCATTTGATGGAATTTGAAAGGAAATGGTCCCATTGAACAACTGGAGGTTCCAAGACTTTTGAAATCCTGTTAGGATAAAATCAAATTGACTAGTCATGATCCAAACCTTTCTAAAGGATGCATTTTCTTTCAAAGTAGGATCCACGGTAAATATGACACCTGAGAGCCATACAAGCACCACAGATTCTCCATAGATGACAAATGTGTTTGTCCTGCTGTCTTCGTAATGTCTATAAAGAGTAGACAGTAGACCACTCTGTTTATCCAAGTCAGCAATATTGGGTATTCCTGGGACTTGTTGTAGGAAAGCTGAACAGATTCCATTCTCTGAAAGCAAAAGCTGCATTTTCTGCAAAAATTGTTTTCCACTCTCACTCTCAGAAGCCAACAGCCCAACCCACTTCCATCCAAAATGCTGTAACAATTGGAGAATCCCAACATACAGCGGAGCCTCATTTGGGGCCATGGAGTAAAGTGATGAGAACTGACTGGTATAAAATTCTTCTGGTGGATAGGAACCATATGTAAGCTGAGAGAAAATTAAAATATGTTAAAGTGATAAGTTAGGCTAAGTGCCCTTCTCTCTGTACCTCTTTAGGGTACTGTTGAAAAAAAAAGAAGATTGCTCCTGCACTCCCAGTTCCTCTGTTTATCAGAAGATAATGCAATTACTGGGGTACTCACTCATTTAGAGAATCTATTAGGAAAGACGTCTGACTGGAACCAGGGAAAGTAGGATTCAGATCCATCATCGCTTATGCAATCATGATTTACAGTTACTCAATAAATCTTCTTCCCAGGACTGACAGAGGGACTGGCCCAAGTTCAGCCAGCTTCAAAGTAGCATGATCCTTATGCTGGTTGAGTGGTTTTCAGGTATTCCCTAAGTCTTGTTTTGGTGATAGTGTGCGAGTGCATGTGTGTGCTTTTGAGTCAGTGTTTACTGCTGAAGACTGCCTGGACCAGTCTGTGAAGGTTTCCTGGCAAGATTGCAGAAGTGGTTTGCCATTGCCTTCTTCTTCCCAGGGCTGAGAGAGAGGGACTGACCCAAGGCCACTCAACTGGTCTTCTGCCTAAGATGGAACTAGACCTCATGGTCTCCCACTTTCTAGCCTGATGCCTTAACCTCTACACCAAACTGGCTCTCCCTTTGGCAATAGTTATGGGGGATAAAAAAAAAGAACTCCATCTATATTCTTTGGGCTTTAAGTATAAACAGAAGAGTTGGTTAATTTTCCCCACCCACAGACCAACCTGAGGAATCTTGTAAACATCTATAATGCCTGCAATATGGGAAGAGGTATCACATCCAAGTCCTCCAATGATGGCCATGAGGTTCTTAGGGTTGCCACATTTGTAGTTGGGGAGAAATCTATTTGATTTGAAAAGCAGGTCCAGGGTGGTTCGATAGGTCATTCTTGGATTATAGTAGCTGTCTGATACATGGAGACCAAGTGTGACATTGGCCAGGAGTTGTGGATTCCCATTGATCTCCTTTAGAGCAAATTCTAAGGAGAGGACATGCTGGTAGAATTTTGTGATCATGCTGCAAATAAAGAAAGCCTTTGAGAAAGCAAGTCTACAGTGAATGAAGTGGTGTCATATAAAACATAATGATACTTTCTCCCTGTGAATGGAAGGTCTACGTCTTGTGTCGTGCTGATATTTGAGAATTACATAGCATAACACAACACTAAATGGTAAGTCTGTTTTGGGAAGTAGCCATTCTATTATTCCTTCCAGGATATCTGAGGATTTCCTCATAAAAACATACAATTTCATAAATGGTTGGGTTTTAAGGCAAAAATGAACAGACCAGATATTGCCCTGTTTCTACTGAGTGGAACTTAATGTTTCCTTGAGATTATTTTTCTTTCAGCTTTGCTCAGTCCTGACCCATTCTGTTCTGAAAGCACAATTGGATAGTCTTGTTTTTAGGTGTCTCAATAGAGGTTGATTTAAAATTGCATTTTTGTGCTGTTTCCTGCAGATGCTTCTCAATCTTCCATAAAAAATGGGATGGGTTAAATGGATGTTCACTGTATCATTCTTATTTTATATAGTAGAGGAACATCACGGTTGAACATTTTCACATCTATCCATCCATCCCTATCTGTGCTTTCTTCATGATCCAACTTTAGGAATTCTAAAGAAGTTTCATATTTAATTTTATCTAGTGGAGACAGAGAAGCAATTCTTGCTTATTTTTTCCAGTTATTTCTTGTGTTCATGATGAGTGGGCTAAAATTCTGCAAAGAAAATTGAAGCAGGGTTGTAACTTTAGCAGAAAAGAAGCAGTATTGAGAGAAATCGATGAGGTAGGAAGAAAATACTAGCACCTAGCAAGATGCATCCTACTAGGAGGTAAACCAAGAAGAGAGTATATGCTTGTGGGACAAAGACAGAAAGGATGAGCCTAAGGCTGCTCATGAAAATGTATTAAAAATCAGAGGATAGAAGGGATCAGTACAGAACCCACAGGAATTCCAGATGCCCTTTCTGTAGCCTACTGCCTTTGTGATCTGTTCACCTGAAATCTTCAACCATGTCTTCATAATCTAGCTACTGTATTTATTAGCAAAGCTAAAACAGCTTTCTAAATTGCTCCTCACAGTTTCATGACATCTTTTTAAAATAAAAGGATCATTTATAGTGGGAGAGCAGCATTCACACTTGGTAGAGCATTAGAACTAATGCAGAAACTGAGGAAAAAGAGTGGCTAAGAAGGTTCTCATCTGCTTGGATCATTTGGTTACTCACAGAAACAAGGGTTGTGATTTGTAAGAGCCAAGGAGGGACAAAGTCCAATTAGATGAATCTGGATATTTGCTTACTTTGTAATCTCAAATATACTATGTGATGGGTATTCATCAAAGCAGTGTTCATTGGAAACATGTAGAATCTGAGAAACCATCCCTCCAATTAAGAGATCCGCTGGCTGGTGCCATTCATGCAGAACTGGGAAAGGATTAGCCACCAAGCAATTCAACGTATTCACTTTGATCACGGGAAACATCAGAAGGAAGAACATATCTGCAGCACAAAGAGTAGAAGTCGAGACAGCCTACTGGATTTCAAAAATGGATGATTCCAGATGCACCTTTTGAGATAAAAGCATCTATCTAAACTGAACTTCAACAGGGAAACAATGGCATGTTTCAATACTGACTAAGAAAATCTGAAATCTGAAGTGTTTTCTGATTAAAAGCAGCAAAAGACAGCAGAAGAAACAAACCTGAATAGCAGTGTTGGTCTCTCCTTACTATCCCAGATCTCCACAGAACTGGGTTTAGATTTTGACTCTTTTCAGACTTGCTTTCTGTTTTTCACATCTTTCTGTAAAGCCTTCAGAGGCTTGAGTAGGTGAACAAATTATAGTGATTTGCCCAATTCCAGGAAGTCTAAATTGTCCATTCTATTTTTTTTAATCCAGAATTCAAAACAACATTCATTTCCCATGAAAGGATTGTTTTAATTAATTCCAATATCTTACTTCAAATCCATCTGGACCGTTAGTCTGTTTATAACTTTATAAGTAGAATTAAAGTTGGTCCACCTAACTATCAGTCTCCCAAGCTTTGTGGGAATATTAAGTATCAAGTGGTTAAAAGAGTCTCTAAATATGTCAATGGATAGATGATGGATAGATAGATAGATAGATAGATAGATAGATAGATAGATAGATAGATAAGAGAGAGGGAAAGAGAGAGAGAACAGCCAATCAAACAGAGAAATGATAGATGGATATGATAGGTAGATGATAGATTAGATAGATAGATAGATATAGATAGAAATTAGATAGATAGATAGATAGATAGATAGATAGATAGATAGATAGATAGATAGATAGATAGATAGACTGACTGACTGACTGACTGACTGACAGACAGACAGACAGACTGACAGACAGACAGACAGACATAGATGATAGATAGAGAACTGACATGCAATAGAGAGACAGATGGATGTCAGCCTTTCAGGGTAGGCTAAGCCAGGAAAGAGACTTTTAGAACTCTATTTTATTGTTGCAAGGTTTAATGACAGAATCTTGAAATCCTGCCAGAATTTCCTTTGTCCTCTCTTTTACCATAGGGCAGTGGCTCCCAAACATTTTGGTCCTTGACATTTTTATAAATGACTGAGGACCCCAAAGAGGTTTCCTTTATGTTGGTTGTATCTATCAATACTTCCTGTATTAGAAATTGAATTGGAAACATTATAAATATTTATTTATTTGACTTCATGGATCCGCTGAAAGGGTCTCAGGGATCCACAGGTGTCCTCAGACCACATGTTGAGAACTGCTGCCATAGAGGATCAATCATGCTGGTTTTGAGTCTTTCTTATACCTCCTTCTTTGTCAGAATGAGGTTTCTTAGTTGTCTCATAATTGCTCCTGCATTCCTTTGCTATCACGAACTCTGCCTCCCTCCACAAGAGCTAGTATTGGGTTCCTTGGATTCGGAATCCAAAATACTACAAAGGTGTGGATTCCCAAAGTACAGCTCCTGGGCATATGATGGCCATAGTCATCTAGCAACCAGGTAGAAGACTGCACTCAGAAAGACAGTTTCAGAAAAAGAACGTTACAGGAATCCTACCCTGAGATTTCCAGCAGAGGATCTGTCACCAGCTAGTCTGAATTCTAGCCATTTAGATATTCCAGGTCTTGACCCAAAACCATTTTCTTCATCATCTGCATTAAAATATTAGGAGCTGGATTAGGCCAAAGTCAACAAGCTTCCAGTGCTGGACATGTTTGCAAGGCTGAGGGCCTTATTTGGACGCTCTCACAAAATAGATACGATGAAGGGACTTCCACATTCATAGATTGTTTCTCCAGATGGTCCTATCTGGACAAAAAACATCCATTTAAATAAATGCAAATTGTTGATCATCTTCTCCCCATCAACCACTATAGAGACCAAGGTAGTACTGAATATTCTTAAGCACTTTTCCTTTTGGTTGATAAGATGAGATGCTCTATTTCTAAACATGCCTTGGGCCATGAAAACATACTGTTTTCAGGAAAAATCTGTGAAGATAAAGGCCAATGCTAAGGTTTTCAGCTTGCCAGCTCCTATCTATCTATCTATCTATCTATCTATCTATCTATCTATCTATCTATCTATCTATCTATCTATCTATCTATCTATCTATCTAAATATGTATCATAAATCCTAATAAAACTAAAACTTTATTTTAAACATAAAACTAATGTGAAAATCATTTAATGAGTTAAATAATCTTTGAGCATATTTTGAAAAGCAGGAATGATAAGGTGGGAGTACAACTGGGAAGAGATTTTAAACCACAATCTAGGAATGAGGCATGATTTTTTATAAAGTAATTTAAAAAAAAAGACTTTAGTAGGTCAGGAGGTTTTTATGGGTTGGAATCTGATGTGATGTTTGGAAGTCGAATTGAGACCCAAAATGTATGAGCATTGCACTGAACGTCTGTTTCAAAATAAAAAAAATAAAAAACTGGGATTAATCTTAAAAGACAAACAAAGTAAAATTATCCCAAAGTGCTCCTCCTGGACATACAGTTTCTCTCTCTCTGTGTGTGTCTATATGTGGGCATGATTTAATTATTTTGTTTAATTAGTGGGTGCCTGCTGTTAAGTTCTGGCCTCAGCAGAATGAAGAAGCATTTTGGGGAGAAGATACATCCCAGTAAGGCAGCACTGGAGGATTCATTTATTTACTGGCCACCTCCCTCCCTTCTCCAGAAGCAAAAATTGACACTCAGAATGACTATTGGATTTATCAACATCATAACCCATATCCTACCTGGGGAAGTTTGTATAGACTTACGATGTCTGCAGTATGGAAGGAGGTGTCAGTCCCAAGTCCCCCAATGACACCCAGGAGGGTTTTCCTGCTGCCACATTTATATCTGGGGACACATTTTTGAGAATTGAAGAGAAGGTCCAAAGTGGTTCGATAGGTCATCCTTGGATTGTGCTAATTGTCACAGATGTGGAAGCCAAGTATGACATTGGGCAATGTGTGTGGATTCTCACTGACCTCCTTCACAGCATATACCAAGGCAAGAACATGCTGGTAGGATTTTGTCACCATTCTGCCAATGGAGTTAATTAATTATTTTGCAGAAAATTCTGGAATAGATGAAATTATCATACCGTGTGGTACTTTCTGCTGGAAAGACCATCTGATTCTTTTTTCTTTGTATCTTTTTTTATATACTTGTGCAGAGTTTCATGCTATGGAAAATGTTCTTGATAGTCAGGGTCTCACAATGTTTTCAGCAATGTAATTGATTAAAAAATATCTCTCCTACGGTTTACAATTTTAGAACAAATTATTTCTATAGAACTGAAGGCCAAATTTGCATCTTCTCAACATATGCACATACAAAAATGCCTTTTTCTAACTCTGGGACAGTTTTCTGCTTTAAAAATGCATAAAATATATTTATTAGGTCAATTGCATGCAAAAAGCATAAATTAAAGAAAAACATTCCCAAAAACATATCTAGGTGAAAGTAGGCACAGTTACGTTAGGTGAAGTTGTTTGCAAACATCTGTTTTGGAAAATATGCACACAAATTGCATTTATTGCAACATATTAGCAAGAATAACTTATTTTTCATACAGTTTTTTTTTTAATTCCAGGCACAATTTTAAATTCATACACACAGAGAAATAGTTATTAAATTGCATTAGTAAATGGGTAAAATTTCCACACTTCAATCCAGGAAAAATTACATTGATGTGATCAGGTTCTCAGCATAGAAAGATCAGAGTAAAGACAGACCCACAGAAATCGTTTTAGAAGAATATATCGCATGGTGGATGAGAGAGAGAAAGAGAGAGAGAGGGAGAGAGAGATGGAGCCATAGAAGTATTGTGCACTTTTTAATGAATTTTGTGAGAAGAAAATCTAACATGACTGAAAGGAATAGAGGATGATCATTAGAGGAAAAAACAAATCGTATAGGGATATTCAGAAGGTAAGTTTAGAAGCATAGGAATATACTACAGAAGTATTCAGGCATAGGCATCATACCGAAGCATTCAAGCGGAGACAATGTATAAAATAACTAATTGGATGATAAGTGCCTGGGAGAAAAGTACAGGTTTATGGAGAAATCCAGAAATTGACTATGGTTTCAAAAAAAGAAAAGAAAGAAAGAAAGAAAGAAAGAAAGAAAGAAAGAAAGAAAGAAAGAAAGAAAGAAGATACACAATAGATAGATATGGATAGATAGATACTGTGGATAGATAGATAGATATAATAATATTCTCTTGAAAGACAGAAATGCAAGGATCTATCCAGTTTGGCATTGTTCAAAATCTTTCCCTGAATGTGATGAATGGAAGAAATTAAACAAGGAGGAAGAAGGCCTTTATAGACCAGTCACAATCCAAATGAAGATTGTTTCTGAAATCTAAAGTATGTTGGCCTTCAAGGAGATGATACAATCATTTTTCTTGCGTTGTTGTTGATAACTTTTGTATACCTGCCTACCCCCGACCAAACAAACAAACAAAGAAACAGACACATGCAGCGTAAGGATTTCTTTTATTTCTCCTATCTTAAAGAGAAAAAAAAATAGCTCAGACAATTTCCACATTTGGGCTCCCATGGTGTGGCTCATGAAGAAGACCTATCAGATGTCTTTTGGTCAGAAAGGTGGAATGCAGCTCAAATTAATAAAGCCTTACCTTGCTGAAAATAGTGTGTCCTTTTCTGAACTGACTGAACTGACAATTTATAGATTTAGGGAATAAAAAGGGTTAAAGAGGGAGGGGAAAGAGTAAGATGGTAATTACTCAATAGCAAGAAGGGTGGAAGTCATAATGCTATCTTTTCTTTCTTTCTTTCACTTCTTTCTTCTTTCTTTTCTTTTCTTTTTTCATTTTTATGCTTTTATGGTATTGTAAAATTCTAATAATTTTTTTTTTAAAAAAAGAAACTGCTTGCCCCAAATCACAAAGAAATACTGTGATATTGATGATGAGATATTTTGAGTTTATATACAGACTTTCTCTGGCAAATCCTGTCTGAACAGGGCTTTGACTAAATTACCTGTGTGGTCCAATACATATTAATTATTATTATTGTTAGTTACAGAAAGCCAAGAGAACTTTGGTTTTCCACTTAAAACCTAAGAACATCCCTCTTAACAGACATTTTCTGGAACAAATGAAGGAGTCCCTTTGAGATTCAACCTGACGATAGATAGATAGATAGATAGATAGATAGATAGATAGATAGATACATAGATACATAGATACATAGATAGATAGATATAGATAGATATTTTTCTATGCTTTGTTACAAGTCAGTTCCATCTCATGGGCTTGGATGCATCACGTTTCCACTCATTCTGCAATTTGATTTAGGTTTCACTTGATATCTCGTAGGCTGTTGCTTCTTCTCTGTTAATTTCTCCATTTTGTCTTTGAAATCTGTTAGGTATTGTTTTCCTGGTGATGCTGAATGGCTCATATCAGTACTCATAAGAACTTGGAGAAGCCCACGCACTGAATCGTCCCATCTCTGCATTCAGTATGTATATTAGCATGTGCCAAATGTTCCTTGCAGAGCTACTGTATTTTCTACATGGAACAGCTGGCTTGGAGCAGTCCTTGTATGGGTGAAATCCAAAAGCATGTTCCTGGCCCAAATCAGAACACACACGTCCCAGCAGAAGAGTTTTGGGGGGAGAGCAGGGGGCCAAAGTAGGACAGTGGAGAGTGTGCAATACTAACATCTAAGGGGAAGTAGGTGCTAAGCAAATCAGGACAGATATCCACCACTGGGGCCTACACACCAATGCCCATCACAGTTATTATGTCCCTTCTGCAGCTGGAAACCGCTGACCCAGCCCCTCTGAATTCCCCTTCCCCTGTCTTAGGGGCTGCGGTAAGGGGCCAGAAACCATAAAGGCTCACCGCCCCCCTCACCTCCAAGATCTTCATCCAGGGGGGTTCTGGCACCAGGGCCTAAAGTCCAAAACACTCATTGCCCCCTATCATCAGCCACTCCACTGCTGGGGCCCACAGACCAGAGAAGACGCCAGGTCTGCTGCTCCTCACCGCAAGGGTGCCGCGTTGCGGAGCTGACTCAGCTATGCTGGAGTTTGCTGAGTTCTGCTGAGCCACCAGGGGTCAGGGAACCGTTAGGCTGCTCCTCCACACCACCAGGGCTGTCATGTTGCCATCCAGTCTGCCAAGGCCCCCAGAATTCATAAGGTACTAGCTTTGCCTACCCACCCCATGGGTTAGTAAGTAGTAAGACACTTCTGGACTCAGAACATCCAAAATGTTCTGGCTTTTAGTTCTGCTAACTACAGCCTACCAGGAACAGTTAAAAAAAAAGAGTCTAAAGTGCAGTATGTTTGAGGAGGGATTTTTTCCCATTTAATATATACCCCTTAATTGTTACAGCACCCATAGCAGCATATTACCCTGACTTATTGATTTTTGTGGAGTTCTTGGTGCTCTCTGAGCTTGGTTGTTTAACTGCAAATTCTTCATTATTCAACTAGAGAACATCATTAGTGAGAGTGGGTATAAGGTTTTCTGCCTTTTTTGCTTCATTTTTATAAATGGGGATAATTTATTCTTGGTTTAATAAATAAATAGATTTTTTTAATGAATGACCTCATACTTACGTATTTCGTAAATACTTACTTTACACCAAAACCCAAGATAAGCTCAGAATCTGTGACTGAATACTCAATTCACTGAAACATCAATACGATGAAAAATTGTAATATTTGTTTTGATGGTGCCTTTCCCTGTCATGCAACAATACAATTACAAGAGAAAACAGAGACTAGATTATTTTCTCCTAATTAATTGTTCTCTGTCATTCACATGAGGTTTCAGCACAATGATGTAGCATTTAGGGAAAAAGATGAAAGCCAGTAACCCAGCACTGGAGGTCAAAATGGAGAAGACCTCCATGGCCACCATGTCTTTCCCCTTGGAGCTCAAGTAGGTGGGAAGAAAGGATATCTAAACGCTGCAAAACACTAACATGCTGAAGGTGATGCACTTGGCTTCATTGAAGCTGTCAGGTAAATTGTGTTCAAATAAAGCCACGATGACGCTTGTGAAGGCCAGGAGCATATATAGACTAGGACAGAATAAAATGTGAAATTTGACACTCATTCCATTGTAGAATAATTTCTTCAAGAGCTGAACTCCAGTCTAACTTGGGAAAAGGAGGAGAGTTTGCCAGTCACACCATACAAGTGCTTATTTGAAAAAGACAACCAGAAGACTTCCAGTGGAGTCTCTGGGAGAGTGGAGACAACAACCATGGCAAAGACTAATAAACTGGTGAGTAAACTAGTTGTTTGGAACCTCTCTGGACAAGGAGAGGCCAGGAGGTCACCCACATGTGCTGCAGATGGCTGCTCCTCATGAAGAGACCACAGGACAGTGGTCCCCTGATGGGTTTGAATATTGGCAGGCAAAGGGATCATCAAGGTCACAAACATGGAGCTTTTTAAAGGACACAAAGTTTGCTAACCTTGCTTCTAATCACTTTCAGAAATTGCTTATCGAACCATCTTAAAGCTCTCTTTGGAGATCTTTGAAATGACAAGTTTGAAAAACCACCTGGTGAGTCTATCTTCATTTCTGAACAAAAGAAAATTACCTATGAGCTTAAGAAGTTAAGACTTTGAAATCAACAGCAAAAAATGAAATAAGATATTGAATGAAGAAAGTAAAGCACCAAATAAGGGTCCAGACAAATATGGAATATTGAAACTTTTCCTAAAAGTTCTTAGCAGTAACCATACAAAATAAACAGCATTCTGTGGGAACCAAAATTATTTTGTCTACTGTAAGTGAAAACAATGAGTAGAGATCTTATGATTTAAATTAGACTCTAGGTGGGACTAAAAATTCCAGGCAAAAAGAAGAAGACAGCCAAAAAAGACAAAAGGAAATGCCAGTTTCTTCCCCACCCATGTTCTCATCCAAGACCCTGGTTGGGTGGCCAGGTATGCTACAACTCCAGTTTTACACTTTAGATTTCCTGACACAAGGAGCAGGAGCAGGAGAAAAAGTAGAAGGAGGAGGAGAAGGGAAACTGCAGCACTAACAAGAACTGAAGCAGTGATCTGTTATCTCAAGCAGCAAATGAGAAATGACCGTGGGGGAACAGAATCTGATGACCAGAGGGAAGGGATGGTTCTGCAATGGCTAAATGTTGCTCAGCAGGTCACCAATCAAACCAGAACATTTGCATAGGAAGGGTGACTCCCTTTTCCCTTGGAAATCCCTACCTTGAGCTGGCTTTAGCCTACCTCAGCAGCAAGAAGGCAGCAAGATGGACACTTTGTGTTACTTACTTACAAGGAGAAGAGACTTGTGATCAAAGGGCTGACAGCTCAAAAATCATCCCTCACTGATGGACACCACTTACTCATATACGTACTGCATATCCAAAGATGATACTCAATTTCTCAGTCATTTCATGTGCTTTATTATGCTAATACTTTGCCACAAAATAGACTATTCCAACAGGAGGATAAAGGGGGAAGTGAGTATTTTAAGCCCACCACTTAATTTCCCATTTCTGCACTTTTTCCTCAAATTGAGAGAGACACTTTTTGCCATGGCTACTCAAAGCAAGAGCTCAATTTTTAATCTAAAGCCAGTTTTGGTTCATGCCGAGGCTCAAAACAATGCTTTTTTGTATACAACTAGCCTGATTCAGGCTTTCCGTAGACCTAATCCCATCTCTTCAGCCCCCCCCCCCACCTCTTTCTCTTTCATTTATTTGAACTAAAACTCTTAACATTTGTTTGAAAAATTTGAACCTGTGAGTTTGGTGAAGAATCTGCTGATCAACAACTCCCATATTATCTGTACCCCGAGCATAAAAAAATGTGACTAGACTAACACATATTTCTCTACTTGCTCAGATACAAGAAGCAGACGGGACTTTGTTCCCAAACCTCAAAATATTTGCCAGCAAAGAATGTTAACCCTTAAGAATTAACCAACTCCCCCTGGAATTGGTCAAATCCATGTAATTTCTTCAACTAGCCCAAGTCCCAATGGATTTACAACAGACAGAATAAAGTGGTAAACATTCAGGGCACCAGTCTGAAAGCCTTTATAAATATCCTCTGCACAATGGAGATGGGGAAAGAAAGAGAGAAGGCCAGGTCTCTCTCCTTTCAACCTCATGATGCAGATTGAAAGACAGGCTGCTGGCAATCTCTGCTAGATGTCAAGTCCTAGCTTAATAACCCTGATGATACAAGCATTCGTCTTTCCCATCCTCTCGACAAACATCGGACTAAGCCATTGGGTACTCTGTGAGTCAGACAACTTTTAATCTACACATTTTTTTTAATCCATTCAATTGTGTCCGATTCTCAGAAATTGCCTGGACAAGTCCCTGAAGTTTTTGTGGCAAGGGTTTTTAGAAGTGGTTTGTCATTGCATTCTTCGTAAGGCTGAGAGAAAGTGACTGCCCCAGGTTACCCAGCTGGCTTTGTGCCAAGTCAGGATTAGAACCCAAACTGGCTCTCAAAATCTATACATAGAAAGAAAAAGTAAACCTGTTATTCATCAAATGTTATTTCTTCTGATTTCATTGCACCCGTTGCTTCCTATTTGGGGCAAAGAAGCTAATCTGCCGTGCCAAGAGGGCGATGCCTTCCCTGTTCCACATGAGTGGTTTCAGCCTGGCGATCTCATCATTGGTGGGATGGTTTCGTATACCTTATACTTTTACAATGAAATTTCATTCCAGGAGCATCCTTCCCAGAATCTCTTTGAGGTTCCACAGTAAGACATTATTTCTACTCACTTCATACACTCTCTCATTTTTCAAAGCTAAAAAGTATAAGTGATGCATGTTAAATTAAGAAGTTCAAAATATTGACTAGTGTTTGCCTCTAGGACAGTTATGGAGTTTGTTCTCATATAATGATAAAGAAAATGGACAAACTCTATTTCAGCAAAAGATGAGCAATGTGTATGTGTCAGCAGACATACGGAATAGATCTGCCTTAAATGGATTGACAGGGTGGGGTAGGGGGGATGTTCAGATAATTTGAGAAGAATTTGCAATGATATCTCACATAGAATAGAACAATAGAAAGAACATCCATTGATTCTTATCTCTTTGTTTGGAATCTGACAAATCCCTTTTTCAAGTCAGCCAAAATATTAATGGATTCTAAGGCGATCTGAAAATGGTGTGGAGAAAGAGAATCAACCTCCTTTTCCAATAGAGGCGCAATGTCCTGATAGGAGACCCTTTCCTTCCTCTTGCCAAGAGAACACTGCATGGTTATCCAAATAATTGGAGAGCCCAAATGGCGTCATTTACCCGTACCCTAAGTTGTATTTATTGTGGAAAGGAAAGTGTCTGCACAAACACATCCTTGTCAACTTTAAGTTAGAACAGAATCTTGATGGAAAGGTATTGTGCAGTTTGACGTTAACTTCTTAAAGAGACAATTGATTCTATTTCTAGTGTGTTGACAAAGTTCTACCAGCACCTCCTTGTCTTGGCATTTGCTATAGAGGAGGTCAACAAAGATCCCCAGCTCTTGTCCAATACAACCCTTGGCTATGACAGCTATAATGATGCAAGGATGACCCATTGGACACTTTTGGACCTGCTCTTCAAATCCCAGAGATTTGTGCCCAGCTATAAATGTGATAGGAATAAACATCTCATAGCCATCATTGGAGGACTTGGCTCTGAGACGTTCTCTAATATCGCAGAAATTGCAGGTGTCTATAAGATTCCACAGGTAAGACGCTTCAGAGGGTGGAGACTGGGGATCCGCTCCATTCTTCTCAGTCTACGAATACATTTGCAGTCAGAAAGGTGGGGAAAGCCCAGATGTGATTGATCAAAATAAACATGCATAAAATTATATCATATTCACGTATTTCATAAAAGTTATGAATAAGATATTGGAATAAACGAAATGAAATGTTCCTTCATTTAATTTCCTATTTCTCTTGATCCTCACTCATCTTGTACACCGTGCATGACTTTTAGTTCTCCTATGGCTCATCTGTCTCAGAGAAGAACCATAACCCTCGGCTGTTTCCCTTTTACTCCATGGTTCCCAATGAAGACAATGAATTTGTGGGGATTATCCAACTGCTTCAGTACTTTAGATGGTCATGGATTGGGATTTTTGCTGTGGATAATAACAGTGGAGATCATTTCTTGCAGACTATCGAGCCTTTACTTTCTGAGAAAGGAATGTGTTCAGCATTTATACAACGAATCCCACAAATAGCTCATTTGGATAAAACGCATGAATATGCTGGCCTTGGTGCAGATATTTATATGCATTTTACCAATGAGAACATAACTGTGTTTCTCATCTATGGAGCATCTTTGACAATTTCATGGCTCAGAACTGTTTTATATCTACAAGATCCTGACTATATTGAGAAGATGAAATTTCGGAAGGTATGGATCATGACATCTGAGACAGACTTCATACTAATAGGTTTTCAAAAGAGCTGGGATCTTGAATTATTTTATGGATCTCTGTCTTTTACTACTCACTCAAAAGACATTCTGGCCTTTAAAGATTTTCTTCACACCGTAAAACCTAATAGTAACAAAGAAGATGGTTTTCGTAAGGATTTCTGGGAGGATGCCTTTGACTGTTCTTTCCCAGACCCAGACAAGGTCATGGGGGATGGTGATCCATGCACTGGGGAGGAGAACCTGGAGACCCTTCCTGGATCTCAGTTTGAAATGAGCATGACGGGCCACAGCTACAGTATCTATAATGGGGTTTATGCCGTGGCTCATTCCTGGCATGACCTCTCCTTATACAGATCCAGGCACCGAACTACGGTGGGTGATCGTAGGTCTGAACTTCCAGATCTCCAATCCTGGCAGGTAACTTATTCACAACAAACTGATGAGTACACAACCAGAAATACTTTCAGTCTTCTCTTCGTGATCAGGTGTCAAAATGCAAGTCCTTTTGTAGTGAGATTTGGGGAGATCACAGCACAGCACCTACCTGAAGCTGGAAAAGCTTTTTATATTTCATTGTGACCACTCCTACTCCTAGGTCCAAAAAGCTCTTTGTTCTGTCATGATCAGCAGGAAGAAATACTTTTAATGTAAGTTCTTTTCCAATCGTTCAACTCTTCCTTAATTACCTCGTTCTGTATTTTCTTTTCATCAGCTCCACCCATTTGTTCAAGGCATTTCATTTAACAACTCGGCTGGAGAACTTGTGTCCTTTAATGATAAAGGGGAGGTGAAAGGTGGATTTGACCTCATGAACAGAGTCACTTTTCCCAACAGCTCCTTCCAGAGAGTGAAAGTGGGAATGCTGGATCCAGATGCTCCAGGGGGAAAAATTATAATCTTTAATGAAGATGAGATTGTCTGGCATCAGGATTTCAATCAGGTGGGAGTTTGGGCTTATCTTATTAGATGCCCCTTTTTTACCATCCTTTTTGTTGTACCTGGAAGCTAGAAATGAGGAGGAAATTTCTAGCATGGTCTACCAGGCAACGCTGCTGTTTCAAGCAGGTTGCCATCTCCAAAATTCCTTCTGGCAAGAGGCCATCAGAAACCAAGGGAAAGGAAAGCCCCTAATGGGAGGGAAATTCTTCTCACCTGTGCGTGGAATTTGGAAATGTGGAACTGGGCTGGGAAGTCTCCGATTCCTATGTCTTTTTTACCCTGTGGAGAAAGAGCCAGCAGGAAAGATTATGATTCTGAGGACTTCCCTATCATGACTCAAAAGGGGCCCACTAGGGAGAGAATCAGGAGATATTATATCAGATCTCTTACTCTTGTGTCAGAGGGTTCTTTCCAACTCAGAGGGAAAGTTCAATATGGACTATGGTATGTTCCAAAGTAATACCCTAGACAGGTATTTCATTTCATTTCATTTCATTTCATTTCATTATTTCATTTCATTTCATTTCATTTCATTTCATTTCATTTCATTTCATTTCGTGTCCTGCCTTTATTACTTCTATAAATAACTCAAGGCGGTGAACTTACGTAATAATACCCCTTCCTCCTCCTATTTTCCCCACAGCAGCAACCCTGTGAGGTGACCTGGGCTGAGAGAGAGGGACTGGCCCAAGGTCACCCAGCCGGCTTTCGTGCCTAAGGCGGAACTAGAACTCTCAGTCTCCTTGTTCCTAACTCAGCACCTTAAGCACTATACCAAACTGGCTCTCTATTTATTACTTCTTAAAAATATTATCTATATTCTGAAGCTGCTAAGTATAGTCCAAATTTGCTATGTCCCCTAAATAAATTTTCTTTGCTAAGCACCAAGATTCTAGTCCTCTTTATCTGGGTCAAGAAATCAAAATTTTTAGTTTGGAGTGAGACTCCCTCCCTCCCTCCCTTTTCAAAATCGTATTGACAGCCCTGCAATAGCATGCAGGAATGACCTTGGGAGACAGGCAGGGAGGAAGTGATGCTTCCTGGGGAATGATCAGATGCTGGGTTGGGGGACCCTGAGCTGCATAAGAGGCAGAGAGAGAAACTCAGAAAGCAAACTCTCAAATATATCAGGTGGTAAAAAGAGATGGTGGGAGACGTGCACTTTCGGATTTGATGTAGCCTTACAGTAAAGTAGAATCAGCTCATCTGGTCCTGTGTTCTGTCCGGTCTCCCTGGGAAGGCTGACACTCCTTTCACATTTATGACTAGGTCCTTCCGTTTTCCCTTTGTAATGCACACTGTCATCCCGGAAATCAGAAGAAAAAAAAGGAAGGAGAGAAATTCTGCTGCTATGATTGTGTTCCATGCCCAGAGGGGAAGATTTCTAACACCATGGGTAGGCTATGATATATACAAATCTTTACATCATGTATAGTTTATTAAAATCTTTTTCCTAAATTAAAATTAAGAAGAACTGGAATGCAACACTTCAGCAAAGGATCGTTACCTTGTCATGGTGCTGGAGCTTCTGCACCTCAATGATGCCATGAGCTAAACCATGAAGGCCACCCAAGACGGGAAGGTCATGACAGAGAGGTCAGACTAAATGCGATCCCTGGGGAAGGTAATGGCAACCCACCCCGGTATTCTTGCCATGAAAACTAAATGGATAGGTACAACCAGAGATATGTCGGTATACCATGGGAAGATGAGACCCCAGGTTGGAAGATGGTCAAAATGTACTGGGGAGGAACAGAGGATGAGTTCAAACAGCCCCAGATGTGATGACGCAGCTAGCTCAAAGCTGAAAGAACGGCTAGTGGCCGACGGTGCTGGTGGTGAACGGCGAATCCAATGTTTTAAGGATCAACACACCTTTGGAACCTGGAACCTGGGATCCTGCAAGGTAGACTCCAGCAATTCATGGAGCAAGAATTGCCAAATGTACAAGCTGGGTTTGGAAAAGGCAGAGGAACTAGGGACCAAATTGCAAAAACCGCTTGATAATGGAAAAAGCCAGGGAGTTTAAGAGAAACATCTATTTCTGTTTTTTTGACTATTCCCAGAGCCTTTGACTATGTGGACCATAACAAATTGCGGCAAGTTTTTAGTGGTATGGGGATACCACGTCATCTTGTATGCCTCCTGAATAATCTGTATAACAACCAGGTAGCAACAGTAAGAACAGACCATGGAAAAACGGACCGGTTTAAGATTGGGAAAGGAGTACGGCAGGGCTGTATACTCTCACCCGACCGGTTCGACATGTACACAAAACACATCATGCGTCATGCTGGGCTTGAGGAATCGAAGGCTGTATTTATAATGGCTGGAAGAAACATTAAGAATCTCAGATATGCAGATGATACCACTTTGATGGCTGAAAGCGAAGAGGAACTGAGGAGCCTTATGATGAAGGTGAAAGAAGAAAGTGCAAAAGCTGGCTTGCAGCTAAACCTCAAAAAAACCAAGATGATGGCAACCAGCTTGATTGATAACTGGCAAATAGAGGGAGAAAACGTAGAGGCAGTGAAAGACATTGGATTTCTAGGTGCGAAGATCACTGCAGATGCTGACTGCAGTCAGGAAATCAGAAGATGTTTAATCCTTGGGAGAAGAGCAGTGACAAATCTTGATGAAATAGTTAAGAGCAGAGACATCACACTGACAACAAAGGTCCGCATAGTTAAAGCAATGGTGTTCTCCGTAGTAACATATGGCTGCGAGAGCTGGACCATAAGGAAGGCTGAGAGAAGGAAGATCGATGCTTTTGAACTGTGGTGTTGGAGGAAAATCCTGAGAGTGCCTTGGACTGCAAGAAGATCAAACCAGTCCATCCTCCAGGAAATAAAGGCAGACTGCTCATTTGAGGGAATGACATTAAAGGCAAAACTGAAGTACTTTGGCCGCATAAGGGGAAGACAGGACACCCTGGAGAAGATGCTGATGCTAGGGAGAGTGGAGGGCAAAAGGAAGAGGGGCCGACCAAGGGCAAGGTGGACGGATGATATTCTATTGGTGACGGACCCGTCCCTGGGGGAGCCGGGGGTGTTGACGACAGACAGGAAGCTCTGGCGTGGGCTGGTCCATGAAGTCACGAAGAGTCGGAAGCAATTGAACCAATAAAAAACAACAGCAAAAGAATGCAATAAATCCCCTATAATAATTTAGCCACTTAAATTAAATTAAATGAAATAATTAAATTAAATAAGCAAAAACAGAAGCTATTTGTTTCTGAACACAGTATAAGTACATTTGTCTATTATGAAATTTATGCTAATGCTACATATTTCATTTGATTACACTTTTCTTATTGGAGCACTGTTCTGTGTCATATGGATAGAAATGCAGAAGGAGTGAGTGGGTTTTCCATTTACAAAGATAATTTTTTCGATTATCCTTTCCTTAATGGGCCATCTGGCGTGAGTGGCCTGAAGTTGGATAAGGGATTACCGAAAGAAATCTATCACTGCAATATTCAGGACAATCGTAGATTACTTTCAGGAAGATGCCATACATGCATGCATGTATGTATGTGTGTGTGTGTGTGTGTGTATGTGTGTATACATACACACGCACGGACACACACAGACACAAACACACAGGAATAGCCCAGGTCGTATTTCGGTGCTAATAGGCTTTCCCCCATTCAAGTTTCATGAGTATAAATGTATTACCCTTGACCACACTTTGAACTCTTAGCTTCTTACATCTTCATTTGAAGGGGCTTGTGAAAAATGAGAGTAGACATCAAAAGGTTATCTCTATTTTTCAGATGTGGATGACTGTTTCCAATGCCCTGATGATCAATATGCAAACAAGGACCAAGATGGATGTATCCCTAAAACGATAACTTTCCTATCGTGTGCCGAACCTCTGGGCATCGCATTAGCTTCCATTTCCCTTTCCTTCTCATTGATCACAACCTTTGTCTTTTGGTCCTTTATTAAACATAGAGACAGTCCCATCGTCAAAGCCAACAACCGGGATCTCACCTACATTCTTCTTCTCTCCATCCTGCTCTGCTTCCTCACCTCTTTACTCTTCCTGGTGCAACCTGGAAAAGTGACCTGCTTTCTCAGACAATCTGCTTTTGGGATCATCTTCTCATTTGCTGTTTCATGTGTGTTAGCCAAAACCATACTAGTTTCTCTCGCATTCATGGCTACAAAACCTGGATCCAGGATGCGGAGATGGGTGGGGAAAAGACTGGCCTTTTGCATTGTCTTTTCCTGCTCTCTCCTCCAAGCCAGCATTTGTACGGTGTGGTTGTCAACCTCTCCCCCCTTTCCTGAGTTAGACATGCACTCAGTCACTGAAGAAATCCTCCTCCAATGCAATGAAGGGTCGTCCTCCATGTTCTATTGTGTCCTGGTCTACATGGGTCTCCTGGCCCTCACCAGCTTCATCGTGGCCTTCCTTGCCCGCAAATTACCAGACACTTTCAATGAAGCCAAGTTCATCACCTTCAGCATGTTGGCCTTCTGCAGTGTCTGGGTCTCCTTTGTTCCAACCTATCTGAGCAGCAGAGGAAAAGCCATGGTGGCTGTGGAGGTCTTCTCCATCTTGTCTTCTGGTGCTGGGTTACTGTGCTGTATTTTTTTCCCCAAATGCTACATCATCATGCTGAGGCCTGAGTTAAGCAAGAGGAAGTTATTAATAAGAGGCAAGGAGTAATGAAATTATGACATTTTCTTCTCTTAGCAAATATTTGCAGCTCAGGGTTGAACTGTGGAGTCCTTGGTGCCCTCTGAGCCTTGTTGTTTTCTTGCAGACATTTCATTGCCAGACTAGGCAACATCTTCAGTGCAAAGAGGGAGTGGACCTTGCCCTTGGTCTAGATACCGTGGCTTGCCCTGCTTCTGTTGGTGGGGGTGTTGTTCTCTCCTTACAAGTGCTTTGATTGGGCTGTATTGTGCCCTTTGATGATTCCTCTGGTGTTAACCCTAGTGTTGATTTTTGCATATCTGGGTGTTGATTGCTGGCAAGGGAGTGTCCTGGTCTTTTGGCTTTTCTATTGTCTCTTTTGAATGGTGTGTAAATGTTGTTGACCTCTATGTGTCTGTTGATGGCTGCTTTGTTTGAGTGCCAGGCTTCTAGGAATTCTCTGGCATTTTTGGTTTTGGCTTGGTCTAGGATGCTCACAGTTTCCCAGTTGAAACTGTGGTTGAGTCTGTCCATGTGTTGTGAGATTAAGGAGTTCTCATCATGTCTTCTGACTGCTAGCTGGTGTTTGCGGATGCGCTCTGCTATTCTGCTGCATAGTGGCTGTTACAGTCTTTGCATTGTATGATGTTAAGAACTCCTGTTTTTTCTTCTTGGGCTATTTGGTCTTTTGGCTTGCTTAATATGTTTTGAAGAGGTTTAGTTGGTTTATGTGCTACAGTGATGCCATGTGGTTGTAACAGTCTGTTGGCGGTTTCTGATACGTTTCTGATGTATGGCAGTGTTATCCTTTTCATAGTTTCCCTGGGTTGGGTGGTGAGGCACTTTTTGATAAAGTTGAGCGGGTATCCATTTTGTTGGAAGACGCTGTACAGATTATCTTTTTCTTTTTTCTGGTGTTCTGGGTTGCTACAGTGTGTAAGTGCTCGTCTGAATAAGGTTCTTACAGAGCTTCTCTTGTGGGAGGTTGGACTGTTACTGTGGTAATGGAGCACTTGGTTGGTGTGGGTAGCTTTCGTGTAGACTTGTGTTTCTAACTTACCGTCATTTCCTCTACTGATGAGGATGTCCAGGAATGGGAGTGAGTGGTTGTTTTCTTCTTGCCTTGTGAATTGTATTCCATTAAAGATCTGACTGATGGTTTTGTGGGTTTCTTCCAGCTGTTTCTTTTGTATTATGACAAAAGTGTCATCTACATATTGGATCCATACTTTGGGCGGTATGTTTGGGAGTGCTATCCTTTCCAGATGCTGCATTAGGGTAAGGCTTAAGGTTAGGGTTCATATTTAAAATATTAAAAAAAAACTGCAAAAACCTCAGCTCCTGCAGTCTACACACCTATCTCTGCCATAATGTTGTCCTCGCTCCTTCGGGGATGTCTAGCTTGCCATGTCCTCACCAGAAGTTCCATTCTACTTTTCATCCAGAGTGAAAGTGGGTCCACCCAACTATCAGTCTCCCATGCTTTGTGGAAATAAAAGCACCAAGTGGTTAAAAGAGCCTGTAAAGTGGTGAATGAATATTTGATACATAGACAGAGACTAGACAGAGCAGTGGTTCTCAAACTTTCTGTTCCCTTGACATTCTTAAAATGATGGAGGACCCAACGAGCTTTGGTTTATGTTGGTTGCATTTATTGATATTTCCTCTATTAGACATTAAAATGGAGACAATGTGAATATTTATTTATTTGTTTGACTTCATGGATGCCCTGAAAGGGTCTCAGGGATCTCCAGGGGTCCCCAGACCCCACTTGGAGAAATGCTGTCAAGGACTATCAAGCCTAGTTGGTTTGAATCATTCTTATACTTCCTTTTATTTCAGGATCAGGTTTAATTCCTTGTCTCATATCTGTTCATCGCTCTTGCATTCCTTTGCTAAAACTGTCTTTGCCTCCCTCTACAAGAGATAGTATTGGGTTCATTGGATTCAGAATGAATACTAAAAAGGTGTGGATTCCCAAAGTGCTGCTCCTCCTGGGCAGATGATGGTCATAGTCATGTAGCAACCAGGTGGGGGGCTGCACTCAGAGAGACAGTTCCAGAGAAGGAGCTAAAATTAATAATAAATCCGACAGTGAGATTTAGTATTAGAGAATTATTTTATTCTTACATACCGAGTTCTGGTGAAGATGCCTACCAAGATGTCATCAAAATGATAACACATTTTTGGTGATGTCAAGACTCAAATTCCACCCTTATGGTTCTCCATCTGATGCAGATACTGAATTTGCAAGATTCACATCTGTATGCCATGACACATATTATATCAGGAAGCTCCCTTGCCTGTCCTCCTCTGGCTGATCGTTGATTGTAATGAATTGAAATTGAGTTTCCTGTGCCCCTGCTGATGCCTACAATGGGGAGATTCCATGCTCTTCTTTTTAATCTGCAAATGAATTGCTTCCAGTAAGGCGGCATCACTCCCTTCAAATCTGCAATAGGCTGAGTCTGCTGTGCTGGTTACATTCAAGAAGCTCACCCCACAACAGAGCTGCAGAGAAGAAGGCACCAAAGAACCAGTAACCAGAAACACACAAGGCAGAATGGAGGTGCCAAGAAAATACACTATGCTATTATTACTGGCTATCAAGAACATGTGTTTTTCAATTCAGGTGTACCTTGCTGGGTTTTCCCCAAACAATGCCCTGGCCCAAATTAGAAGCAGTTGCAAAGCCCTGCAGGTGTCTCTTTTCCATGTGGCTTCACATTCTTTGATTCAAGGGGGTTGCCCTCCTTTCTCCCATCCCACCCTGAATTCTTAGAAAACCAGAAGCATCTGTGATGGGGTTTCCTGCATCATTTAGCTAAAAATCTTTAACATTTGCACCTTTGAATGATCATTTGGATTTCAGAATGTTCTCAGGGAAACACGGGATCGCCTTTGTATTTGACTGCAGTGACAACCTTTGACTGTTGTCTTTCACTTTATGAGCCACAATTTGCTTGGAAATGTCTCAGCTGAGATGATTTTCCTCACAGCTAATTTAATGGCTGTTTCTAGAATCTTCTCCCAAGGCAGTGTAGCTCATGGACAGTGCTGCAAAGAAAGGCCCTTTGTGGGGGATATACTGCATATCACCGTTCTTCCCTAGCATCTACTACTGAGTGCCCTGCAGCTAATGTTGCTATAAAGGAGCTGACCTGATTGGACAAGATGTAGTAATGAATATCATCTGCTTTGTATGACCATCCCTTCCACTTCAGATGCTGATTCTTAGGAGTCCGGGATGAGAAATAGGGTGGACGGCTCTTTGGAATTGGGGAGAAGTGATTTCTGTGAGCTTCAACATGGATATAGCTTGCTGGAAAGGCATTGGTTGTGTCACTACTTTATTCATTGTAACAGATGTCTTAAACATAGATTAGGGGGAAACTCCATCTTCTGTCCACCTGTCATTCAAATTACCCTCAGCAGCTTTTAAGGGGAAGTTTATTCCCTTCCCCTTCCCGCTCCCTCCCTCCTCCCTCCCCTCCATCTATCCATCGATCCTGAATTCTGGCAATTGCCTGGGCAAGTCAAAGCAGTTTTCTTGGCAACATTTTTGGAAGTGGTTTGCCTTCCCATTTTCTCAGGGCTAAGAGGAAGGGATTGGCCCAAAGGTAGGACTAGAACTGATGGGGACTAGAACTCATGAGAGAGAGTTTGGTCTGGTGGAGAAGGTGCTGGCCTAGAAACCAGGAGATGGTGAGTTCTAGGCCTCCATTAGGTGTGAAAGCCAGCTGGGTGGCTTTGGGCCAGTCTTTCCCTCTCAGCCCAACCTACCTCACAGCATTTTGGTAGGGAAAATAGGAGGCAGGAGTATTAATTATGTTTACCCCCTTGAGTTGAGCAAATTGAAAAAAAATGCCATCATTTCCTCTACTGATGAGGATGTCCAGGAATGGGAGTGAGTTGTTGTTTTCTTCCTCCCTTGTGAATTTTATTCCATTAAAGATGTCGATGGTTTCGTGAGTTTCTTCCAGCTGTTTCTTTTTTATTACGACGAAAGTGTCATCTACATACCAGATCCATACTTCGGGTTGTATGTGTGGGAGTGCTGTCCTTTCCAGATGCTGCATTACAATCTCTGCTCAGCATTCTTTCATCCAAATACACTCATAAAGAAGTACTATCTTTCCGGTTCCTATACTGTTATCCAATGTACTGTTTTATTCTGTTCAGCAAGTTCTCCAAACAAGCTAATGAAATACACATTTTTAAAGATGACACACACACACACACACACACACACACACATATTGATAAATTTAACCTTCAAAATATCTCTGTCTATGTATGTCTATATGCTTGTGTGTGTGTGTGCGTGTGTGTATTTATAGTATAAACATATGTTTGTGCATGTGTGTACCTAGCTTTGTAGAGTACATGTGTGAACATACACACACACATATAATCTAAAAAGCCAGGTCCTTTCATCTATGTACATTCATGAAGAAGTGGTGCCATTTTGGTTCCTATACGGTTATCCAGTTCAGCAAGTTGTCAAATCAACATAACTGTAGCCACCTCTTCACCTGTACTTCACCTGCAGAATTCTGGGTAAACTACGGAAGTTGATAGGCGTGGCATGAGGAAGCTATGGCTCACCCCATTCCTAATGTGCAGCCACATCTGGGCAGCCAATCTGAAGGAAAACTGCATCACTCTATCACAAAGCAAGCCCCTCCCCTTTTGGTGGGAATCGTGATGTCCCATACATATACAAGAGAGGAGGAGCTCACAGAATAACGGAGCTTTGGTCATTTTGAGAAAGAATCAGGACCTTGCAGATAGCCATACTGATCTGCCTGGATAGGCCATTGGCCAAGGTAGGTTGTTGGAGAAAGCAGGTCACTTTCCATGGTTGTTCAAGAAACAGCAAAGAAGAGAGGAAACAGAGTAACAGGGAGATGAGAAATATATGAGGGAGAGCCTGGTTATTAGCTTTGACTATGGGTCAAAGTCTGTGCTTAATAACCAGTCCAAGACACCTAGGCTGTCATGAGTGAGAAGCAAGGACAAATGAGACTAAAATGACCCCTAAATGTTCTTCAAATGCCAGAAAGCTGATCAACATATTGTTGTCTGTAACTCACCACCTATAGTGCATGCAGTATATAGACACCCATTTAGAATACCTATTTTTAACTTTCGATTAGTCCATAGGATGGGCTGATCCTATACTTATCTCTTCTCTGTTAATACCTTCCAATATACTCTTGTGGGTATCATTTGAAGAAGAAAAAGGAGAAGGAGAATATAGAAATGATTCATTTAATTTTGTGCTCTGTCTTATAGCTTTGGCAACTTAGTGTAATGCTGGAAGCTGGATTCCAAATAACAGGTGGAGCTAAGACAGAAACTAAATGTGGATTGATTTCAATTAAATTTATACACTAGATTCATTTTGGATTATGTATGTAAATTAATTTCATTAAAATCACGCCTACTTCTTGGAAGCAGAAGAATGAACAATCCTGTACATGAAGAATCATATTTAACTAAATATATTTAAAGTTGGTTTAAATTGAAACAATCCTACATGTATGACATGTAGGGGGTGGCTGGCACCATAATATGGCCCCGGGGAATTTGAATATCTTCTGTCTTGGGTTTTAGCTTTCTACATTATATATTTTATAATACTTATATACTTTTAGAGTCTATATTGTATATTTATATTTTATAATTTTTAAAATTGATATGAACCATTGTTATTTTAATGTATTGTAAGGCACCCAGAGTCGTGTTTGAGATGGGCGGTGGAAAAATCTGCTAAATAAATAAAAATAAATAAAAATAAATTACTTAGATACTCATCTTCTTAATTTGAACAGAAAAAGATATTTACACGATTTAATACCTTTTTATTAATTGCTCCCTGTTGTTCAGTTCGGGCCTCAGCACTATGATGTAGCATTTGGGGAAAAAGATACATCCCAGTAAGGCAGCACTGGAGGACAAGATGGAGAAGATCTCCACAGCCACCATGGCTTTCCCTGTCGTGCTCAGGTAGCTTGGCACAAAGGAAAACCACACGCTGCAAAAAGCCAACATGCTGAAGGTGATGAACTTGGCTTCATTAAAGCTGTCAGGCAAATTACGTGCAAAGTATGACACAATGAAGCTGGCAAGAGCCAAGAAGCCAAGGTAGCCCAGGACAAAATAGAACATGAGGATGGAGCCTTCATTGCATTGCAAAAGCATGGTTTCCATAAAGGAGGGCATGTCTAACTCAGGGAATAGGGGAGAGGTTGCCAACCACACAGAACAAATGATGGCTTGGAAAAAAGAGCAGGAAAGAAGGATCAAAAGGGCCAGTCTTTTCCCTACCCATTTCCTCATCTGAGATCCTGGCTTGGTGGCCATGAAAGCCACAACCACAGTGATGGTTTTGGCCAGGACACAAGAAACAGCCACTGAGAAGATGATGCCAAAAGTTGGTTGCTGGAGGAGGCAGGTCACTTTCCCAGGTTGGCTGAGGAAGAGAAAGGGAGAGAGAAAGCAGAGCAAAAGGGACACCAGGAGGGTGTAATTGAGGTCCCGGTTGTTGGCTTTCACTATGGGGGTGTCCTTGTGCTTAATAAACGTTCCAAGTATCCAGGTTGTTATCAAGCAAAAAGCAACAGCAGCTGATGCCAAGGAGATCCCTAAAGGTTCTTCATAAGACAGGAAACTTGTTTTTTTGGTGATGCAATGATCTTGCTCCTTGTTTGGATACTGATCTTCAGGACATTTGAAACAATCTTCCATCTCTACATTAGAAATCAAAAGAAATCTCAGTCACTGACCAGCCAAGTCAAACTGTAGTATCTTTGGTGTTCATTCTGTCTACAATCTATCTCCATATTGCAATATTATAATGAAATATAATATTTACACAATATCATCATATGGGACCAAAGGGGGAAAGGGGATTTGAAATGTTAAGGACAGTGAGTATTCACAATGCAGAGTTTTGAGATTTCAAAATTTTAACAGTACTCTGAATGTGCAGAACTGGGGGAAAAAAGGAATTGGCAGATTGAACTGTGGATTTTTGGAGCAGCAGCAGCAGATGTTGATAGTATTGACTGTGAGGGGGTAAACTAGTATCCTTCATCAAAACCCTTTGAATTTTCTACTTGTGGAAGAGTAAGTTAGCATAAAGCCTTAAATTTATAAATTCTTAGTAAAAAAAGATATTACTATTCAAAGAACATTTCCCCGTCATGTTCACTTTCTAGTGTTTTGCTCGTCTTAGACCAAAATGTATCATTTCTGGCAAACTCATGGAGTATGCCCATCTCTGAATCCTAAACTAGGCTACCAGAAGGCTTCTTCTGAAATGTTGGGCACAAATGCCAACTCATCAGGAATACCTGTGAGAATACCAGAATTTTGCAACTTAACATAGCCTTTATCTATTTTTCAGATCATTTGTCAGGGAGATTCACATGGCTCCCTGGATTTCATCTGAGGAAACATGTCCTTACTAATACAATACTGTAGTTATATGCCCATCATATAGTGACTTTCCTTAGCTCTGAGGGAAACTTTTTTTTAAGCCCTTGTCATGATCAAATGGAAAACTGCACAACTGACCCATCTTATCTGAAATCTTTCCCTCTGGACATGGAACACAGTCATAGCAGGAGGATGGTCTCCCTTCCACCCTTCTCTTCCAGGTTCCTGGGTAACAGTACTCATTACAGAGAGAAATGGGAAGAACCTGCTGACAACATGAAACAGAGCTCAGAAGGAGATCCCATGCTTGTTGTTCTTATGTACATGAGAACTAAGTTAAACCTTTAAACCATTTTAACTATTTATGCCATAAAAAGTGATAAGACAAGTAGGAATGTTTGGGCAAAAAACAAATTATAGTTTTAAAGGAACATATAACAAAGACATATGTTCAAGTATAATTATGTATCATAGTTTTTCAAAACATTAATACAGTGAGACAGAATGACACAATTTTTGAGACAAATGAATGTTGGCATGATCATGTGGACAGTTGTTTCTTTTTTTTTTTTTTAAAGACAACTCTGAGTTGGTCCCTCCCAAAAGAGGATTTTTTGAGATTTTCTTGACCATACCTAGTTGAAACCGGGGTGCCAGAGAACCCTATTTTCATCAATGACCATTTTTTTTTCCTTTTGCAGCATTAGAATCTAGCCTTCCAACTTTAACTCTCTGAAAGGACCTGTTAGGAAAAGTGATCATGTTGATAACATCAAATCCTCCGGTCACTTCCCTTTTGTCATTAAAGAAGACTCTCTCTCCAGCTGAGTTGTTAAAAGAAATGCCTTGGAGAAATGGGTGGAGCTGTTTGGAAAAAGAACGTGAGGTGGGGGGAGAAAGAGAAGAAAATAACATGGTAATACTTGGAGAAAAGAGTTCAGTACAGGTTACTCTGGATTCATTTGGCTGGGTGTACAAACTGGGTAAGAACAATGTTTTCACCCTAGCTCCTTGAAGCATACCTACCTAGTGCTGAAATATCTTAGCCAATTTTGCCATCCTAATCAAGTTGTACTAAATTCTTCATGGAAAGGAAAGTGTAGAGATGTTACCTGCCAAGGCTGAAGATATCTGGCGCATACATATCTAGTGTTTAATCCTAGCCTATTTTGACATCCTAATCAAGTTGTGAGAGCCAGTTTGGTGCATCAAGTTAGAAACCAGGAGACTGAGTTCTAGTCCCACCTTTGGCACAAAGCCAGCAGGGTGACCTTGAGCCATTCACTTTCTCTCAGCCATAGGAAGGACGAAATTGCAAACAACTTCCAAAATCTTTGCCAAGAATATTGCAGGGACTTCTCCAGGGAGTCTCCAAGAATCCGACACAATTGAATGGATTAAAAACAAACAAAAAACAAGAAACAATTTGTACTAACTTCTTCACAGAGAGGAAAGTGTAGAGAGGTTACCTGCTAAGGCTGGAGATCTGTGACTCGAACCATGTTTCCCACCACCCTTTTGCCCTGGTTTGGTCCCTTTGATAGTAAGGCCTGCAAAGAATGAGCCACAGCATAGACACCATTGTAGATACTATAACTACGACCAGCCATTTGCATTTCAAAGAGAGGCCCAGGAAGACTCTCCAGCTTCTCCTCCCCAGTGCACTGTCCAATGTCCATTGTTGGCAATCCTGAATTAGGAAAGGAACAGTCAAATGCTTGCTCCCAAAAATCCTTTATAAATCCATCTCTTTGTCTCCAAAAAGGTTTTATGGACTTCAGAAATTCTTTGAACGCTACAACTTCACCTGAATGAATCTGAAAAGAAATGGCCCCACTGAACAATTGGAGATTCCAAGCATTTAGATATCCTGCTAGTATGAAATCAGTTTGACTTGTTGTGATCCAAACCTTTCTAAGGGGTGCATTTAATTTATCTTCAGGATCACTTAGAAATATGGGAGATATGAGCCACAGAAGTCTATAACAGTCTCCATAGAGGATAAATATATTTGCTCTAATGTCTGTGAAATGTCTATAAAAACTTCTCATTATATTGCTAAATTGATTCAGGTCATCCAAAGGAAGCAGAAGTGGGACTCTCTGTATGAAGGCTGGGCAGATTCCATGCTGGGAAAGCATCTCCTGTAGTTTCTTCAAAAACTGTTCTCCACTCTCATTATCAACAGCAAAGAGCCCAACCCACTTCCATCCAAAACGTTGAAGCAATCGGATAATCCCAATGTATTGAGGTGCATCACTTGGGGCCATAAAATAAAATGAAGAAAAGCTACTGATATGAAATTCTTTTTGGGGAAATGATCCATATGTGAGCTAAAAGACAACAGAAAAATATTGTACAGGGGATTTGTACAATGAACAGACAAAACAAAATGCATGGGTTTTGTTTTGTCTGTTCATCTTCATGAAATAGTTCAAAAACTGGTCAAATGAATTATTGTTTATATAAGGATGCCTATACAAAGTTGGTCTAATTATGAGAATGTTGTTAAATTTCAGGGGATCTCATTCTTTTTCTAATTGGAATCATGATCAAATACCACCAGCTTGACATCCATCTTTGCCAGTGCAAGCTAATTATAATTTTTGGTCACTTGTTAAGTCTTACTTGAGATTTCCTTACAACCGTGTTGTTGTGGAGATAAATGCATGAGAATAAATACTTAAGAAAGGTCTTGGGCTTTAATTAACTAAGAGGAGTAGGAGAGATTCCCTCACCCCTGGACCAACCTGTGGAATTTTGTATAAATCTACAGTTTCTGCCATATGAGATGAAGTATCTGATCCAAGTCCTCCAATAATGGCCATGAGATTTTTCTGGATTCCACATTCATAGTTGGGGAAGAATCTATCTGATTTGAAGAGTAGGTCCAGGGTTGTCCGATAAGTCATCCTTGCATCAGAGTAGCTCTTGTAGATATGGAACCTGAGAGTAATATTGGGCAAGATTAATGGGTTGTCATTGATTTCCTTCACAGCGAAGACCAAGGAAAGGATATGCTGGTAGAATTTTGTGATCACACTGCAAGTAAAGAAGGTCTTTCCGAAAACAGTTCTGCAGTGAATGAATCAGTTGAACATCAAAAATAGCGATTTGTGCCTGTGATGGCAATTGGGAGATTGAATTCTTTTTTACTGCTCCGATGAATGATGATGTAGGATTTTGTTCTGCATTTCACTGTATCATGGAAGTCATTCATTAAAAAAATACACGTATCTATATTTTAAGGTTTTATATTAATGGTCAATGGGAAAGGCTGCACTATTTCATACAGAGGAAACTAAACTTATTCCACTTCTTTCTTTTACTCTCCTTTTAACCATTTTTGTTCCTCCATCTCCTCCTCCTCCTTAGAAAATTTGTAATTTTCTTTTTTTAATTTTAAAGAGCATTTCACATTTCAGACAAGGTTTTCTGGAATACTCAAATTTCGTAGATATTTTTCCCTGAAATTTCTTCAGTTCTGAATGAAAATTAGTTCAAATGAATTTTGATTGAAAGTAGATGCTTGTAAATTTCTCACATTTACTCTCTATTTTAGACACACACACAAAGAGAGAGAGACTGCCTAAGTTTTCATTATTTTATTCTTATTTTATATGTATCAGCGAAATTATTTTGAAAGTGTTCTCTTTAATTAAAAAACCCCTCACCTATCATTCAGCATGACATCACTCAGATAGATAGATAGATAGATAGATAGATAGATAGATAGATAGATAGATAGATAGATACACAAACACACACACAAACACACATTCACTTCTCACAAAATCTATCTAGGATTGTGTTGATAACAACAACAACAACATCTCCATAAAACTGGTTTTAGTATATACCCACTTTCAGACTTTCTTTCTAGTTTCCACTCATTTCTGGAGACATTTTTTTTCATTTGAGAAAATGATTCTGCAGTGAGTAAATTAGTTGAAAACTAAGAATTCTCATTTTTGCTGTGACTGGTTATTTGTGCCTCAAGTGAAAATTCTGTGTTGATTTGTTTGGTGATCCATTCATTTGTTTTCTTGGCTGCCCATGGTATTCTCAGGAATCTTCTCCAACACCAACATTCCTCAAAGTCCAACTTCCCTTCCACAGTATGTCACAGGGAACACCATGGGTTGCATGATTCTCATCTTTGTAGGTATAAATATATCACAACATTAGAATATCTTTTACTTTTAAAAAAATATGATTTTTATTAAGAATTTTAATTACAATAGTAAAAACTAATACAAACTAAACTTAGAGAAAGAGGAAAGACTGGAAAGAAAGAATAAAAAGTGCAAGAAAAGAGAAAAAGAAAAAGAGAATCGAATGAAGAAAAAGAAAATACATTTATAAAGAAGTGACTTCCAACCTTCATCAAACAAGTATAAACACATTTAATGACTCTTCATCCCCTCTAAGATTAAACAGATATCTCTTCATCCATATCCCATCCTTATCTACAAGCAAATCCATAAATCATCAACTCTTCAATCCTGGTGTCAGCAAAAGTCCATAAAGGGTTGCCAGAACATTGCAAAAAAAAAAAAAAGTCTTATTTTCACTTTGATCAATTATACCAACATTATATTCCTCTTACTTCTAACAGTTTTACTCTTTTACTTCTTGTTGTTGTTTATTTGTTTAGTCGCTTCCAACTCTTCGTGACTTCATGGACCGGCCCACGCCAGAGCTTCCTGTCAGTCCGCAACACCCCCAGCTCCCCCAGGGACAAATCCATCACCTCTAGAATATCATCCATCCATCCTGCCCTTGGTCGGCCCCTCTTCCTTTTGCCCTCCACTCTCCCTAGCATCAACATCTTCTCCAGGCTGCCCTGTCTTCTCATTATGTGGCCAAAGGATTTCAGTTTTGCCTTTAATATCATTCCCTCAATGGAGCAGTCTGGCTTTATTTCCTGGAGGATGGACTGGTTGGATCTTCTTGCAGTCCAAGGCACTCTCAGAATTTTCCTCCAACACCACAGTTCAAAAGCATTGATCTTCCTTCGCTCAGCCTTCCTTATGGTCCAGCTCTGGCAGCCATATGTTACTATGGGGAACACCATTGCTTTAACTATGCGAGCCTTTGTTGCCAGTGTGATGTCTCTGCTCTTAACTATTTTATTGAGATTTGTCATTGCTCTTCTCCCAAGGATTAAGCGTCTTCTGATTTCCTGACTGCAGTAAGCATCTGCAGTAATCTTTGCACCTAGGAATACAAAGTCTTTCACTGCCTCTATGTTTTCTCCCTCTGTTTGCCAGTTATCAATCAAGCTGGTTGCAATCATCTTGGTTTTTTTGAGGTTTAGCTGCAAGCCAGCTTTTGCACTTTCTTCTTTCACCTTCATCATAAGGCTCCTCAGTTCCTCTTCGCTTTCAGCCATCAAAGTGGTATCATCTGCATATCTGAGATTGTTAATGTTTCTTCCAGCGATTTTAACTCCAGCATTGGATTCCTCAAGCCCAGCATGTCACATGATGAGTTCTGTGTACAAGTTGAATAGGTAGGGTGAGAGTATACAGCCCTGCCATACTCCTTTCCCAATCTTAAAGCAGTCCATTGTTCCGTGGTCTGTTCTTACTGTTGCTACTTGGTCGTTATACAGATTCTTCTGGAGGCAGACAAGATGACTTGGTATCCCCATACCACTAAGAACTTGCCACAATTTGTTATGGTCCACACAGTCAAAGGCTTTAGAATAGTCAATAAAACAGAAATAGATGTTTTTCTGAAACTCCCTGGCTTTTTCCATTATCAAGCAGTTATTGGCAATTTGGTCCCTAGTTCCTCTGCCTTTTCTAAACCCAGCTTGTACATCTGGCAATTCTCGCTCCATGAACTGCTGAAGTCTACCTTGCAGGATCTTGAGCATTACCTTCCTGGCATGTGAAATGAGTGCCACTGTTCGATAGTTTGAACATTCTTTAGTGTTTCCATTTTTTGGTATGGGGATATAAGTTGATTTTTTTCCAATCTGATGGCCATTCTTGTGTTTTCTAAATTTGCTGGCATATCACATGCATTACCTTGACAGCATCGTCTTGCAAGATTTTGAACAGTTCAGCTGGGACGCCGTTATCTCCTGCTGCCTTGTTATTAGCAATGCTTCTTAAGGCCCACTCAACCTCACTCTTCAGGATGTCTGGCTCTAGCTCACTGACCACACCGTCAAAGCTATCCCCGATATTGTTATCCTTCCTATACAGGTCTTCTGTATATTCTTGCCACCTTTTCTTGATCTCTTCTTCTTCTGTTAGGTCCTTGCCATCTTTGTTTTTGATCATACCCATTTTTGCCTGGAATTTACCTCCGATGTTTCTAATTTCCTGGAAGAGGTCTCTTGTCCTTCCTATTCTATTGTCTTCTTCCACTTCTACGCATTGCTTGTTTAAAAATAATTCCTTATCTCTTCTGGCTAACCTCTGGAATTTTGTATTTAATTGGGCATATCTCCCCCTATCACTGTTGCCTTTTGCTCTCCTTCTTTCTTGGGCTACTTCTAGTGTCTCAGCAGACAGCCATTTTGCCTTCTTGGTTTTCTCTTTCTTTGGGATGTATTTTGTTGCCGCCTCCTGAACAATGTTGCGAACTTCTGTCCATAGTTCTTCTGGGACCCTATCTACTAAATCTAGTTCCTTAAATCGATTCTTCACCTCCACTGCATATTCCTGAGGGATATTAGTGAGCTCATATCTAGCTGATCTGTGGGTCTTCCCTAATCTCTTGAGTCTGATCCTAAATTGTGCAAGAAGAAGTTCGTGATCGGAACTACAGTCAGCTCCAGGTCTTGTTTTTACCGACTGTATAGATGTCTGCCACCTTTGGCTGCAAAGGATGTAGTCAATCTGATTTCGGTGTTGTCCATCTGGTGAAGTCCATGTATAAAGCTGCCTCTTAGGTTGTTGGAAGAGAGTGTTTGTTATGCAGAGTGAGTTGTCTTGGCAAAATTCTATCAGCCTATGTCCTGCTTCGTTTTGTTCTCCCAGGCCATGCTTACCTGTAATTCCAGGTGTCGTTTGACTGCCCACCTTAGCATTCCAGTCTCCCGTGATGAAAATAACATCTCTTTTAGGCGTGTTGTCCAGTAGGTGCTGCAGATCCTCATAGAACTGCTCTACTTCAGCTTCTTCAGCATTTGTGGTTGGGGCGTATATTTGGATCACTGTGATGTTAGATGGCTTGCCCTGAATTCGAATTGAGATCATTCTATCATTTTTTGGATTGTATCCAAGCACTGCTTTAGCCACTTTACTGTTAATTATGAAGGCTACTCCATTTCTTCTGTGGTCCTCTTGTCCACAGTAGTAGATCTGGTGGTCATTTGATGTGAAGTGGCCCATTCCAGTCCATTTCAGTTCACTGACACCCAAAATGTCTATCTTTAATCTTGCATCTCACCAATAACCACATCCAATTTGCCCTGGCTCATAGATCTTACATTCCAGGTTCCAATGGTCTGTTGATTCTTAGAACATTGGATTCACCATTCAGCAGCTAGTTGGCTGCTAGCTGTCCTTTCGGCTTTGAGCTAGCTGTGTCATCACATCTGGGGCTAGCTGAACTCATCCTCTGTTCCTCCCCAGTACATTTTGACCATCTTCTGACCTGGGGTCTCATCTTCTGATGGTATACCAACATATCTCTGGTTGTACTGATCCATTTAGTTTTCACGGCAAGAATACTGGGGTGGGTTGCCATTACCTTCCCCAGGGATCGCATTTAGTCTGACCTCTCTGTCATGACCTTCCCGTCTTGGGTGGCCCTTCATGGTTTAGCTCATGGCATCATTGAGGCGCTCAAGCTCCAGCACCACAACAAGATAACGATCTGAATTTTCTAATTGGGAGAATTTAACTTAATTTCATCATTCAGCTTGACATTTACCTGCTGAATTCCTGAAATTGTTTTCTTGTAGATAAAAATATGATCAGATGACAGGTCTACTACGTACATAGTATCAATATATATTTAGTGAGGTGTTCATTTTCCACCTCTTTCATTCAAGAGCCTTCTCCAGGTAGCATGTAAACAAAATAGCAAACCAGCAATAAAATCTAATCAAATTCCAATTACTTAGGTTGGGGGCTGACACACCATAGCTGATAGTGAGTTGTGTTACTCTAGTGCTACAATGAAAACAGTGGTCTACTTTTCATCCTCCAGATTATTTTCCAAGTTAGAGATAATACTGAAAATATTCCAGTATCTCAGGGTAGAGTTAAGTGACTGCATGTAAGTCAGTTGTAGCTAGAAAAGACTTGATCTAGATTCAGATTAGTTTTTTAAATTGTTTTAAGGTATAAATCTTTTAAAAGTTAAAGTTTGAATGAGGAAGAAGGCCTGATAAGTAGGAAGGGAAGTATCTATTGTCACACTGCTACTGATGGGCACCACGTAGGCAATTCCAGATTTAGCAGAAGTCTATGGTCGCAGTCTAGAATTGTTCTGTTCAGACTATGAGGCAGCCAGACAGAATTATTATCAAACACTCTTTATTAAGTAACTATTTACAATAAATAAGTCCTTATGGTCAAGAGATAGACAGGTTCTGATCAAGACCAGCTGGGTAATAATGAGGAAACTGGCATGGTTGCAGGAGGAGGCTGTAGTAAAACAGTGGAGCAGGATTCACTGACAGAGGCTGGAAGGCTGGAAGAAGCTACACGGCACTACTGAAGCTGGAGATGAATGCCCATCCATGATAATAATAATAATTATTATAATAATAATTTATTAACTATTATTATTATTTATTAAAGTATAAAAAATCATGCCTCATTCAGAGATTGTGGTTTAAAATCTCTTCCCAGTTGTGTTCCCACCTTATCATTTCTGCTTTTCAAAATACACTCAAAGATTATTTAATTCATTAAATAATTTTCACATTAGTTTTATGTCATGTAGGATTTATGATAAATATTTTGGTAGGTAGGTAGGTAGGTAGGTAGGTAGATAGATAGATAGATAGATAGATAGATAGATAGATAGATAGATAGATAGATGCTGGCAAGCTGGAAACTTTTTTTTTTTAATTAAATTATAAAAACGCATGCCTCAATCTTACATTGTTGTTCAAAGTCTCATCCCAGGTGTGCTCCCACTTTATTGTTTCTGCTTTTAGAAATGCACTCAAAGATTATTTAACTCATTAAATAATTTAACGCTTCATTACTTTTCCTGTAAGTTTTGTGTCATGTAGCATTTATTATATATATTCTAACCTAAAACTTAATATATAATGGAGCTGGCAAGCTGAAAAATAAAGCACTGGCCTTTATCTTCACAGATTTTTCCTGAAAACAGAATGTGGTCATGGCCCAAGGCGTGTTTAAAATTAGAACAACTAGTCATATAAACCAAAAGTAAAAGTGCTTAAGGATATTAAGTACTACCTTGGTCTCTATAGTGGTTGATGGGGAGAAGATGATCAACAATTTGCATTTATTTAAATGGATGTTTTTTGTCCAGATACGACCACCCTGAGAAACCATCTATGAATGTGAAAGTCCCTTCTTAGTAGCTATTTTGTGAGAGCATCCAAATAAGGACTTCAGACTTACAAACATGTCCAGCACTGAAAGCTTGTTGACTTTGGCCTAATCCAGCTCCTAAAGTTTTAATGTAGATGAGAAAGAAATCTGTTCTGGGTCAAGACCTAGAATATCTAAACGGCTAGAATTCAGATTAGCTGGTGATAGATCCCATGCTGGAAACCTAAGTGTAGGATTCCTCTAATGCTCTTTCTCTGGAACTGTCTTTCTGAGTGCAGTCCTCCAATTGGTTGCTGGATGACTAAGACCATCAGAGATATTGTTAGCAAAGGAATGCAAGAACCATTGACAGATAAGTATCAAAACCTCATCCTAAAATAGAAGGAGGTGTAAGAAAAACTCAAATCAATCATGCTTGATATTCTATGGCAGCAGTTCTCAAAGTGTGGTCTGGGGCCCCAGGTGTCATGCACTGCCTACCGCTGAGTAAAGCACAGACACTGGTTCAGTTGAAGCAGGTTCTGTTTTATTCATCACGTAGTGTCAGTTGTAGAAAAAAGCTGAGAGTGAAGGGAGCGCGCCGGTGCGGGGTTTAAATACCCCGCACCGGTCAGCGCCCCCTCTCCTTAGGTTACGTCACCCGCCCTTTGTCCTGCATTCTTTCGTGCCGGTAGGTGTAGGGTTGCGGGGCCCCTGCGGGTGCCCCGGGATCGCCCATCATCGGTCTCCTCCTTCAGCCGATGATTGCTGTCCGCTGGGCGATCTCCGTGGCGCTCCTGCTAATAGCTTGGGTGTGCCTCGTGATTCGCCTTGTCTTTGTCTTCTTTTCCTTCTCTTTGTGTCGTGATGGCTTTGCATGCTATGCTTATTTTGTATCCCTTCCTTCTGCTTCCTTGTCTTTGTCATGTGTGCCGATGTGCTGATGTCTTCAGCTCATCGGCACTCATGACACCAGGGGTCCCTGAGACCCTTTCAGTGGGTCTGTGAAGTTGAAGTAAGCCAGGAGGTGGGCCTCCTCTGCAGTAGCTCCTACCCCCCGGAACATCTTGTCTCTGGAGATGAGGTTACCCCCATCGCTCCTGGCCTTCTGGAGGAATTTGAAGACCTGGCTCTGCCACCTGGCTTGGGGCGGGCTGGGGAGTCATCATGTTTGGGGATGGCTAGTGCCCTAAAATGCTCCTCCAAGCAAGGAATGAATTGAATCATAGCCATCTGGACTTTATTTTTATATATTTATTGGTTATTTGTAATTGTATTTTATAGAGAGTATTTTTATATATTGATATTCTAGAGGTGACGGACTCATCCCTGGGGGAGCTGGGGGTGTTGACGACTGACAGGAAGTTCTGGCATGGGATGGCCCATGAAGTCACGAAGAGTCAGAAGCGACTAAATTAATAAACAACAACATTTTTTATATATTATGACTTTATGGTATGTTTATTGTTTTGTAGACCATTTTGTTGTAAACTGCCCAGAGTCCCTCTGGTAGGAGGAGATGGGCCACCCAAATTAGATAGATAAATAAATAAATAAAATGAATAAAATGTATAGGAACCACTTCTCTATGGTATAATAGAGGACAAAGGAAATTCTGGCAGGATTTCAAGATTCTATCATTAAACCTTACAACAATAAAATAGAGTTCTAATAGTCCCTGAGGTGTCTCTTTCCAGACTTAGCCTACCCTGAAGGGCTGACATCCATCTGTCTCTCTATTTGCATGTCACTTCTATCTCTCCCTCAACGATCTATCTATATCTATCTACCTATCTATCTCTTATCATTGATCTATCTATCATCTATCCATTGACATATCTGAAAGCTGAAACGTCCCCTGTCCAAGCTCCAAGTTATGTGGGGATGCTGCTTTCACAACATTTTCTTGGCAGACTATAGAGGGGTGGTTTGCCATTCCCTTCCCTAGTTGTCACCTTCCCCAGCAAGCTGGGTGCTCATTTTACCGACTGCAGAAGGATGGATGGCTGAATTGAACTGAGCTGGCTACCCAAGAATCCAGCTTCCGCTGGGATCGAACTCGGGTCATGGGGAGAGTTTCAGTTACAGTACTGTGACCCACCACTCTGTGCCAAACAAGGCTTTCATATTTAGAGACTGTTTAAACCACTTGATACTTATTATTCCCACATAGCAAGGGAGACTGATAATTAGGTGGACCAAATTTCATTCTATTTATAAAGTTATAAACAGAATAATGGTCCAGATGGATTTGAAGTGAGATATTAGAATTAATTAAAAGAATCCTTCCCATGGGGAATGACTGTTGTTTTGAATTCTGGATAAAAAAAAATAGATTGGACAATTTAGACTTCCTGGAATTGGGCGAACCACTATAATTTGTTCACCTACTCAAGCCTCTGAAGGCTTTACAGAAAGATGTGAAAAATAGAAAGCAAGTCTGAAATGAGTCAAAATCTAAACCCAGTTCTGGGGAGTTGTGAGTAAGAAGAGCAATGTTCAAGTTTAGATTGATGCTTTTCTCTCAACAGCTGCGTTTGGAATAGGCCATTGTTGAAATCCAGGAGACTGTCTCAATTTTTACCCTTTGTGAAGCACATATGATTTTCCTTCTGATGTTTCCCGTGATCAAAGTAAATGCACTAAATTGCTTGGTGGTTAATCCTTTCCCTGTTCTGCATGAATTGCACCAGCCAGCCAATCTCTTAATCGGAGGGATGGTTTCTCAGACTGTACCTGTTTTCAATGAAGATTGGTTTGATGAATATCCATCATATAGGATATTAGAGAATATAAAGTAAGCAAATATCTATCCTCACCTAATGGGACCTTGCCGTTTCTTGGCTTTTGCAGATCACACCTTTTGTTTCTGTGAGGAACAAAATGCTCAAAGGAGATGAAGACTTTCTTATCCACTCTGTTTCCTCAGTTTCTGCATTGGTCTAGGTGAAAATGCTGTTCTTCCATTATAAATGATCATTCTGCTTTTTAAAAATATCATGAAACTATGAGAAACAATTTAAAAAACTGTTTTAGCATTGTTAATACTGTAAATAACTAGATTAGGAAGACCTTGTTGAAGATTTCAGTTCAGATGCACAGATCAGTAGGTGATAGAAAGTGTCTCTGGAATTCCTCTGGGTTCTATACTGATCTCTTCTCTCCTCTGATTTTTTTATTAATTTCCATGAACAATCTTAAGTTCATCCTTTCTGTCTTTGTTCCACAAGCATATACTCTCTTCTTCGGGTACCTCCTAGTAGGCTGCATCTTGGTAGAAGCTTTTTCTTCCTACTTCATAGATTTCTGTCAATGCTTTCTGTCAAAGATACCACCCTGCTTCAAATGTCTCTGCAAATTTGGGATTGCACTCATCATGAAAACAAGAAATAACTGGAGAAAACCCCCAATAATTGCATTTCTGCCTCAACTATATAAAGTAAAATATGAAACTGCATTAGAATTCCTAAATATTATCTGAATCATGAAGAAACCACATACAAAGGTGATAAGTAGGTAGGTAGGTAGATATAGATAGATAGAGATTGAACATGAAACTTTTCAACCATGAAGTTCCTCTACTACATAAAATTAGAATGATACAATGAAAATCAATTTAATCTATCCAATTTTTATGGAACACTTGCTTTCTCAAAGTCTTTCTTTATTTACAGCATGATCACAAAATTCTACCAGCATGTACTTTCCTTAGAATTTGCTCTAAAGGAGATCAATGGGAATCCACAAATCTTGTCCAATGTCACACTTGGTCTCCATGTATCAGACAGCTACAATGATCCAAGAATGACCTATCGAACCACCCTGGACCTGCTTTTCAAATCAAATAGATTTCTCCCCAACTACGAATGTGGCATCCCTAAAAAACTCATGGCCATCATTGGAGGACTTGGATCTGATACTTCTTCCCATATTGCAGGCATTATAGATTTCTACAAGATTCCTCAGGTTGGTCTGTGGAAGGGGGAAATTAACCAAGTCTTCTGTTTGTATTTATACTCCAAAAATATAGCTGGAGTTCTGTATTTTATCCCCCATAATACTGCCAAAGTAGAGCCAGTTTGGTGTAGTGGTTAATGGATCAGGCTAGAAACTGGGAGACCCTGAGTTCCAGTTCCACCTTAGGAACAAAGCCAGTTGGGTGACCTCGGGCCAGTCCCTCTCTCTCAGTCCTGGGAAGAAGAAGGCAATGCAACCCACTTTTGCAGTCTTGCCAGGAAAACTTCACTGACTGGTCCAGGCAGTCTTCAGAAGTCAAAACTGACAAAAAAGCACAGAAGTGCACTCACACACTATCACCAAAGCTAGACTTAGTGAGTAACTGAAAATCACTCAGCCAGCATAAGCATCATGGATTTCCATGCTACTTTCCCTGTTTCTACTCAAACATCTTCCCTAATAGATTCTCTGAATGAATGAGTACTGCAGTATGTCATGAGTAATGACGGTGAGCAGGAGGGGGCCTCTATCCAGGGGGGAAAATGCATGCGTAGTACTGAGGAATTAAGCAGCCATTCAAAGAGACACAGATCAGGCTGGCCTTAGCTTTTGTGGTTTATATGTCTGGGTTTTTCCCACACTTATTCAGTTTGTTAGGATTCTGTTATGTAGCAGTAATAAACACTAGAGAACTACTCCTCATCTCAGTGTGTGTCTCACTGTTAGGACACAGTAATTGCATTATCTTCTGATACACAGAGGAACTGGTAGTACAGGGACAATTCTTTTTTTTTTTCAACTGTACCCCAAAGAGGTACAGAGAGAAGATACTTGGGCTTAGACCAACTTATCAGTTTAACTTGACTTTCTTTCAGCTTACGTATGGTTCATATCCACCAGAAGAGTTTCATAACAGCCAATTCTCATCACTTTACTCTACAGCCCCAAATGAGGCTCCTCTATTCATTGGGATTGTCCGATTGCTACACCATTTTGCATGGAAGTGGGTTGGGCTGTTTGCTTCTGAGAGTGAGAGCGGAGAACAATTTCTGCAGAAAACACAGCTTTTGTTTTCACAAAATGGAATCTGTTCAGCCTTCCTAGAAAAAGTCCCCAGAATACCCACTTATGAAGACTTGGATAAATTTAGTGGTATCATATTTACTCTTTATAGACATTACAATGAGAGAAAGACGAACACATTTGTCATCTATGGAGAATCTCTGTTGCTTGTGTGGCTCTCATGTGTCATTTATTTGTTGGATCCTGTATTGAGAGCAAATATATCCTTTAGAAAGGTTTGGATCATGACTAGTCAATTTGATTTTATCCTAACAGGAGTTCAGAAGACTTGGAATCTCCAGTTGTTCAATGGGACCATTTCCTTTCAAATTCCATCAAATGAGGTTCTGGGATTCAAGGAGTTTGTTCAGTCCATAAAACCTTATTTGAGGCAAGGAGATGGATTTATAAAGGAATTTTGGGAGCAAGCATTTGACTGTTTCTTTCCTAATTCAGGATTGCCAGCAATGGACATTGGACAATGCACTGGGGAGGAGACCCTCGATAGTCTTCCTGGACCTTTCTTTGAAATGGAAATGACTGGTCATAGTTATAGTATCTACAATGGTGTCTTTGCTGTGGCTCATTCTTTGCAGGCCTTACTCTCAAAGGGATCAAACCAGGGCAAAAGAAAGCTGGGAAACATGGTTCGACTTACAGTTCCTGAGCCTTGGCAGGTAACATCTCTACACTTTCTTTTCAATGAAGAATTTAGTACGACTTGATTAGGATGGCAAAGAAGGCTAAGATTTCAGCACTGGATATGTATGCTTCAAGTAGCTAAGGTGAAAACATTGTTCTTACCCAAATTGTACACCCAGCCAAATGAATCCAGAGTAACCTGTATTGAACTCTTTTCTCCAAGTATTACCATATTATTTTCTTCTCTGTCTCCCCCCACCTCACTATCTTTTTCCAAACAGCTCCACCCATTTCTTCAAGGCATTTCTTTTAACAACTCAGCTGGAGAAGGAGTCTTCTTTAATGACAAAAGGGAAGTAAAAGGAGGATTTGATGTTATCAACCTGATCACTTTTCTGAACGGGTCCTTTCAGAGGGTTAAAGTTGGAAGGCTAGATCCTAATGGGGCAAAAGGAAAAGAATTGGTCATTGATGAAAATAGGCTTCTCTGGCACCCAGGTTTCAACCAGGTATGGTCAAGAAAATGTCAAGAAGTCCTCTTTTGGGAGGGACCATTTTTTAAAAACTTTTCATATGCTCATGGTAACATTCATTTGTCTAAAAAATGGGGTCATTCTGTAACACTGTATTAATGTTTTGAAAAACTATGATACATAATTATACTTGAACATATGTCTTTGTTATATTTTCTTTTAAAAACTATAATTCATTCAATTTTTCCCCAAACCTTCCTACTTGTCTTATTACTTTTCATGGCATAAATAGTTCAAAATATTTTAACGGTTAACTTGTTCTCATGTACATAGAAACAATAAACCTGTGATCACCTTCTGAGCTCTCTTTCATGTTCTCAGCAGGTTCTTCCCATTTCTCTGTGTAATGAGTACTGTTACCCAGGATTATGGAAGAGAAGGGTGGAAGAGAAACCATTTTGCTGCTATGACTGTGTTCCATGTCCAGAAGGAAAGATTTCAGATAAGATGGGTCAGTTGTGAAGTTCTCCATTTGATCATGACATGGGCTTAAAAGAAATGTTTCCCTCAGAGCTAAGGAAAGTAACTATATGATGGGCATATAACTAAAGTATTGTATTAGTAAGGACATGTTTCCTCAGATGAAGTCCAGGGAGCCATGTGAATCTCCCTGACAAATGATCTGAAAAATATATAAAGGCTATGTTAAGTTGCAAAATTCTGGTATTCTCACAGGTATTCCTGATGAGTTGGCATTTGTGCCCAACATTTCAGAAGAAGCCTTCTGGAAGCCTACTTTATAATTCAGAGATGGACATACTCCATGAGTTTGCCAGAAATGGTACATTTTGGTCTAAGACGAGCAAAACACTAGAAAATGAACATGAGGGGGAAATGTTCTTTGAAAGTAATATCTTTGTTTTACTAAGAATTTATAAATTTAAGGCTTTATGCTGACTTACTCTTCCACAAGTAGAAAATTCAAAGGGTTTTGATGAAGGATACTAGTTTATCCCCTCACAGTCAATACTATCAACATCTGCTGCTGCTGCTCCTAAATTCCACAGTTCAATCTGCCAATTCCCCCTTTTTCCCCCAGTTCTGCACATTCAGAGTACTGTTAACATTTTGAAATCTCAAAAGTCTGCATTGTGAATACTCACTGTCCTTAACATTTCAAATCCCCTTTCCCCCTTTGGTCCCTTATGATGATACTGAGTAAATATTATATTTCAGTATCATATTGCAATATGGAGATAGATTTAAGACAGAATGAACACCAAAGATACTACAGTTTGACTTGGTTGGTCAATGACTGAGATTTCTTTTGATTTCTAATGTAGAGATGGAAGATTGTTTCAAATGTCCTGAAGATCAGTATCCCAGCAAGGAGCAAGATCATTGCATCAGCAAAAAAACAAGTTTCCTGTCTTATGAAGAACCTTTAGGGATCTCCTTGGCATCATCTGCTGTTGCTTTTTGCTTGATAACAGCCTGGATACTTGGAACATTTATTAAGCACAAGGACACCCCCATAGTGAAAGCCAACAACCGGGACCTCACTTACACCCTCCTGGTGTCCCTTTTGCTCTGCTTTCTCTCTCCCTTTCTCTTCCTCAGCCAACCTGGGAAAGTGACCTGCCTCCTCCAGCAACCAACTTTTGGCCTCATCTTCTCAGTGGCTGTTTCTTGTGTCCTGGCCAAAACCATCACTGTGGTTGTGGCTTTCATGGCCACCAAGCCAGGATCTCAGATGAGGAAATGGGTAGGGAAAAGACTGGCCCTTCTGATTCTTCTTTCCTGCTCTCTTTTCCAAGCCATCATTTGTTCTGTGTGGTTGGCAACCTCTCCTCCATTCCCTGAGTTAGACATGCACTCCTTTATGGAAACCATGCTTTTGCAATGCAATGAAGGCTCCATCCTCATGTTCTATTTTCTCCTGGGCTACCTTGGCTTCTTGGCTCTTGCCAGCTTCATTGTGTCATACTTTGCACGTAATTTGCCTGACAGCTTTAATGAAGCCAAGTTTATTACTTTCAGCATGTTGGCTTTTTGCAGCGTCTGGGTATCCTTTGTGCCAAGCTACCTGAGCACGACAGGGAAAGCCATGGTGGCTGTGGAGATCTTCTCCATCTTGTCCTCCAGTGCTGCCTTACTGGGATGTATCTTTTTCCCCAAATGTTTCATCATTGTGCTGAGGCCAGAACTGAACAACAAGGAGCAATTGATAAAAAAAAATCAAGTTATATAAATACATTTTCCCATTCCAATGACATTTTCAAGTTCCAATGAAGCATATTAGTATCCAAGTAATACATGTAGTATTATTTTCATTTAATCAAACTTTAAATCTGTGCAGTTCAATATGCTTATTAATATACAGGATTGTCCATTCTTCTGTGTCCAAGAAGTGATTTTAATGAAATTTATTTGCATACATGATTTAAGAGAAACCAGTGTATAAATGCAATTGAAACCAACCCAGGTTTACTTTCTGTCTTAGCTCTCCTCATTATTTGGAATCTAGCCTCCAGTATCGCACTAAATGGCCAAAGCTATAAGTCAGAGCACAGAATTAATTGAATCATCTCAATTTATGTCCTTCTCCTTTTCCTTCTTCCAATGATACTGTCAGGTGTATATAAGGAAGGTTTTATCAGAGAAAATGATTTAAAAAATATTTAAAAATGTAAGTCAAAAAGTATGAATTGGTGTCATTTATTTTTTTTTTGCATAAATATGGAAATAGGAATCAGTGAATTGTTGGCAATTTACATTATACTCCATTAAATGGTAATAAATGGAAGAACCAGGGATGAGTTTTAGAAAACCTGTGCAATAATATGAGTGAGATGGGTGGTGAAGAGACTTGAAATATAAATAAACAAATAATTTCTTGGGGGAAAAACACATGTTTTATGTTTATCTTGTACAGTATGTGGTTTTGATAATAAGAAAAAGTGAGGATTTTTTCTCCCCAGGATCTCCTAGCTGTGATGCTCCAGGAACTATATATATATATATATTTAAAAAAAACCCTCTGGGTTTCTATATTTCTCTCTGTCTCTATCTCTATTTCTATCTTTCTACATTTCTCTCTACCTTTAATGTTAGGGTTCCATGGACAGCATTGAAAAAAGTTTCAGATATCCACCAGTGATAGAGAAAACAAGCAGGTTTTCTTTGCTGGTCCATTGAAATGATTGTAAATGGGTAGCTTCTGCTTTTTTAGGATCAACTGTCAAAACTAAAGAAACAAGCAGTCAAGAAATCTGCTGCAAATTAGTATGTAGTAGAGCAGCCATGAAGGCCTTAGAGAAGGTATTTAAACGTTGGGATGTGTCCATGCGTTCAAAGTTCAGAATCATGCAAGGCATGGTATTTTCTGTGACATTCACTCTATGGAAGTGAATATTGGACTTTAAAGAAGCAGGATAAAGAAGCAAGTGTTGGGGAACACCCTTGAGAATACCATGGACGGCCAAGAAAATAGACCAATGGACCATCAAACAAATCAACCTAGGGTTCTTACTTGAAGCACAAATCACCAGGCTCAAAGGATCCTACTTTGGACACATTATGAGAAGACCCAGCTCTCTGGAAAAGCATTCTTTTCATGCTAGGAAAGGTGGTGGGAAAGAGAAGAAGAAGATGACCTGGAGCAAGATGGAAAAACTCAGTTAAAGTGCCAAAGAATGCACCATTGGGAGACTTGAAAGAACAGGTTAGGAATACACCATCATGGAGAAAATCTATCTGGCCTGTGACATGAAAACAACTTGATTGCACATAATCAATCAATCAATCAATCAAATCATTTAATTGCTAAGAATTGACCACAAGAGAAAGTTCTGTTAAAAAACCTTAATTCAGCAATTGGAATTATACTTATCAATCATCTCTTGTTCCTTTCATCCTTGATCACAAAATCACAAAATCACACACAAAAATGAAATAGTATAGAACCACAGATGTACACAACTTCCTGAATGTCAGTGTTGAGCATTTCTAAATCTAAACTAAGCCTAAATTCAATTCTAAACAGACCAATATAGTCCACAGTGGAGCAGTCCTTCAGAAGACTTATTGCGATTAGACATTAGAGCAGGCAGACACAGAAGCACATGTGCCTTTTCTAAGACGTGACAGCCTGCTCTGAGGTTTTCCTTCTATGGAGATCCTGAAAAAACTTTGCAGACCCATCATCGCATCCTCTTCTGCATTCACAGTTTCTGATCCAGAAAAATCCTGCATAGAGCATCAATCTCCCCTGCCCCCCCACCCCCTTCCAAATCCTCTGTATCAGACCTATTTACTTCTGATTCATACTGCAGTGAAATGTGAGAAGCATTCATGATTTCTATAATAGAGCTATTACAATGATCTCCGCTGATGGGTGGAAAATGGCCAGGTTTGTATGTCATGAATGTACCAGTTAAGAAGTCAGGTCTATATAAGACTCGTGAGTGGTTATGTAATGATTGCCTATTCCAATAAAAGGAGTCTCATCAGTAGTTACTAGAGAAAACTAATTTATTGAATGAGTAGTGTGCAAAGTACGAAGAAAGCTGAGAATGAGCAAAAGCGCGCCAAACACAACTTAAAAAGCCTTGCTCCCGTTGCGAACCCTCCCCTCAGGCTAGCATAGCAACCACCCACCCCAGATGCTAGCAACCGTTAGAACCGGCCTGAGAAAGTAACCTTGAACAGCAGAGATAACCCAAACATACATTCCAGAAGATCACAAGTCAGCCCAAAGGCAATTTACCAGCGTGGCCAGGCAGGCACGCAACTGCAGCTATGACATGTGAAACGTTACGAGGAACCATAAACATCGGAACGGGAACATGACAGGTTATGATCCACCATGAAACTTTTTTTTAAAACATAAAAACAGTTATTTGTGCAGGTTTCAGAAACTCTAAGTTTCACATTTCAAAGAAACCCCAAGGAACCCAAAACTGATATCCTTTGATACTGTGCTAAATGCATGTTCAAAAGTTTTTGAATAGGTTTGTACTATATTTATGCAGTGGTCTGTTAACTGAAAGTATAAGAACTGTGAAGGTGGCTGCTGCAAACGTTGGACATCCTTTGAGTCCCTATAGCCAGCCTTCTAATGGTAAGCAAGAAAACTAGGTTGCCCAAGTCTTGTTAGCTTCGTGTGTTGAAGGGGAGAAATAGTTAGGTTGAAGAATCTTGGAATATGGTTTAAAATGTAGTAGCCTCAGCAGTTCTTTTGGAATGGGTGACCATAAGAAATCTTAATAACAAGAACAAGAACAATAATCCTCCATCAATCCTCCTTTGGCAGAAATAACCAATTCTAAAAGTTTCCTATAGACAGCAAACAGTCTTTCTCTTTTATTTGTCAGCAATATCTCAGAGCGAGAAAGATCACATGATGTACTAAATCCTCTTTTTTAGTTCCTCCCTGTGGTTTAGCTCAGGCCTGAAAACAACGATGTAGCATTTTGGCAAAAAATATGCATCCCAGCAAGGCGGTGCTGTCCAAGTTTCCTGTAGCATCACTATGTCCGTGCCATACAGGAGGCCTGAGGGGCTGAGTTCTCTATTGCGATGCCAACCGGCTATATCCCAAGAGAATTTTTAAATGGTTTACGTCGCACTGGTCCACATGGTTCCAGATTACAGCTGGTATTGATCTCTCTGGGCCAGAACGATCTATATGGGGCAGTTGATTATGAGGCATGGATTCAGATAGTCATTTTGTTTCTGGATCTGATACAATACTATCAATTCTTCCCAAAAATATACAGTTATTATAAAGATCAGCTCTCTTTTCCCTGGTTGTGGGTATTGCTCTTCATTATCATGGCTGTCAATACTCAACCGACTCTGGTCTAGTTCTAATGCCTCGACATCTATGGGTTCAGTAGCTGCTATTGTTGGCAATGGGCTCCAACTTTCCCTCACATTTTCTGATTGTTGGGCTTGTGTGTAACTGAGAGTCAGTATCAGGAGGCTGCTGTACCTCTGGACTCCTACTAGTAATATTGGCTTGCAATGGTAAGTCACGTGCAACAGTTGGAGTATCTTCTTGCAAAGTAAAATCACTATTAGAGTCCATACTGTGATGCACTTACAGGGGCATTTCTGACACTTCCTTAGGCTGATCATACACTAAGAGCTTATCCTCAGGATGGTTATTTGGATGTTGCGTTAGATTGGCTGTCTGATTGTCCTTTCCTTCTATAAAGCTCTGGCCTGGACTAATATGCCTTCTTTTTTTCTTTGTCGGGGATTTTATGCCCTCAGAAGTAGGGCTTAAGAGCATTTCTGCAGAGGAGCAGCTAGAGGGAAGTAAGATACCGAGTCTCAGTTGCCTCAGTGACTGACTGCAGCATTGATTTAACTGTTTCAAACTTATTCAGAATCGATTGCTGTTCCTCGGGGGGAAGGTGGCAAACAGCTGTATCAGCTCTTCCTCATCTTTCACTGAATCATCCCACATCCAGGTCTTTTCTTTAATTAAGACTGGTTCATCTCCTTCCCTAAATTTGTTGTATTCTGACCGTAATAAAAAAGGAGTTCTCCATTTTACAGATAAGGGCCGCTTGTAATTAGAGGCTCCAAGGCTTATACTATCCTCCCTCTCAAACTTGGCTCTCCTCCCAGAATTGAGCAAAGGCTGAATACAGCTGTTATAAAACACGCGTGTTGGGAAGATATGGTATTTCCTTAGACGATCCTTAAGTTTAAGAAGCATTGCTGGGAAAGTGGACTGCATGAAAGTTAGCAGTATTCTTTTGGCTCCATGTCTGCTAGGCAGCCAGGAGATTTCTGTGAGCTTATTAGAATATATCCTACAGTGAATTAGCTGAGCAAGGGACTTTAATATTGCTTGTCTATTGTGCCACCTATCTCTGTTCAGAGGTGTATTCCTAACTTGCAGCAAGATCCAATGTCTCTGCAAGACCAGCCTCTTCACCATCTCATCTTCCCCCAAAGAGCCCTGCTCCACTGTCACTGACTGTATTTTAGAGGTGGGTTTTAGAGTACATATATTATTATCTGTTTCCTTATCTGATTTGGAGATGAGGTTTTCCATTAGACTCTTCAGTTCATCTATTTTTTTTTTTATTAGCATCCAAAAGTTGGTCAAATATGGTAATAACTGTTCGCGCTGTTAAGAGACAATTCTTAGCAACCAAATCTAAGTCTCCGTTGGAGTTTGTTCTAGTATGTGCAGTGTCCTCCCCTCTGTCTCCTATTATAGCCTCCTTTTCAAAGTTAGGACAGTCTTCCACATCCTAGGCTAGTAAAGAATGGAGATTATTGTCAGGAGTTACAGGAGTCGAAAGTGAAGGAAAACAAGACTTAGGTTTAGCGACCTTAAGCTGAAAAAGAAATCACTTATCTTCAGTTGTCTAGAAATCATCTCCGCCTTGTCTTGCTTGAAGTTTTCTCTTGGCTGGGTGTCCTGTTTCTGCCTCATTTTGATCTTTCTTTTCAAGGTCTTGCTTGTTTCTACTTTGTAGTTCTGCATTCTCAGTTAGTTTTAAAGTTGTGCTAATATTCCAGGGATCTTTTTAGTTGCATTGGGTATTGGATAATAAAAACAATCAAGCAAGCAAACCGTGGGGGAGCTCTTCAGAGCAGCTGCTGCCCTATTGCCATCTTGTCTTCATCCTTCAATAAAGAACTATGCATATCTCTAGCGGCTTGTGCTGTGACTTGCTGGATTTGGGGCATAAGGATCAAGAACCTCACAGAATACTTATTGTGATTAGACATTAGAGCAGGCCATCACAGAAAGACACTTGCCTTTTCTAGCAGGCTGTCATGTGTTAGAAAAGGCAAGTGTTTTCCTTCTATGGGGATCTTGAAAAATCTTTGCAGAAACATCATCTCATCCTCTTCTGAATTAAGTTTCAGATCTAGGATACACCTGCATGAAGGATCAATCTGCCCTGCACCCCCTTCATGTGCCAAATCCTTTGTGTCAGACCAATTCACTTCTGGATTCAGATTGCAGCCAAATGTGACAAGCATTCATGATTTCTATCATATTGCAATTACATTGATTTCCATTGACAGACAGAAAATGGCCAAGTTTGTATGTCAGTCACTCTTTGAGGGAGATGGGTGGTGACAAAATTCAAAATACAAATGAATGAAAATAAAATGAACATGCCAGGCAAAAAATCAGGTCTATATTTGACTCCTGGATTCCTTTGCTTCCTTAAAGGAGCAATCTATTTAGGTTAGTTGGATGGAGAGCTAATGACCAGTCCAAAATGACCTGTCCATGATCAGTTCTCCTTGAAGCTCCCAAGGGATGGGGACTTGCAGAAAGTGTTCTTTCTCTCTCTCCAGGAATTTCTTGGGTGGGCAGATTCTCTTTGGAGCAGGCATATCAAACAGCCATGGAGATTTTCACTTTGATACAGCAGGACAGATAAGATGATTCCAATAATTACACTTCCCTATGACCACACTCAGAAAAGGAGAAGCCATCATAAAGGACAAACAGAAAGTGAGGAAAAGAGATTTGAGAGGGAGGAAAATTAAGGAGAAGGCTTGTTTTTGTAATTTATATTTTTATACTATAGAAACACATACTGGTTTTGTAAATCATGTTTTCACCTGTATGTAGTATTAGATCACACTACTTTATAAGTATAGGTATCATAAGTTGTTGGAAAAATAGGAGAAAAGAGTATTAGTTATGTTTGCTGCCTTGAGTTATTTATAAAAAATAATAAACGGTGGATAGGAAATAAAATAAAATAAATAATGTCCAGAATAAAATTCATCATTTGTTTAAGTTCTTGCTGTGTATATGTCTGTATCAGCTCTTCTCCTGACCCACCTCCCACCAGCTGGACCATTCAGAATAACTTATTTCCCTTAACTTGAGGATATATTAGAAAGATTTGTCTCAAGAAACTCTGGAAGGGTTGGAAATTTTAAATAACCAACCACCACCACAAGAACAATGTTTTAAAAGGCACATGGCACTTATGGTGACTCAAAACATTCCACCCCAATATCAATATAAGCCAGTTTGGTCTAGTGTTTAAGGCAATGGGCTAGAAACCAGGAGACTGAGAGTTCTAGTCTCACCTTAGGCCTGAAAGCCAGCTGGGTGACCTTGGGCCAGTCATTCTCTCTCAGCCCAACCCACCTCACAGGGTTGCTGTTGTGGGGAAAATAGGAGGAGGAAGGAGTATTAGGTATGTTTACCACCTTGAGTTATTTATAAAAATAATAAAGGTGGGATAGAAAATAAATAAAATAAAATAAAATAAAATAAAATAAAATAAAATAAAATAATAATAATAATAACAACAACAACAACAACAACAACAATAATATGAAGAAGAGGAAGGACTCCCTAAATCCTCCTTTGACAGAAGTCTCAACTTCTATATGTTTCCTGTAGACATCAAACTGTCTTTCTATGCGTTTTTGATTCTCCACGTCTTGTTAGCTTGGTGTTGAAAAGGAGAAAGTGTTAGGTTGAAGAATCTTGGAGAACGTTTGAAAATGAAGCAACATCAGCATTTCTTTTTGGAATTGGTGACCCTCCTCCTCCTCCTCCCCCTCCTCAAGTCCTCCTTTGACACAAGTAACAATTTCTATACATTTCCTGTAGACAGGCAACAGTCTTTTTTATTTTTTTGTCAGCAATTTCTCATAGCGAGAAAGATCACATGTTGTACTAAATCCTCTTCATTAATTGCTCCCTGTGGTTTAGCTCAGGCCTGAAAACAATGATGTAGCATTTTGGCAAAAATATGCATCCCAGTAAGGCAGCGCTGGAGGACAAGATGGAGAAGACCTCCACAGCTACCATGGCTTTTCCTTTGGCGCTCAGATAGGCTGGGAAAAAGGAGACCCACACACTGCAGAAGGCCAGCATGCTGAAGGTGATGAACCTGGCTTCATTGAAGCTGTCAGGTAATTTACGGGCAAGAAAAGCCACAATAAAGCTGACCATGGCCAAGATACCCATGTAGCCCAAGACACAGTAGAAGAAGGAGGCTGAGCCCTCATTGCATTGCAGAATAATTTCTTTGGATTGCGAGTGCATGTCAAACTCAGGGAATGGGGGAGATGTTGACAACCAAAGAGTACAAATGCATACTTGGAAGAGAGGGCAGGACAGGACAGTTGAAAAGGCCAATCTTTTCCCCACCCATTTCCTCATCTGAGATCCTGGTTTAGTGGCCACAAAAGCAACAACCACCGTAATGGTTTTGGCCAGGACACTAGAAATGGCCACTGAGAAGGTGATGCCAAAAGTGGGTTGTTGGAGAAGGCAGGTCACTTTGCCAGGTGGGCTGAGGAAGAAAAAAGAGGAGAGAAAACAGAGGAGAAGAAAGACAAGAAGGATGTATGTGAGGGCTCGATTGTTGGCCTTAACAATGGGAGTGTCCCTGTGCTTAATAAAAATCCCAAGTACCCAAGATGTCGAGAAGAAGCAAGAAAGAGCAGTGGAGGCTAAACCAATTCCTAATGTTTCTTGAAAAGTTAGAAAGACCACTGGTTTCTGGATACATCCTTTCTTTTCTTTATTAGGATAGTGATCTTCTGAACATTCAAAACAGTCATCCATATCTGGAAGAAAAATCAAGGAATTTGTCATCTCTGCATTCCATATGTTTGAAAATTACTTTCTGAGGGGATGCCAGCTTTTATTCATAAATGAATTCTCTCCACTGGTTACCAGTTTGATCGTGTTTATATTAAAATGCCATTTTTCCTGAATTGTATCATTTAGGATTGGCATATGTGAGGTTCATTTGCACAAATTTGGACTTCTCCCATTTTTCCAAAACATGGAGAAGAAAACTGTGATAATGGATATAAGACTTCAGTAAGAGAACTAAAATGTTGACTCTGAGGTACAAATGAATATCATTCATCGAAATTCTTTTAGGTTTTCTCCTTCCTAAAGAGTGGTAAACTAAGGAAAGATCAGCCTTTTTACATGGAAAGAAGTGGTGTTTAACAAGGAAAAACAATCATCTAATTTTCCTGTCAAGGTAGGAAATATATAATAGTCTGATTCCTGCATTTGATCTCAACCTTTTTGATGCTTTTGTGTGCTATGTGCAGAATATTAGTTGGTTCTTTAAGCACTCACCCTATGTTTCTTTGATGGTTGAATATCTGATCCATTCACAAATCTTCCTTTCAGATTACTGAGGACTCCCATTCAAATGTTTACTGAGTCCAAGCCTGGTTATCACATATCATAAGGCCCAGCACATAATCCAGGAATCACCAACTCAGTGCCTGGTATTAATCATACTATATGAAAATTCTAAGAGTATAAAGTCTTTTAAACAATGGGTGACCATTGGCATTCTCAGTATTTGTTATTGTTGCATGAACACTGAAGATCATAGGGACAAGAACACCAGTGCAAAGACATTGCAAGTGTGAACATCAGCAACTTCTATTTCTACTACCATGACTTCTATAAATTAAGGTTTGTTTGGTGACATAAGATTTAGGTCGGTCTATCTATCTATCTATCTATCTATCTATCTATCTATCTATCTATCATTTTGTATCATCTACACAGCTACTCTTCAGCAAAGGATCATTACCTTGTCGTGGTGCTGGAGCTTGAGCACCTCAATGATGCCATGAGCTAAACCGTGAAGGGCCACCCAAGACGGGAAGGTCATGACAGAGAGGTCAGACTAAATGCGATCCCTGGGGAAGGTAATGGCAACCCACCCCAGTATTCTTGCCGTGAAAACTAAATGGATCAGTACAAGCAGAGATATGTCGGTATACCATCGGAAGATGAGACCCCCAGGTTGGAAGATGGTCAAAATGCTACTGGGGAGGAACAGAGGATGAGTTCAACTAGCCCCAGATGTGATGACGCAGCTAGCTCAAAGCCGAAAGGGCGGCTAGCAGCCGACGGTGCTGGTGGTGAACGGCGAATCCGATGTTCTAAGGATCAACAGACCATTGGAACCTGGAATGTAAGATCTATGAGCCAGGGCAAATTGGATGTGGTTATTGGTGAGATGTCAAGATTAAAGATAGACGTTTTGGGCATCAGTGAACTGAAATGGACTGGAATGGGCCACTACACATCAAATGACCACCAGATCTACTACTGTGGACAAGAGGACCACAGAAGAAATGGAGTAGCCTTCATAATTAATAGTAAAGTGGTGAAAGCAGTGCTTGGATACAATCCAAAAAACGACAGAATGATCTCAATTCGAATTCAGGGCAAGCCATCTAACATCACAGTGATCCAAATATACGCCCCAATCACAAATACTGAAGAAGCTGAAGTAGAGCAGTTCTATGAGGATCTGCAGCACCTACTGGACGACAGACCTAAAAGAGATGTTATTTTCATCACAGGAGACTGGAATGCTAAGGTGGGCAGTCAAATGACACCTGGAATTACAGGTAAGCATGGCCTGGGAGAACAAAATGAAGCAGGACATAGGCTGATAGAATTTTGCCAAGACAATTCACTCTGCATAACAAACACTCTCTTCCAACAACCTAAGAGACGGCTTTATAAATTGACTTCACCAGATGGACAACACCGAAATCAGATTGACTACATCCTTTGCAGCCAAAGGTGGCAGACATCTGTACAGTCGGTAAAAACAAGGCCTGGAGCTGACTGTAGTTCCGATCACAAACTTCTTCTTGCACAATTTAGGATCAGACTAAAGAGATTAGGGAAGACCCACAGATCAGCTAGATATGAGCTCACTAATATTCCTAAGGAATATGCAGTGGAGGTGAAGAATAGATTTAAGGGACTGGACTTAGTAGATAGGGTCCCGGAAAAACTCTGGACAGAAGTTCGCAACATTGTTCAGGAGGCGGCAACAAAATACATCCCAAAGAAAGAGAAAACCAAGAAGGCAAAATGGCTGTCTGCTGAGACACTAGAAGTAGCCCAAGAAAGAAGGAAAGCAAAAGGCAACAGTGATAGGCGGAGATATGCCCAATTAAATGCAAAATTCCAGAGGTTAGCCAGAAGAGATAAGGAATTATTTTTAAACAAGCAATGCGTGGAAGTGGAAGAAGACAATAGAATAGGAAGGACAAGAGACCTCTTCCAGAAAATTAGAAACATCGGAGGTAAATTCCAGGCAAAAATGGGTATGATCAAAAACAAAGATGGCAAAGACCTAACAGAAGAAGATGAGATCAAGAAAAGGTGGCAAGAATATACAGAACACCTGTATAGGAAGGATAACAATATCGGGGATAGCTTTGACGGTGTGGTCAGTGAGCTAGAGCCAGACATCCTGAAGACTGAGGTTGGATGGGCCTTAAGAAGCATTGCTAATAACAAGGCAGCAGGAGATGACGGCATCCCAGCTGAACTGTTCAAAATCTTGCAAGATGATGCTGTCAAGGTAATGCATGTGATATGCCAGCGAATTTGGAAAACACAAGAATGGCCATCAGAGTGGAAAAAAATCAACTTATATCCCCATAGTGAAAAAGGGAAACACTAAAGAATGTTCAAACTATCAAACAGTGGCACTCATTTCACATGCCAGTAAGGTAATGCTCAAGATCCTGCAAGGTAGACTTCAGCAGTTCATGGAGCGAGAATTGCCAGATGTACAAGCTGGGTTTAGAAAAGGCAGAGGAACTAGGGACCAAATTGCCAATAACTGCTTGATAATGGAAAAAGCCAGGGAGTTTCAGAAAAACATCTATTTCTGTTTTATTGACTATACTAAAGCCTTTGACTGTGTGGACCATAACAAATTGTGGCAAGTTCTTAGTGGTATGGGGATACCAAGTCATCTTGTCTGCCTCCTGAAGAATCTGTATAACAACCAGGTAGCGACAGTAAGAACAGACCATGGAACAATGGACTGGTTTAAGATTGGGAAAGGAGTACGACAGGGCTGTATACTCTCACCCTACCTATTCAACTTGTATGCAGAACACATCATGCGACATGCTGGGCTTCAGGAATCCAAGGCTTGAGTTAAAATCGCTGGAAGAAACATTAACAATCTCAGATACGCAGATGATACCACTTTGATGGCTGAAAGTGAAGAGGAACTGAGGAGCCTTATGATGAAGGTGAAAGAAGAAAGTGCAAAAGCTGGCTTGTAGCTAAACCTCAAAAAAACCAAGATTATGGCAACCAGCTTGATTGATAACTGGCAAATAGAGGGAGAAAATGTAGAATCAGTGAAAGACTTTGTATTCCTAGGTGCAAAGATTACTGCAGATGCTGACTGCAGTCAGGAAATTAGAAGACGCTTAATCCTTGGGAGAAGAGCAATGACAAATCTCAATAAAATAGTTAAGAGCAGAGACATCACACTGACAACAAAGGCCCACATAGTTAAAGCAATGGTGTTCCCCGTAGTAACATATGGCTGCGAGAGCTGGACCATAAGGAAGGCTGAGCGAAGGAAGATCGATGCTTTTGAACTGTGGCGTTGGAGGAAAATTCTGAGAGTGCCTTGGACTGCAAGAAGATCAAACCAGTCCATCCTCCAGGAAATAAAGCCAGACTGCTCACTTGAGGGAATGATATTAAAGGCAAAACTGAAATACTTTGGCCACATAATGAGAAGACAGGACAGCCTGGAGAAGATGTTGATGCTAGGGAGAGTGGAAGGCAAAAGGAAGAGGGGGCGACCAAGGGCAAGGTGGATGGATGATATTCTAGAGGTGATGGACTAGTCCCTGGGGGACCTGGGGCAGTTGACGACCGACAGGAAGCTGTGGTGTGGGCTGGTCCATGAAGTCACGAAGAGTTGGAAGCGACTAAACGAATAAACAACAAACAACACACAGCTACTATATTAGCTGCAGGATTCCCATAAATAAGTTTGGGAATCAACTATAAATATTTCCCTTTAAGAATTGATAAATGTAGTAAGAATATATATACACATTTAGGATTTTACATACATATAATGGATGGTTAATTAATGAAAAAATAATGATAAATTATTTTTAAAAAATGGCAAAAGTGATAACCTACCCGTTTGATTGGAAATCTTCGCTTCTGGGCATGGAACACAGTCATAGCAGCAGAATGGTGTCCCTTCAGTCCTTCTCTTCCAGTATCCAGGGGAACAGTGTTCATTACACAGAGAAACAGGAAGGACCTAGATACACAGACCTAGACCTAGACCTAGACCTAGACCTAGACCTAGACCTAGACCAGACCTAGACCTAGACATGAAAGAATATGGATTAGACAATGGAAATTGTCTAATCTGGATTAGATGAATGACCATCAACATTATTAATATTTGTTTTTGTCGTACAATCATGTGAAATCATAGGGACAACATCACCTAAGGAAAAGAGATTACAAGTGTAAAAAATAACAACTAACACTAATGTAAATTAAGGGTCACATGGTGAAATAAATTGTAATAATCTCTCTCTCTCTCTCTCTCCATTTATCTATATCTATCTATCTTCTGTAGAGGGGACAATAGCTGCAGAATTATCATACATAACTTTGATTTACGGACAACAAATTTTGATATATGGGAATAGACTATGAATATTCTTCTTCAAAATTGGTGAAACTAATAACCATGCACATACTAATCCAGAAATTCTTTCCCTTCAGATCTTCTCTTTCAGTATCCAAGGACATAGTGGCCATTATGGAGATAACAGGAAGAACCTCTCTCTCTCTTTCTCATCTATCTATCTATCTATCTATCTATCTATCTATCTATCTATCTATCTATCTATCTAGTCTGGATTAAATTTATCCCATACTTAAATAAAGTGTTGATAATACTATTATGGGCAGCATTTTTCAGAATATGGATTTTCCCTCCACCATAACAAAAATTCAGGGTTGAATTATCTTTGAAAAAGATGATAGGGGGACCCATTTTATTTCTGAAAGTAATAAACATTCATGAGGTCAATTTAGAGATGGACTGTGGTTCTCTGAACACAAGCATGACTTCATACCTGGTTAAAGCCAGGGTGCCAAAGGATGGTGTTCTCCTCAAGGATGAGTTCTTTTCCTTTTGGAGCACTGGGGTATAACTTTCCAACTTTAACTCTCTGAAAGGATCTGTTTGGAAAAGTGATCATGTTGACAATGTCAAAGCCACCTCTGCCTTCTCCTTTGTCTTTAAAGAAGACTCTTTCTCCAGCTGAGTTGTTAAAAGAAATGCCTTGAAGGAACTTGTGGAGCTACTTGAAGGAGGACCAGAAAGAGAGAGTCAAAAAGAAAACAATGCATCAGGGATAAAAGAATTGAAGTTTCCCTCTCTTTTACTCCTAAATCTAAATCCTAAATCCTTAATCCTAAATGGGAGACCAAAGAACATTCCCTAGCTTGAAATATGGAAGAAGAAAATGTTGACATACAAAGAACTATCAAGAATTGAGATATGCAACTCACTTTTCTTATATTAATTAATGATGACAGGTACTTTATAGCACCAAGCTCAGCAATTCTCCTGGCAGTTTACTGTAAGTCTAAAATACAAAGATCATTTCATGAAAGTAATACACTTATCCTACCAAAGAACAACTGGCATCAACCTTAAAACCCTGGTATAATAACCCTGACTTGACTGAATTGCTGTAATGGTTGCCTATTCTAAAACACCTTCAGACTCATGAGTAGGAATCCAAAGATATCTGATTTATTAAAGAATAGTATGAAGGATCACAAACAAAGCTGAGAATGATGAAAGCACACCAAATTCAAACTAAAAACCCTCGGTGCAAATGAAATCCCTCCCCCCGTAGAATCTTCTCAAGTTCACAATCCCAGGTGCTCCTACGGGCTCCTGACGGTCTGCGGGAAAAGGCCTCGAACAGAGAACATAACCCAAACACATTCCATTGTATTGAATTCAGATACAGAGCCTGGTACAAGGTCTCACAGCAGCTCCCTCCCAAGCAGAAACACGCGTCAGCGCCATGGCATGTGAAACGTTACGATGTATAAACTACATTGAAACAGTGAACAAGACAATTGCAAAAAAAGGTTAAATGCCCCCATTTCAGAAAAGCATGTTGGGCACAACCACAACAACAACAACAACAACAACAATAAAGGACTGCTTTCAGACATGTCACCATTTAATTCCTCTTGGAATCAGGCTGGATGAATTTACAAGACAGGCCAATTCTAGGTGGAGATGAACTGTTTTTTTTATGGAGCTAAGGGTGATTCATCAGTCCCATTGACTAGACTGAAATTTGCAAAGGTATTGTTTATTTTAATCCTCTTTTATTCTATAACACAGAATAACCCCTTACAATACTAACTTTGTTGCCTCAGTATCTCTATTGAAACCTGGCCATAGGTCAGGGCAAACCAACCGTATTAAGATGTGGATGAGAATGAAACAAAAGATAGGTACGGCATAGAGAAATTACCTGCCAAGGCTGCAGATCTGGAAATTCAAACTTCAGAATTTCTCTCTGTTTGGAGCTTGATCCCACCATCTCCTGCAAAGCATGGGCCACTGCATAAACAGCATTGTAAATGCTGTAGCTTTGGCCAATCATCTGCAACTCAAAGAGAGGCCCGGGCAGATTCTCCAAATTCTCTTGCCCACTACAAGCTTCACTGATCTTTGAGGGTAATTCTGCATTTGAAAATGAACAGTCAAACAATTGTTCCCAAACATCTTGAAGAAATCCATCTTTCTGGGTTGAAGGTTTTATGACTTGAAGAAATTCTTTGAACCCTTCAACTTCTCTTGAATGAATTGTAAAGGAAAGAGCCCCATGGAACAACTGGAGGTCCCAACCCTTTTGAAACCCTGTCAATATGAAGTCAATTGGGTTCATGAGAATCCAAACTTTTCTAAAGGATGCACTCTCTTTATTTTCAGGATCACGAAGAAATACAACAATTCTGAGCCACACAATTGTGAATGATGCTCCATAAACAAGAAAAACATTTGCTTTCTGATCTATCAATTTATTAGAAATAATTGAGACTGAATCAAGCCATTCTGACAAGTCATCCAAGGGGGTACGTTCTGGGATTTTTTGTGCGAAAGCTAAACAGATGCCATTCTGTGAAAACAATGGCTGCAGTTTCTGCAAGAAATCTTCTCCCTTATTTGTATCAAAAGCAAAGACTCCAATCCAGGTCCATCCAAAACGAAGAAGAATTCTCACAACTCCAATGTACTGGTGGTCCTCATTGGGGACCATAAAGTAAAGTGAATATAACTTATTAGTCTGAAACTCTTTTTGGGAAAAAGAGCCATAGGTCAACTAAGGGAAAAACACACACACACACACACACACACAAAGAAGAGTTATTATTCTTGATAATCAAGGGAAAATATATAGAAAAATGACTGCTGGATAGAAAGTGAATGAAGGTGTGCCTACACTGAAGATTTCTCAAATTCTAGGTACGTATGGCACTTCTGAGGAATGACATAAGGAACTAAAACCCTAAGCTAAAATATTTTCTCAGCTGTTGAATGTAACTGAATCATAAACCAACATTAGCTTCCTAATATAGAGTTCCAGAATGCTCATCACCATGAATGCCTGGATACCTGCTAACTATCTGAGCATGTTAAATCTTTCCAGCCTCTGGAAAGAAATCTTCGGAACTAGACATGTTGGATTACTTTCTCCCCATCTCCATGGCAGATATCCTGAAATAACATGAGATTCTGGAGAAATAGAAAGAGTCAAGCATGTCCTCGATTACTGCAAATAGTACAGAGATCTTCAAAAGGACCATATAGCATCATTCCTCCATCAATTCCCAAGCAAAATAGTTGAGTTTGAAAGTAAACTATTATTATCAGACACCAATGAAAACATAGGAAGGAGAGTTGCCACCTATTGTCTGGTGGTGGTTAAAAACAAGATGTCAGCTAAGCCCCTCAAATAAGTTTAATTTTGGTGTTCTCCAATTTATTCTTTAATTCATAATTTTCTGATCTATGATCGTAGTAAAGGTTTTGACTATTTTGATTGGATTACTTTGAGCCAACTTATTGAGTTGTGGGGAAAAATGCAGAAGGGAGGGGAAAGTGTACTTAATTGAAGTCCTGCAAAAAGGGATGGCAGAAACTAATCTCTAGTATTAATCACAATGGAAATCGAAGTTCTTCTCTCACCCCCTGCCCAAAGTACCTGTGGAATCTTGTAGACATTTACACTTTCTGCCATATAGGATGAAGTATCAGAAGCAAGTGCTCCAATGATGGCCATGAGAGTTTTCTGGCCATCACATTTGTAGTTAGGGACAAATTCCTTGGACTTGAAAAGCAGGTCCAGAGTGGTGCGATAGGTCATCCTTGGATTGCAGTAACTGTCATAGATGTGGAACCCGAGAGTGATGTTGGGTAAGATCTGGGAGTCCTCATTGATCTCCTTCACAGCAAAGGCCAAGGCAAGGACGTGCTGGTAGAATTTGGTTATTACACTGCAAATAGGTTAAATACAAACATTGAAAAAGTAATTTTACAATTCTTGTAATGTGGCATCCGCTCTGTATGAATAACAAACAAACATTTCTCTCTGTGATGGAAGTAGAAAGATGATAGGTTTTCTAAAATACTAAATAAAGTTTACAGAGTCCAAACATACTTTTTACACAGTATTTCCATGCTTTGCAACCAAGATGTACTACAAAAAATAAAAGGCGTAACTTTTTTTTGAAGCTACCACTTTTATTTTCTATTCATTTAGTACAAACAGAATATGAACAGATCCTGCACATATCACTCCTATGTTTTGTGAGGAATGATCATTTACTGTATAACTTTTTAAAATTACCTTAAGCTCACTAAATTTCTTCAAAAGACTCATTGCACTAAGGTTTCATACTTTTCACAAGAACGACTTTAACATAATGTAAAGAAAATTATTTTTTCTCCCATAATGAGATACATTTGAAACACAAAGAAGTACAAAAACCTGCATTTATGTTACAACAACTTTTTTTCATATAAGCAATTTTTGGGGATCTGGCTAAGATTAGAAAATGCATGGGGGAAAAAAAAATCCTTACAGTGGTAAGTGATAAGATTTTATTGAAGGATGTTCCTTAAATTGAATTTCATAAAAGTGGTAAAACATGTGAGACACCATCCCACCAATGTCAAGGTCACCAGGCTGGTACCACTCATGTGGGACTGGGAAGGCATCACTTGCAGGGCAGCTGAGAGTAACTATCTTCTTCACCAGGAGCACCAGGAGGATCAACATCATGACTCTCTGCTTATGGAAACAATGTCTGGATCTCTCATTCAAAGAGAACTTCTGGCACATAAGACAGGAGGGAGAGAACCTGTGCAAATGAGCCTCACACAGTCAGCATTACCCTTCCTGTATCTCTGTGGCTCAAGAAATATTTATTTTGATTGCTTTGGGCTTCCTATTCCCTTCTGCCGAGAACCTTTGATGTTTTTGTGTACTAGAATAATAGAGCAATGTCAGTCACTCATGTGGGACATAAGGTACCAAATTAAGAAGTGGCAGGAGAAAAATGGAATGTGACTTCATGATATGAACATTTACTTTGGGATAAAGTCTCATTAAGGCTGCCTAAGAAAGGAATAAAGAGCCATTTGTTACGACCAGCATTCTAACATTTATTAGGTCCATTTTTTATGTAAAATTCTATCCACACTCTAGTAAAAATGTATCCCATTTTTATCCCATTGGATAAAAGATAACCTTCATAACTACATCTTAAGTAGAGGTTGTAACTTTCTTTCCTTTTACTCTAGGATTCATTGAAATGTACATTCTGATGTTTTTTTTAATCTTTTCAATCATGTCTCCACATTTCTTGGCAATTTTTTTTCAGAAGTAGTTTGTCATTGCCTCCTTCCTTGGGTTGAGAGAAAGTGACTGGCCCAAGGTCACTCAGCTGCCTGAATAGGGGTGCCTAAATCTTTTGTCATAAGTTTATATGTAGTTCAAAATACTGTGACAGGAACTAATGGTTTAGCTATACTTGGCTATTATTTAATAATTCCTTTTCATGATTTGTTCCTTTTTGTTTAGCTGAGGCTTGAACACAATGATATAGTACTTTGGCATAAAGATGCATCCACTCCAAGATCCTGGCTTGTTGGCCATGAAAGCAACCAACACCATGATGGTTTCAGCCAACAAACAAGAAACAGCCACTGGAAAGATGATGCCAGAGGTTGGTTGTTGGAGAAGGCAGGCCATTTTCTCAGGTTGGCCTAGAAATAACAAGGAAGAAAGAAAACAGAGCATAAGGGAGACCAGGAGAGTGTAGGTGAGATCTCGGTTGTTGACTCTGACAACAGGAGAATCCTTGTGGTTAATGAAAGTTCCAATTATGCAGGTTGTCATGAGGAAGAGAGAAATAGCAATTATGGCTAAACCAATCCCTAGCCAGCATGGAATCCTGGGAGTTGGAGTCCACACATCTTAAAGTTGTTGAGGGTGAGAAACACTGTGTCAGGCTCTGCCTGAGACCCAATAAAAACACAGACGCTAGAGTAGACTTAGGTTCTGGTTTTATTTTGGAATAGAATGCATGCCCTTAGAAAGCTGAGAGTGAGGGGAGCGCGCCGGAACGGGATTTAAATAGCCTGCGCCAGTCAGCACTCCACCCCACCTTACCCCAGGTGCACCCCACGAGTCCCAACAGTTCGTCCTTGCCAGGTGAGAGGTCGTCCAGCCCCCTGCACCCCGGGCATCACCTCGATCACCTTCCTGTGCAGTGATAATCCATTGCCAGGCGATCAGGCTTCTAATTCCTCGAAAGCCTGGGCGCACCCTTCCGAACCTTGCCTGATCGGTGTTACTCAATTTCATGTTTCCTTTTATTGTTGCTTCCTGGGCTGCCGGACTCGGTCGTTACATAGTTTCCTTAAACCCCTTACTTCTTTTTGTGTTTTTCTATTGCCCTTGCCTTATCAGCTCAGGACCCATATCCCTGTATTGTCATGCGAGCCATTGCGATGTCGCAAACATCGCAATGGCGATCATGACACACTGCCTTAAGCTACACATATCTGAAAATGCAAAACTTGAAAAACAAGGACACCTTTACATATTATTGCATAAGAGACACAGTGGAAGGAACTGAATCTAAAGGTCGCTTCCTTTGCTCATGACAACTCCTAAAGTTGATTCTGCTGCAATTCACGCTTAAAGAAATTAAGAATAAAGACATGGATAACCAAATCAGCAAATATCCTCGGATTTGAATCAGTTGACAAGTATAGTGATAGCAAGCGTATTATGGAAATTTTAAAAAAGTATATTACAGTACAATAAATTTTATAAAATAAATTGTCTATATAGGCAGTGACAGACTTTGTATTTCTAGGTGCAAAGATTACTGCAGATGCTGACTGCAGCCAGGAAATCAGAAGACATTTAATTCTTGGGAGGAGAGCAATGACAAATCTTGATGAAATAGTCAAGAGCAGAGACATCACATTGACAACAAAGGTCCACATAGTTAAAGCAAATGTGTTCCCCGTAGTAACATATGGCTGTGAGAGCTGGACCATAAGGAAGGCTGAGCAAAGGAAGACAGATACTTTTGAACTGTGGTGTTGGAGGAAAATTCTGAGAGTGTCTTGGACTGCAAGAAGATCAAACCAATCCATCCTCCAGGAAATAAACCCAGACTGCTCACTTGAGGGAATGATAGTAAAGGCAAAACTGAAGTACTTTGGCCACATAATAAGAAGACAGGACACCCTGGAGAAGGTGCTGATGCTAAGGAAAGTAGAAGGCAAAAGGAAGAGGGGCTGGCCAAGGGCAAGATGGATGGATTATATTTTAGAGGTGACAGACTTGACCTTGGGGGAGCTGGGGGTGTTGATGACCAACAGGAAGCTCTGGCGTGGCCTGATCCATGAAGTCACAAAGAGTCAGAAGTTACTGAATGAATAAACAACAAAAATGGATTGTGTTTTCTTTTAATGTTTAGAATCAGTGCAACACTACAAATGGGGTAGCTCAAGTTGCCTCCAAGGGCAGTTCTAATGCCTGCATGGCACAATAAATATACAAATTAGTTCTTTCTTCTCAGCTGCTCTCTCTTATTCAGTTCTGGTCTAATTATGACAATGTAACATTTTGGGAAAAAAATACAACCTAATAAACCAGCAGTAGAGGTTAGGATGGAGAAGATCTCCACAGCTACAACATATTTTGCTTTAGTGCTCAGGTATGTTGGGACAAAAGATAGCCAAACACTGCAGAAAATCAACATGCTGAAGGTGATGAATTTGGCTTCATTGTAAGTGTCTGGCAATTTTCTAGCTAGGAAAGCCACCAAAAAGCTGATGATGGACAGAAGTCCCATGTAGCCCAAGGCAAGATAAAACATAAGGGCAGATCCCACATTGCATTTTGCTATGATCTCTCTAGTTTCTGACTGCATATCCAAATCTGGGAAAGGGGGAGAGGTTGACAGCCACATGGCACAAATACTTGCTTGAATGAGGAAGCAAGGAAGAATAATAGAATTGGTCAATCTTTTCCCCATACACTTCCTCAGAGGTGACCTTGGTTTGATAGCCATGAAAGCTACAACCACAGTGATGGTTTTGACCAACACAGATGAGACTGCTATGGAGAAGATGATGCCAAAAACAGGTTTCTGGAGAATGCACATCAACCTCTGAGGCTGGCCAATAAAGAGCAAGGAAGACAGGAAGCAGAGCAGGAGGGATACAAGAAGAGCATAGGTGAGGTCCCGGTTGTTGGCCTTGACTATTGGGGTATCTCTGTACTTAATAAATGTCCCTAACACCAAAGCTGTGACAAAGGAAAAAGTTATTGCCAGTGATGCTAAACTGATTCCTAATGGTTCTTCGTAAGACAAGAAGCTAATTGTTTTGGGAATACAGCAATCTTTCTTCTCATTTGGATACTGATCTTTTGGACATGTGAAGCAGTTGTTGATGCCTGAAAAAAAGAAATGGTTGAAATCAATCTCAAATCATGCATTAACCAGGCCAACTTTTGCTATTAAAAATTCAACATGAATTAAAACCCAGATTGAATCCTAACTATTGGTTCTCCATATGGGCTTAATTTTGTGAAATGTGTGTTATTAGTTCCTTACTGGCTTCTCTAATGAGACAATAGAAAGGATGGGATATGACCAGGCAAATAAATCACTGAAGGAGAGGATCTTTGACGCAAGACATTAGCTTATCACAAAGGCAACCTGTCATGTTCTCCGTTTCAATGTCCTGTAGACATCGTAATGTTTCACATGTCCTTCTTCTAATCCGTGTTCCCCTGTTGGAAATTTCCAGCCCTGCGTGGCTGTAATCTCTGGAATGCATGTTTGGGTTGGTAACTCTATTCAAGGTTACTTTCCCAGGCCGGTGTATGACGATGGTTGACATCTGGGATGGGGTGGTTGCTACGATGGGGCACGGGGGCGGAGTTGGACTGAAGCAACAGTATTTGATTTGTATTTCGTGCACTTTTGCTTTATTCTCAGCTTTGTCTTTATCTGCACACTATTCCTTTAATAAATCAGTTATCTTAAAGCTCGGGTTTGTGAGACTGAGTATATTGGAGTAGGCAACCATTACACAACCTATGTCTTGGAGAATGTCTTTTACCACCAATTCAGCTGAATATTGCCGATCCTTAAGAAGTCTTAGACAATACAGAGAATTTGCTCTTGGTGAGATTCAGTGCCTTCCCTTCAGTAGGCATTGATGGTAAATACCAAAAAGTTCCCTTTCATGAATAACTGCCCCGGTAACTCCTATGCCATACAGCAGTGTTTCTCAACCCCAGGAATGTTAAGATATGTGGAGTTCAACTCCCAGAATTCCCCCAGCCAGCATGATGCTGGGAGAATTCTGGGAGTTGAATGCCACACATATGAAAGCTGCTGAGGTTGAGAAACACTGACACAGAGGATGTGCAATATGTCCTTTTGCATGGTAATTTCTATTCAAACTTGTGGGATGCATTCATTTGGCCTCTCACAAAGGAACTTCTAGGGAGAGATGATCACTGGTCCATCTTCTATCTCCTAGCAGATCATGGTTACCCATAATTTAGCTTCATTTTGCTTCACTGCCAGGAGGGTAAGGCAGCAAATAGTGTCTGATAAAATTGCATTCCTTTGATACCCTCAAAATTTTATCTCCTTCCCCTCCTTCTCCTTTTCAATCCTTTTAACCTCTTTTAATTGCTATTTTTATGATGCATGGAAAACTTTATGTATATATGCAAACTTGCGCACATGCTGGTCTAAGACCATAATAAAATTTACCTACCAAGTCCCTTAGGGGACGCGGTGGCGCTGCGGGTTAAACCGCTGAGCTGCTGAGCTTGCCGATCGAAAGGTCGGCAGTTCATATCCGCGCGGCGGGGTGAGCTCCCGTTGCTAGTCCCAGCTCCTGCACACCAAGCAGTTCGAAAACATGCCAATGTGAGTAGATTAATTGGTACCGCTTCGGCGGGAAGGTAATGGCATTCCGTGCAGTCATGACGGCCACATGACCACGGACGGGTCCTTATGGACAACGCCGGCTCCAAGGCTTAGAAACAGAGATGAGCACCGCCCCCTAGAGTCAGACTCGACTGGACTTAACATCAAGGGAAACCTTTACCTTTACCAGGTCCCTTACTATTCTACATTTTAAAATTACTAATAATAGTATAATGATTCTTAAGAGTTTTCATGGTTTCACATTTGTTTACATGATGATTCTCACATGACCGAATGCATGTTTATCAAACATGGGAAACATAACATAGCCAAAATACTGTGGGAAGTATGGAAGAAAGTAGGCAATACAGAGTGGCTGGAGAAATGTCATCCAGTGAATTTCAATTCACTGGAAGACAGGGATAGATGTAGACAGTACTTTCTCTCCTCATTGCTCTCAGGATTAAGAATGTAATTTAGAATCTTTGTCAAGTTATCCAGGCAGGGAAATATTTAATACAGTTCACTGGAGCACTCTTATAGCAAGTTAACACTTTCTATATAATGTACAACACTATAATTACTCTAGAATATTTTGATAGTTTTCATCACCTACTGGTTTGGTTGGAAATCTTCCCTTCTGGACATAGAACACAATCATAGCAGCAAAACTTTTCTCCTTCCTTTTTTCTCTTCTGATAACCAGGGTAGCAAGGGTAACTACATTGAGAAGCAGGGGCCATCTGTCCATGAAGATGAAAAACAGGTTAGATAAGCTTAGATTTTTTCTGTTCATCAAATAATGATTGAATGATTATATGATCAGTTAACACTGATGACTATAGGTCTTGGAACATTGTTTTGGTGGGGTTACTGAAGACCATAGGCGATGGACTTCCGTGCACCCTCAGGACACACTGCCAAAATATATTGGGTTGAGAAAGGGGAAAAAACCATTCATTCATTGAGAGCCAGTGTGCTGTAGTGGTTAAGGCATTTGACTAAGAATAGGGACACTCAAGTTAAAGTCCACCTTCAGCCATGGAAACTCAGTAGGAGAGCAGAGCTGCTCAACCTTTCTCAGCCCAGCCTGATTCATGATATCCGCAATTGACTCACATGCGTCCAGTGTAATTTTGAGGTTATTGAGCTGTTATCAGACATCAATGTTCACAGAGTTGTTGTGTGTGGGGGGGGGGGGGGAGGAATGGAGAAGGTGTGCTGTCTTGAGTTTGTGGAGGAAAGACAGGATACTAAATCTAAGTGATAAATAAATACCAAAGAGAGAAAGAGAGTTTTCAAGAAATCTGAGAGAGTGAGTTGGTGTTTAAGCACAGCATCTCCCGTTTATTTCACAATGTCACACATGATGCTGACTGCATTTGAGAACTAAATCATGATAAATTATAGATGCCAAAGAGCACTTTCTTGCCTTCTTAGGGAACAGTCCCTGTAAGTGTCCCATAAAAAGATCCCAGAGTCCATACCTGGTTAAAAATCCAGTGCCACTCTATGACACTGTCATTAATGAAGAATTCTTCTCTTCCACAAGCCTTGGAACCCACTCTTCCAACTTTTACTCTCTGGAAGGATTTATTGGGGAATGTGATGATATTCACTATATCAAATCCTGCTACAATCTCCTTGTTTTCACCGAAGACCAGTGTTTCACCCAGAGAGTTGTTAAATGAAAGCCCTTGAAGAAATGCATGAAGCTGGTTGAAAGAGGTAAAAAAAGTAAAAGGCAAAAATCAAATGATTTTTTGCACTGCAAAAGAGCGCAGAGATGATCTTAGAGAAAATGCCCAGTGACCATTAGTTAAACATGAACTTAGCCTGGGAACACAAGAAAGAAACTCAAGATTGCCCTACTGTGGCTCTGGGATAAGAGGGAGGGAAGGGAAAACGCTGTCAGGCTTTCGTGATCCAATTTATTATAGTCATATCAATAAAGTAGAATTCTGGTATTTCTCGTGGTGCCTGTCTGTGAGGGAGTGAAGTTGGGAAAAGTAGCTGCAGCCAGGCAGAAACACTTCTCACTACGTTTCCCTCATACATTCATTGACTCACAACTTTACTCACAGGCATCCAAGCCAGCGTTCCAGCTGCATGTGATAATAACCCTGGCATTTTCAAGGACATCCCAACATCCAGAGGCAGCCTTATCCCACGCGAGGCTCTTAACTTATAAAAGCAAATGTTAAGACCGAGTGGGAAAGGGGAAATAGGAAAACAGGGGATTAGAAAATAGCATGCAGACAGGGAAGTGGAGGCAACATCTGGAGATTGGCAGTTATTTCAAGCAGGCAAGAGGACTACCATTCAACTGCCAGGACCACACGTTGAGGTGAGCAGCATATCCTGGTGGGAGTCAAGCTTGGAGCTTTGCCAGGAGCTCAGTAGCACCTAGAAGAAGAACAACCGCCCTGAAGCAGCAGCTCATCCCAAGTAGAGTAAGGATGTTTGGAAGGATGTGGAGGTTGTATACCACTTTACAGACTAATAGACTTTTGCTTGAACTAATTATTAAAGGACTAAGTTTTGAAGACGTATTTACATGGCAACATCACCTTGCCAGTCCTAGAACGATAGAGAGCAATAGCCTGTTGTCGGGGGAGATGTGCGCTGTAGTGAAGCATTTTGCACAGATTGGCTATGCTGTGGCTTGTCCAGTCTTTAGAATGCAAAGAGCTCTCACACTGTTTCCCGGCCTTTGCTACCTTGAAGGGCTGACACAGCCTATCTGGAACTATTTCCCCACCAATTCCAAGTCGGTATCTAACATGTAAGCTGCTTGGAAAGGCTGGATATTTGAGGATGGCAAGTTATGCTTTATTTTGTTTCAGACTCCAGAAACTCTTCCCCACCAAATAAGATGATGATGATGATGATGATGATGGAGGATTTTAAAATGAGCATCACTGTTTTGCTATTACAAATGGAATTAAAAGTTGGATGCTATTTCACCTGCCAGGGTTGCAGATCTCGAAGCTGTCTTTTCATTCTTCCCAAGCTTCCATAACTGGATCTCAGTGACAGTATAGCATGTAAAGCATGTGCAATAGCATAGACTGCATTATAGATACTGTAGCTGTGGCCAGTCATACCCATTTCAAAAATAGATGAAGGAAGGCTGTCCAGTTTCTCCTCCCCTGTGCATATTCCAGGCACTTCAGCTGGTTCTTGAGATTCTGGAAAGGAACAGTCAAAGGCTTGTTCCCAGAAACCTTGGAAAAAACCATTAGCATCTCCCCAATCAGGTTTGATGTTCTGGAGATATGTTAGGAACCCTAGATGTTCCTCAGAGTGAATTGTGAAAGAAAAGGTGCCATGGAACAGTTGAGAATCCCAGCTGATCAGGAGACCCATGGCCGTGAAATCAATTTGGGCTGTCATAATCCACACCTTTCCAATTGTTGCATTTTGGTGGCATTCAGGATCTGCTAGAGATATCAAGGTGCTCAGCCACATGACTGTCAAAGTTTCACCATAGACAACACAAGCATTGGCTTTCCCATCCAATAAAGGATGGTATATCCTCGAAGTCATGCTATTCAGTTCATGAATTTGCAACAAACGGCCTTGCTTAGGAATCCTTTGTGTGAAGGCTGTACAGATGCTATTCCGAGAAAGCTGTGGCTCCAAGCCCTGTAAAAAATTTGTTCCACTGTCATCGTCAATGATAAAGAGGCCAATCCAGGTCCACATGAAATGCTGGAGCAATTGGGTTATCCCCATATATAGATGGGCTTCACTTGGAACCATACGATGAAAGGAAGCAACTTTCATTGCATCAGTCTCTTCTAGGGCAAATGAGCCATAGGTGAGCTAAAAGGGAAATTGACAAACATTTTATGGGATTGGTGAGAAATATATGTGCTCACTTGAGTGGCTTTTTATATAACGAATAATAGGCCATCTAGAATCCTAGTTTGTATCCCCATCTTTCGTAGTATAAAGGCACTGTGGGCTAAAATGTAAAATAGGATGAAAGATTCAAGAAGGTCCTTCTTCTGGACTTCTCCTGGTGGTGGGCTTATCATCCAGATTGGAAGAACTGGAGATGCATACAACCATGCCATTGTGTTATAATAAAGATTTCATTGATTTGTTTGGGAAGATTAAAATAACAGCACCTTGGGAAGTCTATCAAGTGTATCCCTTAAATTCTTGGATACATCCTGGTGGGTTGATTGTACTGAACTTAAGAGTTTAGGGATTCCGTATTTAAACTGATTAAAGTGAGGCTCTTATGCCATCTGGAAAGGAGGACAACTGAATAATTACAACAAGCTTTTGTATCTCCTCAGTGGACTCCCTTTTACATTTCTTCTACCTTCACTGGAAGGTAGTAATGGAGAATTCTGAATGAAGAACCTGAATGAAGAATTGATCAGAGGCTGGCTAGTGCCTCTGAAGTACTGTCTCTTGGGGAAATTACAAAGAATCATGGATCAGAAATGGCCATTTAGGACATCAGGTCCAACCCACTACTTGGTGCAGGAATCCACATAAAGATAGCTGTCCTGCTAGACAGCTACATTAGAGTATATCACTTTTGTAGACCATTCATTTCCATGTCAAATTGTTCTTACTGTAAGGAAGACTTTCATCCTAAAATTCATTTTTAATCCCTCTTCCTGCCTCTTCAGTCCATTTTTCTGTATCCTACAGTCTGGAATGAGAGAGACAGGTCATGACCTACTTGCACAGATTTTACCTGTGGAATCTTGTAGAGACCCAAAATTTCTGACATATGGAAAGAGGTATCAGAGCTTAGTCCACCAATGGCTGTTATTACATACGTCTTGGTACCACATTGGTAGTTAGGGGCAAAAGTATGAGAACTGAAAAGCAGGTCTAGAATGGTCCAATAGGTCATCCTTGCATCGTAGTAGCTGTCATGGATGTGGAATCCAAGAGTGATGTTAGATAAAATCTGAGGATCTTCATTGATCTCCTTCACAGCAAATGCCAAGGCTAGGATGTGCTGGTAGAATTTGGTCACTGCACTAAAAATAAAGAGATAATGAATATGCTTATATTATCAGCTTTTATCACTGAGGGGAAACAACCTCAAAGTGGTTGAGAATTGGAGAATCCATGAAAGTGAACAGATTTCCAACAAAAGACAGTGGTGGAATCATTTTGAAATCTATGGAATAACATATGTAAGGTTAGGCCAGAGCTAGGCAATCTGTGTTTTCTACTTATTTTGAGTTACAATTCTTACAGTCCCTTGCAATCTGTCATGCTAGCAAGGATGGTTGGGGATTGAAGTCCAGAACTTTGAAAATCCTCCCAGAAAACTTGCAGCCATTAAGAATTGAACCTGAAAATCTCTATATGCAAACAAGGGTATTGTTGGTCCTAAAATTAATTACAGTTTGCATAGGCTACTACTGTAAAGGAAGTATAAAGAAGGCTGAGAGAAGGAAGATCGATGCTTTGAAACTGTGGTGCTGGAGGAAAATTCTCAGGTTGCCTTGGACTGCAAGCAGATCAAATCAGTCCATCCTCCAGGAAATAAAGCCAGACTGCTCACTTGAGAGAATGACATTAAAGGCAAAACTGAAAGTGTATCTAGTGTCCCTCTGAAGGCTCTGAACCATGGCATTGGCAGGATGATTCTTCCCTCAATTTCCAGTAACATATGGCTGTGAGAGCTGGACCATAAGGAAGGCTGAGAGAAGGAAGATCGATGCTTTGGAACTGTGGTGGTGGAGGAAAATTCTGAGAGTGCCTTGGACTGCAAGAAGATCAAACCAGTCCATCCTCCAGGAAATAAAGCCAGACTGCTCACTGGAGGGAATGACATTAAAGGCAAAACTGAAGTACTTTGGCCACATAATGAGAAGACAGGACACCCTGGAGAAGATGCTGATGCTGGGGAGAGTGGAGGGCAAGAGGAAGAGGGGCCGACCAAGGGCAAGATGGATGGATGATATTCTAGAGGTGACGGACTCGTCCCTGGGGGAGCTGGGGGTGTTGACGACTGACAGGAAGCTCTGGCGTGGGCTGGTCCATGAAGTTACAAAGAGTCGGAAGTGACTAAACAAATAAACAACAACAACTACTGTAAAGGCTGTGTTAGCTGCTACATTGACTGTCTTCATAGGGAAGTTGAAGTTAGCATTTCAAACAAGGTGACTGCATCTAATCTTGCAGGGCTAATATGAATTTAAGAAATACACCCATGTTGAATACTGTATATAAAAAAGTAATATTTAAGTAAGAAACAAATGAAGAAACAAATACCTACATTTGCAGTTTTATATTTCTTTCTAGATGAATTTTCCCACTTAAAGCATCTTCAAAGCCTTGTTAGCATTATATTATTTTGGCACAACTATGTTGGACGACTCTAGAATACGTCCTAAATTACTTGGGGGAAAATGATAGGTTTTTTCCCCCTTATAATCTATTTAATCTAATTCACAGTTTTTCTGCACATTGCTTTCCATCCAGACCACTTAAAACACTGTGATATATATTTGCCTCCTGTTATTTCCAAGTGGACATCTTCTCCAGCCATTTGAAGTGAATTTTCCACACTTCCTCCAGGAGTATGCTACTTCCAGAATCGGTTTCTGTAACATCAAAAAGCAAACACAATACATCCTTACATTGGAAGTTCAAAGCCCAACTGCTGAGAAGGATGTACATCAAAGGAAGCTATGGAGAATATATAAATGATCAGAGAAATGATGCCGCCAATGGTGAGGTCTCCAGGCTGAAACCACTTATGCGGTACATGGAGGGGTTGAATTCCAAAGCATTTCACATTCTGTAGTTTGCATGCTGCATTGGTTAAGAGAAACAGTAACATCAATACCAACATTGCTATTGGTGAACAATGCTTCCCTCTAGGACAGATAATTCTGTAACCAAACACCTGTCTAAATTTAAAGAAGTTGTGTGCGTGCCGTCGAGTCAGTTTTTGGCTCCTGGTGACTGCCAGGACAAGTTCTTGCAGTTTTCTGGGCAAGATTTTCAGAAGTGGTTTGCCGTTGCCTCCTTCCTAGAACTGAGAGTGAGTGACTGGCTCAGGGTTACCCAGCTTTATGCCCAAGGTGGGTCTATAACACGGTCTCCTGGTTTCCAAACCTGGTTTCTAAACCTGGTGCCTTAACCACTACACCAAACCAGCTCCTTTCAGTGGAAGCCAGTTCAAAAAGAAGAATGCACCCATGTTGATATCTATCAGTTTAGAGGAGCAAAAAAAACATATATTTTTAAATCAGGAATACAGCACAAACGGGTTGCATCTCAGACTGAGACAGCCTTGTCTACATCTTAGTCCAGCTGGGGAAGGCACAAATAGATGGGCTTATATATCAGTTCTGAATTTTGCATACAGCTTGTTAAAACCTTTTTTCCTCATACATTCTGGAAACCGCTGGAGGTTGTCAGGAAGAATCTATTTCTTTGGATAATTGCAGAGGGAGTTACAATAATCCCAGTGGGTTCTCAGGAAGACTGTTTGGAGTAAAATGAGCACTGGTGGCTGTCTTCTACCACAACGGTTACTTTAGGAAACTACTACCAGAGACAGCCTTGTGGTTGTGAGAATAAGCCAATACTGTAGGAGAACAATGAACCAATGAGAATAAGGCAGTTTGCTAAGAATTTTCAGATTAACTGAGAGATTCTTCTGGAAAGAAGTTCAAAGTTATCATGAAGACAGAAAAGCGCTGGATAATAAAAAACTTTCCTCTTACTAACCTGTTACTTCCTGGACAATTATTACAGATAGGTTCAAGTGACCAATGTAAGCTAAGAAGGGGTGTTGGGGGGGTGAGGTTCAGAGGTTGCTGAACTAAAATTCCCAGAATCCCTAACCATTGGTCACTAGCTTGATTGCTATGAATTGGGTTTACGAGGACCTGTGACCGGTGTTGAAATCAAGAGTTACTTCCTTTTTAAAATGTGGAACGTGAACTGAATAGACTGGGCAGGGGGAGGGTTAAATTCAAAGGTCCACTAAATTGAAAATCACAACATTTCTGTTAATTTGCACATGGTATAATTTTACTTGCATCAGCTAAACTACTATCCTTCTGGAGAGTTGTCGGACTTGGGATGTGGCAGCATTGTTCTATAGATAGTCCTCGCTTAGCGACTAACTTGCTTAGTGACTGTTCACAGTTACAAAGGTGATGAAAAAGTAACTTTATGACCAATCCTTGCAGTTATGACTTCGCAGGTCTATAAAGCAAAGGAAAGCTGAAGTAAGATCATACAAACGGTCCTGGTTTCACTTAGCTGGTCCAAGTTGCTGGTCCCAATTGTGGTCACTAAACAAGGACTACCTATATAGTGAATCCATTCCTACTTGGACGACAATTTCTAGAAGGTGGTGCTGGGAGATTACCCTTCTGCTTCATGGTGGTTGGGTTATGGAGTCCCTCATGGCTTCTCTGACCTAAAGGTTCTAATAAAGGTTTTAATTCAATTTGAGTCCCTCAGGGCTCCATTTGATCTCCCATGATCCTTAAGATGTACATGAAGCTGCTGGGATAGGTCATGCAAGGATCTGGGATGAGGATCCATCAATATGTGAATGGCACCCACCTATGCCTTTCCTTGTCATCTAGCACAGGTGAGGTCATTGGCATTCTGAAACAGCGCTTAGGTAGGATAATGAAGTAGATGAGGGCCAATATAATGATACTGGTTTTGATCTTAAAGCCCTAAACAGCATAGGACCTTCTCCAATATGTACCTACCTGGACTTTAAGATCATTTATGAGGCCTCCTCCAGGTCTCCTCACTAAAGGAATGAGGTGGGCTCTACAAGGAGGAAAGTTTTTTCTGTGGTAGTACTTTATTGATGGAATTCCCTCCCAAGATAGGCTTGATTGGCCCTCACATGAGAATAATTTTGGCCCTGGGTGAAGACTATTTTTCCAGGCTAATTGAGTGTTGTATGCCACCCAGACTCACTTTTCTGTGAGATGGGCAGCTATACAAATTTGATGGAGAGAGAGAGAGAGAGAGAGAGAATGGGAATACAGATTTCTTACATCTACTTCTCTAAATTCATAGGCTGGCTTTTCATATTAACATAATTCCAATTAACAGGCAAATAAACTGCTGCGGTTTGGTTTTCTTTGTAAAGAACCTACAGGTAAACAGATCACTCAGAAATCTTGGCTGACTTTTCCATCCTGGCCACATTGGCAGAGACACAATTATGGACCTGTGGTTCTTTTCAGTTTTTCTAATGTTCTTTTCCTAACATGTACGCAAGCATTCTCTTCTCTTCAGATGGTTAAAAGTGATTCTTGATATTTATTTTAACTTCTTCATATTCTCGTTCCCTGTTTCAATTGCTTCTTCCCAGACTATGATCCTGACCAGTGGGGGTCAAAAGAAAACTGGAGAAATGCTACATTTGACCTGCACCATGTCTGGATTTTCTTTAACAGAGAGCTGGCACACCCATTGTCAATGTCACCTCCTCGTAGGCTGACCATATGTCCCATTTTGAATGGGACAGGCCTTTATTTTTAACATTTCCAAACCGTCACTCGTTTTAATATAAATGTCCATTTTGTCCCATTTTCTTAAAAACCTTACTTAAAAATTTGAAAGTTCCCCAAAACCTGTCAGAATGCAGTCTGACTTTGAGTGGAAGGAGGGGGAGCTCAGCAGAAACAGCAGGAAAAAAGCCGCAGAGCTCAACCCGGCAGGAAACCTAAAAAGAAAAAAAACAGTATTAGCTGATAGGTGGTGATCAAAGGGTGAGCCGATCAGCTCCTGCCTTGAAACGGTGGGAAGAAAAGAATGTAAAAGCATAGGCAGAGGAGGAATGGCTTGTTGGGGACAACCATTCATTAGACTATCCAGCCCAGCCTTGCCTCTCGCAAACGAAGGAATTTGAAGAGTCCCAGCCCGAGAAAACCGGAGAAGTTCCTGCCTGCTGATCCAGCCTGTTTCCCAGCTCTGCCCCATTTTGCCATCCCAATGTCCCATTTTTCTCTCAAGGAAATATGGTCAGCTTACCTCCTCAGGAAAAAGATGGAATGGATGGGCATTATTTCAAGCAGTGGAAATAGACAACCCAACATTGCTCCCCAAAATCAGGTCAGCATTACAGGAGATATCTCAAAACAGCAGGTATTTCTTTAACTAACCAATCTCCAACTAGATACAGTGGTCTATATTATTGCTCAAGAGAGAAAAATGAACACTAAGGAAAACTCTCCCAGATGCAACACAAAAACTGTTCTTCCAGTAAAATAAACATTGCTGCTTTGTCATTTTGTGCCTGCTAGAAATGGGATGTGTTTTAACCTTCTGCTGCTAAAGTGAGAACTCTTGCCACATTCACAGGCTTAGGATTTTTAAAGCTGATTGACCTTCCCTTCCCTTCCCTTCCCTTCCCGCATCCATTATGAATCTTGGCAATTGCCTGGGCAAGTCAAAGCAGTTTTCTTGGCAACATTTTTGGAAGTGGTTTGCCTTCCCTTTTCCCTAGGGCTGAGAGGAAGGGATTGGCCCAAAGGTAGGACTAGAACTGATGGAGAGTAGAACTCAAGAGAGCCAGTTTGGTCTAGTGGTCAAGGTACTGGCCTAGAAACCAGGAGATGGTGAGTTCTAGGCCTCCCTTAGGCATGAAACCCAGCTGGGTAGCTCTGGGCCAGTCCCTCCCTCTCAGCCCAACCCATCTCACAGCATTTTTGTTCTGGGGCAAATAGGAGGCTGGAGTATTAAATATGTTCACCCCCTTGAGTTGAGCAAATTGGGGAAAAAAAGTGGGATAAAAATCTAATGACGATGATGATTATAGCCACTACAGCAAACTGTTTTTCCATTTGTCTTTTATGCTGTCAAAATGCTTTGCACACACAAGTCCACAGCTGGTTTCATGAGCAAAGCCTGCAATGAGTTTGGAGAGATGGATCTAGGCATCTGTCAAAAGCATCTGCCAATCTCAACCATGTTATTTTTTCTTCATTCTCGTTTGGGGGGGTGGGTGTCTGATAAATTAATTTATCATGAATTGATAGAGGGTTACAGTGTGGCAAAGTGTGAGAATCATTAGTACTTTTCTACCATCTTCTAGAGTCTCCCAAACATTGTGTGTTCCAGTATAATGTCCACATGGCTGGGTGACACTAGAGGAGGTTCTAAATCACTAGTGAGGAACAGCTTCTCTATTTGGTGCATCATTTCTTCTCTAATTACATTTCCTCCTCTCTCTTAGGCCTTCAGTGGTAGAACAAAAATATTTGCATTATTTTCTGTCAACCTGCAGCATTTACATGAATTTCAGGTGTCATGGAAGATTAATAGGTTGCATGATCCATCATGAAGAATTTAGGTACATTTGGAGGTCAGTGAAATGTTTGGGGTGAAAATTCTTCTTTAAGGTGACAAAGATTCCAGAATAGTGCCATATGCAACTGTTGGAGCTGTAGAAGACAGTAACATATATCGTTTGCAATCTAATTTCTGATTTTTGAAACTCTATTCATTAGTACTTTCAAAGTAATATGAACTCCTGGTAACTGCCTGAATAGGTCCCTGCAGTTTTATTTATTTATTTATTTTTAAATTCATGGCTTTATCACATATTGGCCTTAGAGCAAATAAAGGACCTACGGTGGCATTCTCAGAAATAAAGATAATGTTAAATGCTAGGGCTTTGCTTATCCTTTTATTTTTCATTCCATTCCATTCCATTTCACTTTTCTTTTCTTTTCTTTGATTATTTTATTTTCTTTTAATAATAAATTATCTGGCATATCTTTGCCTAATATAGAGTGGAGGGGAGCTATATGAATTTCTCAATCTTAGGTTCACATACTGTCATGAGTACTGATGGTGAGCAGGAGGGGGCCCCTATCCAGGGGGAGGAACGCATGCGTAGTACTGAGGAGTTAAGCAGCCATTCCAAGAGACACAGATCAGACCCACCTTAACTTTTGGGGTTTATCTGTCTGGGTTTTTCCCATGCTTCTTCAGTTTGTTAGGATTTTCTGTCTAATTTAGCACTAATAAAACACTAGAGACCTATTCCTTGACTCAGCGTGGTTCCTGTCTGTTAGGACACATACTATCATCAAATGATCCAGGTATCTGTGAGAAGAAAAAAAAAAAACTATAATTGTTTTGGTTAGAATTCATCTAGCATGTGCGTCCTGGTCTGAATTTTCTCCATGCTTTGCATTTTGAAATGTCTGTTTTTCATTTTGGGACATGCATTTCAAAAAAATACAGGGCTGAAATTCAAACCCTTGCAATGTAGTCACAGAGAGGATTAAAAAAAAAAAGCAGAAACAGGACTGCAGATCAATAATTGCTTCATCAGGAATGCTAGATGTGAGGAAGGGGGAGATTAGGAGAACTACCAAGGGGGCCTTCCAGCCTTTGTTTTTCAGCCATTCCTCTGGGAATGCTAATAACTCTATCATTAAGTCACGTTACGGTGTGTAATTTCAACACGGAAAGCCGGTCTGGCTGGTGGCAATTCTGCTAGGACATGTGCCAATTGTTTGGTTGATAGGCCTAGAAATAGGAATCTTCAGGTCTGCTGGCCAGAAGGGTAAACACAGGAGTATAACTGAGGTACAATGCTACAGACATCTTATGACGCTGTTGTCTCTTTCCCAGGAGAATGGCCCTGTAATCTGGCTTAGATGTTTCCTCAGCCTCAGCTTTGAAAGCAAGAACGCTTCCAGGCGTTTGACAGTTGGACTCCCCAAGAGACCTTCTCACAAAGTCCTCTTTTCACAGCTGTGAAAGTCTGAACCTTCTCCTGCACTTCCTGACATGCTAACAGAATTGCTTCAATAATGTTAGAGTGGCTCATAGAAATCAACAAACACACAAACACACACACACATTTGATTTATATCTCTGGGATCACAATTTACTTTCTTCTGCTGATGAAAATGTGCATCTCTACCTAAGGCTGGCACTCTCAGCATTGCATAATAAAAAAGTATAATAATTTGGACTTAATGTTCTCATAAATTGTCCAAGTTTCACTTGGCATGATTAAGAATATTTTGGCTTCTATGAAATCATACCTCTATTGGCAAATAAGTTGAGAAATTATATTATTTTGCACATCTTAATTTTCTGAATGTGATGCATAGCACTATGGTTATCGTAAAGCATTATTATAGTGATGGATTATGCAAAACTTTCATCCTGAAGTTTCATCTCCCTAATCCAAGAATCCCCACCTGGTTAAAACTCCCATGCCCCTCAATTATATCTTCATTTGGTTTCGTCCAAGTGCCTTGTGATCCACTCTCCCTATTTTGACTCTATGAAAAGGTATGTTTGGAAATACAACTATGTTTATTATATCAAATCCAGCAATCATTTCTCCATTTTCATTAAAGGACACTTCTTCTCCCATAGAGTCGTTAAATGAAATTCCCTGAAGAAATGGGTGGAGCTAGTGCAGACAGAAATAAAAACCAAAGATGAACCTTCAAGGCAAAATGTTTGCAGGTAGCAAAAAACAAAAACACAAAAGAGACATCTGGGAAAGGCAGTTAATTTTTTTATCAGATTCAAACTTTCTTTCCTAAGGTTGCATATGGGCTTCTTAAGAAATAAGAAAGTGTTGTTGTTGTTGTTGCTATTAATTATTTATATATTGCATTAATCTGTTTTTATTGAATACTCTTTTTATCAACTATGCATGCATTTTGAGACATCATTTGAGGTCGAAAGCAGTCTGGATTAAACTGATCTTGTGAGTGAGTGAGTGAGTGAGTGAGTGAGTGAGTGAATGAATGAATGAATGAATGAACACACTTTATCAGTGGCTTAATCTGCAGATCATTTCATTTGCATCTGACTCTGACAGATACTATTTCATTTTGCAATGAAGGCATTACCTGCCAAGCCTGGACATTTCCCACTCTGTACTTGGATCTAAATGAAACCATAGTGTGCAAAGCATGTGCCACAGCAAAGACAGCATTGTAGATGCTGTAGCTCCTCCCCAGTGCATCTTCCATCTTGTTTTGTCAGCAAACTGGAATCTGGAAAAGAACAGTCAAAGGCTCCCTCCCAAAAGTCCTTGAGGAAACTATCTCCTTGGGTCCAGTTTGGTTTTATGCTCTAAAGGAACATTTGAAACTGTGCACATTCACTTGAATGAACTGAGAAGGAAATAGTGCCATGAAAGATGTTAATATTTTGGGGGGTTAGAAAACTAGCCACAGCAAAATCAGTCTGGGCTGTTGTAATCCATGTTCTTCCAAAATGTGTATTAGCTTGAACTTCAGAACTTGCCATAGTTACCAACATGCTCAGCCACATAATGGTTACAGTTTCACCATAAATTAACCATGCTCAGGTTTTCATGTCCTGCAAATGTAGATTAGTCTTCCAAACCATCACATTTAGATCTTCAGAGGTAAGTAGAAGACTGAGAAAGCAATGGCTTCAATCCTTTCAAGAAAGATTCTCCACCATCAATTTCTATGACAAAGAGCCCAATCCAAGTCCACTGGAAATGCTGAAGTAAATGGATGGGTTTCATTTGGGACCATGCAATAAAAGGAATGACCATGTCTCCTATTATGCCTTCCTGAAGCAAATGATCCACAAGAAATGCTAACTGATGGTAAAGCCTATCTCTAGAAAGAGACATTATTGAGCCTGCACTCAGTCATAGTGCAAATATAGATAGATCAGTTGGTCTTAGTCAAGAACATGATCTTTCTACCTTAGGACAAAGAATATGTCCTATCATGTTACTAGCAATGCTGAAAAAATAGATCTCCAATGTTGTAGAATGTTGGTGGAGCCCTGCCCACCTCTTATTCTTAACTGCAGCTCTGAACAGGGGAAAGGGACAGGATTTCAACAAGCTTATAGACATGTCAAGACTTGTTTATGACCTGTGATTTGGATGGCTGCCAGAGGAATTAGCAAAGAGAGCAGTGATAATGATTTCAGGGGAAAACATTGTCTTTATTGCTAAGCTTGGTCTGCAAGGACACTCTTGTACCTCTGTGTGGGTTTCCCCCTGCCCTTTCTGCTCATCAGTGGCAACAGCATTCTAGCAACCACAAATGAACAAAAGTTGTCAGCTGTACCGTGATCTGTGCTCCTTCATACTCTAGTTCAAGCTGGGCCAAAACTGTGTGTGTGTGTGTGTGTGTGTGTGTGGTTTTCAAAACATCCCCCAAATATCATGGCACTGATGTTTGGTGGCCAAATGGCTGGGTTTCAATGGCCTGATTTTTAATCATGTTGTGGAGGCTAAAATAAGAGTAGAAACCTCAATATCTGCAACCCCCAACTATTTCTGGGAGGGAGAGGACAGTGGAGCAATTGTGCAGACTGAGTGGGGCCATGACACACAAATGGGCAGGATGGGTCCCTCCCTCCCTCCCTCCCTCCCTTCCTCTTATGAGATGTTTAAAAAAGTATTAACACAGGAACATAAATACGCAAAGGCACAGGTAGTAATGGGAACACCTTGGTACACCCATGTATCTTTCTACTTTGGGAGCTATACTGGCTCCCATTAGACAGGTGTAATTTGAAATATTGGTTTACCTGTATAAAGCATTCATGACATGAGGCCTGGGTTATTTGTGGGAGTGCCTTTCTCCTGATGTTTTTGCCTGTCCCACATTGTCATGTCCCCCGTTGCGATGTATACATACATCACAACGGGGAACATGCCTTTCCGGTGAAGGGAAGGGGGGAGGAAAGAATCAGTGCTAATCCCATAAGCACTGAAAGACAATACAGATAAAGGATAAAGGAGCCATTCCTTTGCCCTGACCCGGGAAACCATCATCCTATCTCCCTGACATCTCTGCATTACCACGGGGGACACACCTGCTCCAGACACAGGAAGAGGACAGAGGTAATCAGCGCTAATCCCCCTGATCACCCATCGAGACTCCGGAATCGCCCCCTGATCGCCCATCGAGACTCCGGGTTCACCGTCGGTCAGGACTTTGGGACAATGGGGGGTGGGGAAGGATCAGGTCCGCACCGCGGGTATTTACCGGCTACCTCGCATGCCATGTGCTCATTCCCGTCTTTCTCCGTGTCTGCATTCTATTCTCAATAAACCAGAAATCCTTAGCCCTGGCTGGTGAGTCTGTGTTTTTTCTGAATAAGGCAACCGTCACACACATGCTCCAACATGTCCCTTCCTTGAAACAACGGCAACTTACCTGACCTAGGAGGTGTGTTTTCTCCATAGTGGCATCTTCCATGTGGAATGACCGTCCCCCAAGATTCAACTGGCCCAGGAAAGCTTAGAAAAACTGGCTGGTTCCTTAGGCACTAGTGCCAGGATGTTAGATAAGCTCATCCTGGGAGATGTAAGATATGTCGGTGTGTTTTGTTGTCGCTGATTATGACCTGGGGATATCGTAATTTTGTTTTTTATTGCTGTACACCAGCCAAAGTCCCATTTGCAAGTTAGATGGCCATATAAATCCATAAAGTCCCCCTTTTTGGGGGGAGATGGGTGGTAATAGAAATTTGAGTAATAAATAAATAAATAACCAAAGAAACAAAATGAATAAATGCAACTCAGTAATCCCTAGAACAAACAGTGGGGAACCAAAATATTAACTTAGGTTTGAAAGGGAAGTTTTCCTTGTGTTTCCCTTCCTTTGTTTTCTGTTTTAATTATACGCTAATGCTTTGGAGTATAACAGCACAGAACCATGCAAGTGATTTTCAGAAATTCTAGTCAGAGTTTGGGTTTGGTTGAGGTCACCAAAACGGATGTTGGTGGAAATATGGAACCTTGTGAAACCAGGATGTTCATCTCTGTTTGTAATCCAACTAATACTTTACAAGATCTTATTAGATCTTCAATGGTGAATTGTATGTCAGCCTAAGTTCAGAGGGCTTTGACAATTATATAGTAATGGTGGTGATAACTATGATGATGATGATGATGATGATGATGATGATGATATAATAAAAAAGTAAGGCCAACTTTGTTTTAAGAGTGAGCTTTATTAAAAGTAACAAAAGGGAAAATATATCTTTAGCTTGGGTAGCCAAATACCCAAACGATTACAGTTGGAATGGAAAAAGGCATTTAGCACTGATGAAAATAGTGTCTCAGATATCAGTCTCCCGTAGAAGGCTATGCACATATTGGAAACAAATCCAGTGGGTGGGATCTGAGTTTAAATGGCTTAAGATGGTTCAAAGCTTGTAAGACTTGAGTTTGCGGACAAAAAACATGATGCAAGATTCAAAGGCAAATTCCTTGAGACCATTAAAAGACATTTTTCAAATGTTAAAATCCATAAGGCAGCCTAGCATCCCTACAAACAAAATAATTTCAATATATAAGTTATTTAGAACCTCCATCTTTGATTACATCTTGGAGAGGAGGGATTTTCCTCCCCCAGCCTGCTTCTCCAATGAGCTGGTCCTGATTCCCATAGATTGTAACCATCAGACAAAATCTAAGGAGCCATTCTTCATAGCCCATGATGACTCTGTAGATATTTTGGGGTCATAACAGACATACACAAACACATAGAAGCTATTAAGAACTGGACTCCTATTTGGGATGAATGAATCTGTAACATTAAAGAGATTCTGTTGTGCTGTGTGTGTGATGCTTAAATCATTTTACTATTTTTCGAAAGAAGTGCACTGCCCTTCCATACAAAGTTGCTAGAAAAGTCCAATACTGAAGTTATAAAAATATACACTTGAAGAATCATGAGATATAATTGCTGGTTCATTGTCCATTCTGTTCCGTGTTGAATGTTAAATTGCTTCTGCTTGATTCAGAGACAAGAATATTGAAGATACTGACATATCTTGATACCAATATATGCTTTGGGACGTGGGTATGAATGAAGCCCTAACCCTAACCCTAACCCTTCTGGGCGGTGGAGGAAGAAGGTTGTGCGATCGAGTGGCTCTCCAAACCTAAGTCCTGTTTTTGGCTGTTTTCTCTCCTTTCCGCTTTTTTTCCGGGTGTCTTTCACTTTCCTCTGGTGGAGGGAATCTCCCTGCCTGGGGGGGGGGGTTTCCCCCCTCTCCCCCTCTTTTCTCGTCTCTTTTGGGTGCGTTTGGTTTCTCTCTCTTTGTTTGAATGGAGGAAGAGCTTGCTATGGAGGTCTCTTCTCCCTCCGCTTTATCTGATGCGTGTGCGGGGCAGGGGGGGGAGCGGGGGGGGAGCGGGCGGGTGCGGGGTTGGGGGGTGCTGTCTGTGGCGGCAGGGGGGCTGGGGCCCCTTTCCCCCGCTTTTTCTGGGCCTCTTTTGGCAGGGGTTTCCGCCAGCCATGAGGCTGACTTAGCAGTTGCTGTTCGTGCAGCAGGCCCAGCTGCAGGTGGTTAGCTCTGCTGGAGCTTCCCCTGATGGTGCAGCTGTGCAGGCCTTGTCTGTCTCTGCTTGTTCTTTCCCTTCCCCAGGCAGGCAGCTGCAGGCCATGGTGGCTAGGGAAGTTTACTTCCAAGGAGCCTCTCTGTCGGGGCAGGGGGGCAGCCTGCTGCCTCTGCCTCTCCCTTCCATCAGGCTGGGGCTTCACGGGGTGGCTTGGGGGGCCCTGGGATTGAGGCGGCTGCTGAGGCAGCTGGGGTAGGCCCTGCCGGGGAGGCAGTTGCTGCGGGAGTGCGCGCCTCTCCGGGGGTGGGGTTCGTGCCTCTGGGCGCTCCTGGGGGGGGGTGGCCACCGGGTGCGGGGGGCGCTTCTTGGCGCAAGGAGGCCGGGGGCTATTTCTGGGATGCCGGGAGCCTGGATCTCCTCCCGCCTCCCGCGCAGGCTCCTGCGCCCGCCGGTCCCTCTCGGGGCCGCGCGGCAGCTGGCAGCTGGCAGCCGGCTCCGGCCTGGGCGTGGGGCGCCCAGGCATGGTTCTCGGGACCGCTCTCCGCTGCGGGGGCGCAGCTACTCCCAGGAGTCGCACGCCCCCGAGCCGGCCTCGCCCGCCCGGAGCCGCTGGGGCAGCGTGCCGGACGTGCGCGGCGTGCCGAAGGAGGAGGGCGCCTCCCCCTCAGCCTCTCCGGTGTCGCGCGAGCACCGGATCAGGCAGCAGTGGCTGGAGCAGCGCGACCAGCCGCTGCAGTCGCTCGCGGCGACCTTCTTGGAGGGGGAGGAACTCGGGCAGCACCGCCTCCTGAAGGTGTGGGGCGCGCTGGCGGCGCACGTGTGCCTGCCGGACGTCCCCACCGTCAACCTGACCAAGTATGGCCAGGCTCGCATTTGGGAGGCACTGGAGGAGGCGGCGGACGGCCTCCTCCTGGTGCTGTCTGAGGGCTTCGGCGCCGCGGGTGAGGTGAGGTGGGCGGACGCCGCGCGCGCCCGCTCGCTCACGCTGCAGGCGGTCGAGCGCCTGCTCGTCTCCCGCCGCCCGCGCACCCCGACGCAGTGGCCGGTGTGGCTGGACGAGGGGAGCCTCGTCCGGATCCTCCAGGCCATGCGCCGGGAGTGGCTGGCGCTTCCGTGGGGGAGTCCCCACTAGCCGAACGCGTTGGCGAAGCCTCCTCCGTGCTCTCGGCGGGCGCCTACGTGGCCTGGCTGGACGGGCTGGTGGCGGCGCTGCAGCACCGCGCCCGGCTTCTCAGGCAGCCTGGGGTGGTGACTGACCGGCAGCTTGTCGCTGCCGGGGAACAGGCCGCGCCTCAGCACGCGGAGCAGGCCGGGGCGGCCTCGTCGCAGGGCGGGAATGCCGCGGGACGGGCTCGGCAGCACAAGCGCAAGCAGGGGCCGGGGCCTGCGCCCCTCTGCCCTTCGCCCCCGGAGCGTTCTCGCCTGGCACAGGCCAGGCGGGAGCAGCAGCGCCAGCAGTACTCCCAGCTGCTGGCCTCCCGCAGGGGCATCCCAACGGAGGGGGCGTCCCCGCCGCCGCCCCGGTGGTCGGGGTCGGAGCCTGATCCATCCGGCTACAGGCAGGTGGGCCCGCCACTGTCCCTCCCTGTCGCCCCAAGGCCGGCCTCGCCAGACCACGGGAGCGAGGTGGCGTGGCCCAAGCGCCCGCACCTGGAGCCCCCAGCGGGAGATGGGGGTGGCCCCCGGGAGGAAGACCCCGGGGAGGGGTGCAGCACTTAGGCAGACCCCTCGCAGCCGGCGGGGGGATGGCGGCCTGGGGGCAGTTTGCCCCCCTCGCCCAGGACGCCTCTGTTGCGAGGGGGCCAGCCCCAGGCCGGGCGCCAGCATCTCCGCTTCATGTGCATCCCGCCCCGGCTGCGGCGCCCGAGGGTGTGCCCAGGGGCGAGCTTGTGGAGGAGCAGGACCGTCCGGGCCATGGGGCCGGCAGCGCAAGCTCGGCCGCAGGCAGCGTCGCCAAGGCCGACGATGCCAAGGAGGATGACCCGCGGAGGCGCTACATGCTGCGCTTCTGCTACCGCAGGCCAGATGCACGAATGCTGGTCCGCCCATTCGTGGTCCGCACGCTCTTCCGGGGGGAGCTCCGCTTCCCCCGCGAGCGTGTGGCCGCAGTGATCCAGCCCGTGCGGTCCCGGGAGGAGGACGTCTGCCTCATGGACCATGCTGCCTACCGGGCCTTCCTAGGCGCCGTACAGGAGCTCAGCAGGGCCTGGCCAGCAGTCCTCCGGGACTTCTCTTGGCAGTCACTGGTCCGGGAGGACACGCGAGACGTCCACGTCACCTTCCGGACCTCAGTCGTCGCGGCCGAGGACGTGGCGCTCTGGCTCGGCCGCTACATGGCCGTGCGCGCCGGCCCGGAGAAGGTGCTCGATACGGAGGGGTTCTGGACGGGCGCCTTCTGGGCCCTCGTGATCTTCCACCCTGCGGGGAGCCGGCGGCTCCCCAAGTTCTTCTACCTTGGCGCGGACAGCGGGGAGACAAGCTACGAGGGCCAGCCGGCAGCCTGCTTCAGTTGCGGCGGATATGACCACCGCCGCCGCGACTGCGCGACGCCCTGGGACCTGCCTGGCGGCCCTCAGCTGCAACCTCTGTCAGCGTGAGGGCCCTGCCTTTGTGTGGTGCCCCCTGGCCTTCCACAACCGGCGGTCGGAGGCCAGGGTGCGCCGGGCCACGCAGATGGCCCGGCAGGGAGAGGAGGCCGCCACACGGTGTGCCGGACCATGCCCAGTGGGCCGGGAGGCCCCGGCACCACGGCCGCGGCAGGAGCCGCGGCACCCAAGCAGCAGGACCGGCCCAGCGGGGGGCCTCCGGGTGGCACGGCGGGAGCTGAGGCTTGCAGCAGTGAGCCTCTCCACCGCTGTCGAGCGCCGGCCATCCCGGGGCAGCGGAGGAGGTCCAGCAGCGGAGGCGGGCCATGCGGCGGGACATGTATGAGGAGGCGCTGGAGCGTGCGGTGGTGGGGCCCTGGCGGGCGGCCCAGCTGCTGCTGCGGTGGGACGGCGGTGGCGGCAGGCACCGGGAGGCCGGGGGGGCGGACGCGGGCACGGTATGGTGAGGATGACCCCCGCCTGGAGACCTTCTGTGACTGGCGGGTGCCCTACGCCCTGTGGGAGGTGCGGTGGCGCTTCTTCCATGGCGTGCTGGTCGATCTGGCGGTGGTGGCGCGGCCCTGGCTGATGGGCATGGTGCGGCTCTGCCCGCGGGCGCTGTGCCGCCAGGACGCACTGGCCCAGGGGGTCGCGCTGGAGGGCTCGGTCGCGCACTTCGTGGGGGAGTGCTGCGTGGTGTGGGCGGTGTGCGCAGCACTGGTGAGGCTGCTGGACTGGCCCGACCTGCTCCGGCAGCCCTGGGAGGCGGTCGCCGCCGGAGTGGAGCCGGCCGGGCTGGCGCCACCCATGTGCGGGCCATGCCGGCACAGGCTAGCTGTGCCGGCCCAGATCTCGACCTTGCACTGCTCTCTCCCAGCAGGGCCGCGGCAGGCAGAAGGCACAGGGGAGGTGTGGCAGGAGGCCGAGGCGGAGGAGGCCGGCGGACCTGGAGAGGAGGAGGCATCGACCTCAGCGGGGAGGAGCGCCTCCGCAGCACAGGAGCGCCTGCAGTATCTGCAGCGACGACAGCAGCAGTGGCAGTGGGCGGCACCGGATGTGTCGCGGGGGAGCAAAAGGCCACAGATGGCGCCCCGCTGGTGCGGGCAGCTGCGGAGGCCAGGACGGGCGGAGGGCGGTGCCCGCAGCGGAGCCAGCAGCGGAGGGTGCAGCGCAGTGCCGGTGGGAGACGGCGGTGGAGAGGGCAGATTCTGGGCCGTGCCATGGAGCACCGTCCGGTTGCTGAACTACGTCGTGCTGGCGGTGCTCCTGGCCGAGCGGCGGCGGGAGCTGCCCTGAGAGCGGTGGTGCAGAGGCGTTGTGTCGCCAGACTGGTCGGCGACCCGCACGGCCCAGGACGCGACGGCGCACCTGGACTTGATCTGCACCGCCGAACGAGACCAGATGCCGGCCGCGCGGTGGCGGCGCTTCTGGCCATGGAAGTCAGCGGCAGCCACCCTGCCCATCACCTGAGGGGCCGGGCCCACGTCGGCGGGCCGGCAGTGGGGTGGGCTGTGGCGGGCGGACCGTGGCCTGCCGCCAGGACACTTGGAGTCATCGCGCTGGGCGTTGCTGCCCCGGACTGTTTGCGCGGGGGCCGCTGGACTTTGCCGGGGCGGCCCCTGCTGTATCTGTGGCTGTGGCTTCTCCCTTCCTCCTCCCTCCTCCCGCTCCTCCTTCTCCTCGTCTTCCTCCCACGGCGGGGGCCTGGGGGTGGGCTCGGGTGGGGGCGGCTCGGTGGGCTTTGTGTGGGGAGAGTGGGGTGGGTTCTGCGTGTGGGGGGCCGGATGGGCCTGCGGGCCTGCCGGTGTTTGTGTGGGGTCGGTGTGGTGACTGTTTGGGCTTGTGCGGGGGGTGGGGCGGGCGGTGGGGATTGTGGCGTGGTGGGTGGGGGCGAATGAGGGCATGACTTGGGGGGGGGGTGTCGATTTTTCTGGACTTTGGGCAGTGGTGGGTTTATGTGTTTTCTGTTCCTGCTTGCGAGCAGTGTGTCGGCCTGGCTGCCCTTCTCGGGGCGGCGCGGGCCTTGTAGCAGGGTATTCCTTTCAATAAAAACTGGTGGGTTGCCTAAAACTGGTGTGTTGCCTAACCCTAACCCTAACCCTACTCACGGTAGAGTCTGACTACCCAATACTACTCAGCTTAAGGACATATTGTGACTTCTGCCCCCATGGAGAACTGACAAGGGGTCACAGAGATAAGTCATCTATGTTGTGCTCCCTGGACCTAATGGCCATGGACAAGAGAATATTGTACTTCAGTGGTGATTATGGGGCTCTTATTGGTTTGTTTAATCATACACTTAAAAAGAAAAAATAATTAGACTTGGTGAACTGCTGTCAAGCTCTTCAAGGCTGACAAACTGAGGAAACAAGAACCACTTGGATTTCTGGCATGTTCTTTATTTCTAGTAGAGCAATAGAATAGAAGCGAATTCCCAGAGCTAGGTTTTGGACTAAGCTTATGAATACTACAATTGATAGACGGTTACTATTGCGTATGCATAAGCTTGATAAGAATTCTAGAATCAAAGTTTGATGCAGTATGCAAGACCACCACACTAATGAGATTGCAACTTAGGAGTGAGGCAGGGATGTATTTTATCTCCTCTGCTGTTTAGTCTGTACATAAATCCACTCATGGCCAAAATAAATCAATTAGAACATCACCCCTCAAAACTAGCAAACAGACATATTGCAACTTGGTTGTATGCAGATGACAGTATTTCTATCACAAATGTTAATTGGACTTAAATGAGCTCTGAATGCTCTGGCCAATTATTACTCAGAGGAAGCACTACAAATCAACTTACAGTAAAACTAAGATCCAGATCTTTGCAATGAGACCCAAACTGCATGCCTGGAGGATAAGTGGCCAGAGTGTTGAACAAGTGAACTCTTTTAAATATTTGGGCATGGTTTTCCATAGCTCCACCAAATGCAGCACACACCAAAATTATGCTACAGAAAATGCTCCAGAAACAGTGGCCACAGTTCAATCTTTACACTTCATCAGAAAAGCACAGCATATCCCAGCAGCACTGAAGCAATATGCAGCTAAGGTTTGTGCACGACTTTTTGATGCCTAAACTTTACACTTCCTTTCCTCCTCTTGAAAAGGTCCAATCTAAATTCCTAATGGCTATAATCCAGGTAGCCCTTTGTGTTCCAAATGTAGTACTGAGGGAGGAAGGGCTATCTAAAGTCAAAGCAGATGCATGGACCTGTATCATAGCACAGTGGCTGAAGTTACTGTTCATTCCCACAGGTTTGAGTTCTTTCCTTATTGAGGACAATTACAAACCAATATGGTTTATGACAGCCTCACATCTTCAACATCTCAGCTTTCCCAGGGAGGTGTTCCTAATGAGGGGTTCCTAATGAGCATGAACTCAGTGCATTTAAACAAAGTTTCAAAGTTTTGGAGGGCCAATACAAGTAAGTCCCCTGTGAGCTGAGACTGTGCCCCTGTGGACAAGGGGCTGTTGAAACTACAGCTCACGTCCTGCTATATTGTACCCTCTATAAGGACTCAAGGACCCAACTTATAACTTTTATGTGGTAAACACACAGGAAATTCTGATCTTTTATGTAGAATTGCTGTTATCAGATTAGTATGATTCAGTCTCCTTGAATGTACTGTAGCTAAAGTTTGTTATGCTGTCTGTAAAATTAGGGTTTTTATTATTTATTTTATTATTTACTTTTCTTACCCACTGACAAATCCACCACCAATTGTAATATTTTATCTTGTTCTGTTTTTACTTTAGTTTTATTTTTAATGTGTTTTGTTTGTTTGCTTGTTTGTTTGTTTGCAATTCTGGCCGGTGACCATAACACACACATACATGCATGCATGCATATCACACAAAGAACACAGAAACCGTCCTTAATTATTTCTTCTTAATTGCTCTCTGTTGTTTAACTGAGGTCTCAACAGAATAATGTAGCATTTGGGGAAAAAGATACAACACAGCAATCCACCACTGGAAGCTAAGATGGAGAAGATCTCTACAGCCACCATGTACTTCCCCTTTGTGCTTAGATAAGTAGGGACAAAAGACAACCAAACACTACAAAACATCAGCATGCTGAAGGTGATAAACTTGGCTTCATTGAAGGCATCTGGCAACTTCCTGGCAACAAAAGCCACCATAAAACTAATGATGGCTAGAAACCCCAAGTAGCCCAGGACAAGAGAGAACGTGATAGCAGATCCTACATTACATTCTACTATGATTTCACTGGTGAGAGACTGCATGTCCAAATTTGGGAAGGGAGGAGAGGTGGTCATCCACCAAGTACAAATACTTGCTTGAACAAGGGAGCAGGAAATAACAATGGAACTGGCCAGTTTTCTCCCTAACCATTTCCTCATGTTGGACCCTGGTTTGGTGGCCATGAACGCCACAACTACAGTGATGGTCTTAGCTAATACACAGGAAACTGCCACAGCGAAAATGATGCCAAAAGCAGATTGGCAAAGACAGCAAGTTGTCTTGTTAGGCTGCCCAAGAAACAGTAAAGGTGAAAGGAAGCAAAGGAGAAGGGAGAGAAGGAGTGTATAAGTAAGTTCCCGGTTGTTGGCTTTGACGATGGGAGTGTCTTGGTGCTTAACAAAGGTGCTGAAGACAAAAGCAGCGGTTATAAATAGGCTGACAGCAACCAAGGCTAAACTCGTTCCTAATGGTTCTTTATAAGAGAGAAAGCTTAAAGTCTTGAAAATACATTGATCTTGCTTCTTGTTTGGATATTGATCTTCTCGGCACAGGGAACAGTCAACCATATCTGGACATTGAAACAAAACAATCACAATCATGATCATGTGTGACCTAAGGCACATTTTCATAATGCCCTTCAACATAGATGTCTATTCAACCTAATGGCTCTCTGTTGCGCATTGTCGTGTTATCCTGTGTCCTCTTTGGATGCTGTTGCTATTTAACAAAACCCTTAGCAAGAGGAGAAGGGTTAACTCTTATCTGGTGCCTTTAGAGTCTTGTCTTTCCTTTTTGACCAGCCAAGTTTATTGATGCGTATTCTTTCTTTGAAAATAAAGTTTGTCCAAAGAAATGCCAATGGCTGTGGGAGAGTGAATGCTTCTAGACCACTTTGTTCCACAGAAGTGAGAGCTGGTTAGGTCAGAAGACACATACAAGGAAATGGGATCCAGTGGGATCCAGTGGGTTAATTACAATGAGAGGTATGTATGGTAAACAAGAAGGGAAATACTGAATTAATCTGGACTGGATAGAAAAATGAGGTTCAAATCACAGAACAAATACAGGAAGGAAGAGAGAACAGCTCAAGAAGAAGAGGAAGACTGAGATGGTGGTTGGATTGCTCGGATGAGATTCTCAGAAAGTGAAGAAGGAGAAATTTTTAAAAGATAAGATAGTGAATGAAGTGCTTTATGGATCTGGTGGATGCAAGGATGGTTTGCCAGTAAAAATACGCAGAGAGGTATCATGAATGGTATTGATATAAGGTTGATTTATTTAGATTTCTTTTCCTATTCTGCCTTTCATTTCATTTGCTTACTATTCATTCTTTTTTGGTTCTTTGAATAAACACGCTTAATCCAAGAGAGAATAGCATGATGAAACTATATCTATGCATACAACATTATTTTGGAAGGATCTCCTAAGATCTTATTGATGATAAGATTGCTTATCATTAGTTCACACATATATTAATGCATGTATATAAATACATACGTACATAGATACGTTTATTTTTTCCCCTCTGTTCATTTTTCACCACTGAGGAATCAATGACCCCACTGAAAATAATTGTGCTTGGAATTGGATTTTCCAAATATATGGAAGCATGCCAAAATTCTCCTGGCTGACTGACATAATAACACATTTCATATATGTTCACTTGCATTAATGCATGTTGGAATATTTATTGTACCGTCTTACCTACCTAGCTGATGTGAAATCTTCCCTTCCGGGCAGAAAGCACAATCATAGCAGCAGAATTTCTCCCCTTCTTTCTTTTTCTTTTGGTAACCAGGCTGGCAAGAATCGCTACACAGAGAAAAGGGCAGAACCTATCCATAAATGGGGAAATAATTTAGGAGAGAAAAAATTAGAAACTGGTTTTCTTCGTCATATACTTTATTAAAAAAGCAAGTCATGATTGGATGAGAGCATAGTCTGTTAGGAATGTCTTGAGATTGGATGGGGAGAATTTGGAAGTCCAAGAAAAGGACTTGCCTCCCCAGGAATGTTCCAGAGATAGAGATCTGGTGGCCCACAGCACCATTTTGGCTCGTAAATAAGGTGAGTTTGGGCGCTACGACAATTTACCTGACTTCTAGTGAATATATATCAAACTACATATAAATCATATAATATGAAACTGTTGTGAAAAAAGAACATGGTTGAGATTAGAATCAAAGTATCATAAAATCATAGAATGTACAGTGGGAAAGGAGCATCTCTCCAACCTTCTGTGCTTTTTAGAGAGATATATACTGTGTATAAATATAAATATATATAATATGAATATAAATATAAATAAATAAATATGAATATGAATATGAATATGAATATGAATATAAATAAATATAAATATAAATAAATATAAATAAATAAATATAAATATTATATATATATATACACACACACACACACACAATATATATATATATATATATATATATATATATTATCTATATCTATCTATCTATCTAACTATCTATCTATCTATAATGTGTATAAAACCCAATTAAACCATCCAGGACAAGTGGCTGTCCAGACTCTTTCTAAAGGCCTCCAGAGATAGAGAACCCCAGCCTTCACAGATAAGCTGTTCCACTGTTGAACCAATCTTACCATCAGGAAGCTTCTCTGTATCTAAACAGAAACTAGATCGCTGCAACTTATTCCCATTATTTCTCGGCCTTGTTTATGCAGTCATGAAAAACAGTCCTTGACTATCTTTCCTGTCGCTTCCTTTTGTGTACTGTACATAGCTGTCCTATTCTTTTCTTCAGAGAGAACATCCCAAGTTCCTTCAGCCACTCCTCATATGGCCTGTCCTCAAATCCCTGTACCATTTTTTTTGCTCCCCTGTGAACCATCTCTAACTTGTCAATATTCCTCTGTAAATGTGGTGCCCCAAATCATACACAATATTTCAGGTGTGGTCTCACCAATGCCAAGGAGAAAGGAATAATGACTCCACATGTCTTTGATACAATGCTCTTTCTAATGCACTCAGAATTGTGTTAGCCCTTCCAGCCATTGTCTCCTAGATTACATCTCTTAATTTTGGGCATACAGTACATACGGACAGCTAGTTCTAACATTGTGCTAAACCATGGTGTTATTCACCATGGTTTGTTGAATAAATCACAATGGCCTGGGAATATCCATCAAATTAAGCCATTAGCCATGATTTTACGAACCACGTTCTTGCTTAGTAAAAAGTTGGAAGGAATCTGGTAGCACCTTTTCGACTAACAAAATGTATTAAAAGCCATAAGCTTTCATAAGCTACAGCAAATTTCATCAGGTGCATAGAATGGCTAAACCGATATAGGATTTAAATTGCGAGAAGGCAGGGCGAAAGGAGAGGGAGACAGATTGGTTATGCAGACGCAGGTTCCATGTCAGCCAGATTACCAGTGCTTTTTCAATTAACAGCTGTAGTTTGTTAAAGACCTTCTGAGGTCTTGTATCATCTGTCTAATCTTAGACTAACACAGCTCTCCTCCTACAACGGTTGCATACTATGACATGTGAAGCAAGTTCTTCTTTTCACCTCAATATATAATCACTCATACAAGGTCAGTTCGTAAGCCAGAAGAAATGTCTGATCTATCCAATACTTTTTCAGAGGATGGACCGGCCAATTAAAACTGAGAAACGACACCTGGTTAAAATGCCTGTGCCAACTCTTTTGATCTTGGTAAAAGCTGAATGTCTCCCTTCCCTTGGAATCTACCCTCCCAACTTTCACTTTAGTGAAGGAGTTGTTTGGGAATATGACCATCTTCATTATATCAAGGCCGGTTGCAACCTCCATTCTATCATTAAAAGTCACTCTTTCTCCAGCTGAGTTGTTAAAGGAAATGCCTTGAAGAAACCAGTGAAGCTGTCAGAAAAAAGGAAGAAGAGCCAAAACATCACGCATAACACATAATGTGAAAATTGACACAAGCTACAGTTTTCCCACTGCTGCATACTTTTATCTCAATGCTCACCAGTCTAAGGTGAAAAGCAAGTAGCATTGCAATCATGGCTGTTGCAGATTTACACCCTATCTTTGTTTCAGTCTCCAGAGAAAAACTAGTTGAGAGATCATTACAGCAGGCAAGGCTAGATTTTGTTTTCTCCTGAGCTTACTTGCTTGCTTGCTTGCTTTATTTATTTAATAAAATTTGTTTTGGCTGCCCCTTTCTGTAGACCCTGGGGGCTTCCAAAATCCAATACATGGTTAAAACAGTTAAAAAGAACAAAATGAGACAGCCCAGACTGGAAACAACCACAATAATAAAAACACAACAGGACCCCCACAAACATAGGCCTGGGAGCAGAGTCAGGTATTAAGGGCTTTCTGGAACCCCAAGAGAGTGAGTGCCATCAGGATCTCTGGGGGAATGTTGCTCCAAAGGGTGGGGGCAGCGACAGAATGGGCACACTGAATAGAAGGATGTTGAAATTTGGGGCATATGGGAGAGGGGGATGTTCCTGTTTTCTTCTGCAGTGGTCTAAGTTAAAAAATGTCACTCCTTTGAATATTCTAATTTGTCCCAAGAATAAAGTTTCCCAGTCAAAACCTAATTAGCCAACTCTCCCAGGCTAATAACAACTTCAGTGGGGAAAAGTCCCTTTGAAGGGAAGTGTCATGTTCATCGTTTCAATGTTCTGTATACATCGTAACGTTTCGCATGTCACTTTTCTAACCCGTGTTTGCGGGTTGGAAATTTCCAGCCGTGTCAGGCTGTAATCTTCTTACTGCAACTGTGGAATGTATGTTTGGGTTAGTGACTCTGTTCAAGGTTACTTTCTCAGGCCGATGTGGGTAACGGTTGCTAACACCTGGGAGGGGGTGGTTGCTAGGAGGGAGGAAGGGCGGGGCTGGTTTTGAAGCGAGGGTTTTTAGTTTGTATTTGGCGCGCTTTTGCTCATTCTCAGCTTTCTTCGTATTTGCATACTATTCTTTCAATAAATCAGTTTTCATAAAGAATCCCCTTGTGAGACTGAGTGTGTCAGAATAGGCAATCATTACAGGAAGAGCCGAATCTTTCTGTCTCTGCTAATCTTGAATGCCGCCTCTTCTGGCTGTTGTTTAGAAAGGACAAAAATGCATGCAATGCAAGCAGGGTGAGGAAATGGTGTGTCTTCTCAGTGAATAATAAATACGATTCGATGGAGACTTCTTATCTGAAGGCTGCTGCACTTACCAAAAAGTGTGTTCCTGATAATAAAGCTATTTCATGTTCATGGGGAAATTACCTGCCAAGGTTGAAGATCGTGACATGCCAGTCTTTGCCCATTCACCAGTGCTCGGTGGTTGGACCTAAATGAAACCATTGCATGTAAAGCATGTGCCAAGACATAGACAGCATTGAAGATACTGTAGCTGTGGCCAGTCATTTGCATTTCAAAAGCAGAACCTGGAAGCTTCTCCAACTTCTCTTCCCCAGTGCATATTTTATCCTGCTCCACTGATCCTTTGGAAAATCTACAGTGGAAGGCTTGCTCCCAAAAGTCCCTTAGAAAATGGTCCTCTTGTGCCCAGCAACATTTTAGGTTCTGGAGGTATGTCTGAAACCCTAGCGGTTCATTGGAAGGAACTTCAAAGGAAATGGTACCTTGGAATGTATCTGAATCCCAGCCTGTGACGAGGCCCATGACTGTGAAATCAATCTGTGCAGTCACAATCCACAACTTTCCAACTGATGTGTTTTCCTGATAATTAGAATCTGACTGAAACATTAAAGAACTCAGCCACACCATTGTAAGAGTTTCTCCATACACAACAAATATTTTGGCTTTCTTGTCCATGAAAGATAGATAAATACTTGAGGATAATTCATGGATTTCAGTTAAAGAAAGCAAACGACCTTGGCCTGGGATTCTGTGTATGAAGGCAGAACAGATTCCATTCTGGAAAAGCAAAGGTTCCAAGGTCTGCAAGAAATGGTCTCCACTCTCATCTCTCAGAACAATGAATCCAACCCAGCTCCAACCAAAATGCTTCAGTAATTGGACAATCCCCATATACTGATGGGCTTCATTTGAGACCATGCGATAAAAGGAAGGGAACTGTGCTGGGTTGTTTTTTTCAGAGGCAAAAGAACCATATGTGAGCTAAAAGAAATGCACATATATTTGAGAAACACGTTAAGCTTCTTTCAGTCTTTGTGACTGCCTTTTTAGAACAGTTTTAGAACAACTCAGTTCATGATCTGAATGTCCAATGTCCATTCAAAGTAAACAGTGTTGGTCTATGGAAACTGACATAATTTCTGCAAAAAGATGCATGGTAAAGAAATCCGCTAGAATCCATTACTCTGTCATACTTCCCCATTCTTTAATTGTCAACATCCTTTAAACAACAACAACAACTTGACTTCATTTTGAATAAATACAGTCAAAAGTTTGTGGCCAGTCAAATCTTCCTTTCCTTTTTCTAAACTATAATATTTTTCCAAGAATGAATTAAATGGGTTTCTACTCCATCTTAATTCATAATCATATCAGCATGTCCTTCACAGTGGCATGAGAGCCAGTTTAGTGTAGTGGTTAAGGCATCAGCCTAGAAACCAGGAGACCATAATTTCTAGTTCTGCCTTAGGCACGAAGCTACCTGAGTGACCTTGGGCCAGTCATTCACTCTCAGCCCTCGGAAGAAGCAGGCAATGGCAAACCACTTCTGAAATCTTAGCAAGAGAACCACAGGGACTTGCCCTGGTAGTCACTGGGAATCAAGGCTGACTTGAAGGCACCCCCCCTCCCCCAAAAATGTTCTTCACGATCTTACCTGTGGAATTTTATAAAGGGTTAAGATGTCAGACATGTGGAAGGAGATATCAGAGCCAAGTCCACCAATGATGGCCATGAGATTTTTCTGGATGCCACATGCATAGTTGGGGACAAATCTATGGGATTTGAAGAGCAGGTCCAGTGTGGTCCGATAAGTCATCTTCTCATTGTAGTAACTATCATGGATGTGGAACCCTAGTGTGACATTGGGCAAGATCTGGGGATTTTGGTTGATCTCATTCACTGCAAACACCAAGCCCAAGACATGTTGGTAGAACTTTGTCACTATGCTGAAAGACAGTTATATACAGATTGTACAACCCATGTAACTTTTGTTTTTATCAGCCTCTGGATCCATTTTACTTCCTACAAGCAATCTAAAATTTGGAAAAAAAAAATCAGTAGAAACAAAATGAACTGTTGGTTAAGCGCTATGGAGGGAGTCTGCAGAAATAGTCAGAAGGAGAGGACTTATAGCTGAAGGGAGATATAAGACAAGAAAGAATAGTAGGGACTTACATGAATTCACAAAAGATTGTATAAATTTGAAATCAATGAAGAGAATGTAAATAATGGGGATGTTGGTATTATTTCAAAGAAGTACTTTGCAATCATATTTGGATAAGCAAAGCACCCTCCAGAGAAGCTTTAAAGCAGTCGTGCGTGGTAGAAGGCTCTTACAGCTGCTTCAAAGGTGACCCTTTTGTGTGCCCTTTCCCTGGGACTACTGGAGCAAAGTAGATAAGCATCCACACATACATGCAGAGAGTTAGGAAGCTGATCCTTGTTTCTACCACACCCACACACCACTCTGTACACTGAGGTAGAGAGAATGAAAGAGGGTTGAATCAAAAACAAATGGAAGGAAGAGTCAATGAGTCAAGAGGAAAGGGAAGACTGAGGAAGTTCTGTTTGGTAGAAATGGATGAGATCCTCAAAAAGGATCATTAACAGGCAACACATACTGATGAAGTAAGCTGTACCTCCTGAAAGCTTATAACTTTTAGGAGAATTTGTTAGCTGGATAAAACACTGCCAGTCTTTCTCTGTTTGTTGGATACCATACCAATACTAGCAATACCACCTACTATAAGGTCTCCTTCTACAACGTGTCAAAGAGACAGGCGAAAAGTTTAAAGAACGTATGAAAAAATGAAGGAGTGCAGTAGAAGCAAGAATGGTTTGCAAGGGTAAAAAGATATGCAGAAGTATAGTGAATGGCACGAACTACTGATTTACACTTGTCATAAACTAGTTTTAAGTAAGTTTCCTTTTTCCCCTTCATATCTTCAATTTGTTTGCTTGTTATTTCTTACTCTTTTGGGGGTATTTCGCATCACATAATACCCCCATGAGAGTAATAACCCAAAAGGGTTAACCATACCACCATTCTCTCATTTGGGTACCTAATAGAGTGGAAGAACATCTGGTGAGAGGAATGGAGTTATGGGATGGATTCAGTGACTGGGACTGGACCAAGTAAGAGCTATCTTGGAAATAGTTACTCCAATCATTAGTTACTCCAATTATAATGTCTTAGAGGTGTAAGCAGAGAGAGAGTTTAGCTTAATTATTTCCTCATCTCCTGTCATGAGTAAGGATGGCGAGCAGGGGGCTCCCATCCAGACTGTTAAGTGCATGTGTAGCACTGAGGAATTAGGTAGCCATTCAAAGAGACACAGATCGGGACTGCCTTAACCTTTGGGGTTTATATGGCTGGGTTTTTCCCACGCTTCTTCAGTTTGTTAGGATTCCTGTTATGTACAAGCAATAAAACATTAGAGACCAGTTCCTTGTCTCAGCGTGGTTCCTGGCAGTTAGGACATCTCCCCACTTCCTATCATTCATTCTCAGAAGTTGTAAAAATAAGTTTTTGAACCCCTCCCTCCCTCCCTCCCTCCCTTCCATCCTTCCTCCCTCCCTCCCTTCCTTTGTAGATTACATTTTCATATCATCAAATCTTGCGATTGACACAGCTGTCCAACCAATATTTTCTTTCATGGAAGAGAGAATGGAGCTCCTCTAAGGTCAGGTCCAAGAGTTTCTTACATTGGAAATTGGAAGTCCAGGTCCTGTGAAGGTTGTTGCTGGAAGGAAACTTCGTGAAAAAAATACCACATCTGCGAAGTAAGCCCACCTATTAGAACATCACCTGTCTGATAAGATTCATGAGGGATAGGAAGGGGATCGGGTGGAAAGCAGTCCCTTGCATTTATGTTGTTTCCTATATGAGATAAAAGAAGAAGCAAGACTTCTAATATCATATCTGGGAGCAGATTAGGTGCTCATATGTCCCTCAGCAACCTCATCATTTGAGTTAAGGAAGCTCTTCCAGTACCATTCAACAACAGGAAATGTCACACAGCATGGAAAGGGGAAGACAAACGAACGTGGCCACATCTTCCTCTTCTCCCCAGCTAGCCCAGCATCAAATGGCAGGGAGTGAAGGGGTTTTATAACCTTGTTTGGGCTTACACATCAGCTGTTCTTCTTTCAACTTTGGGAAAACTGTTGGTATTGTGTTTGAGAAGTAGTAATTATTATAACTCAGGTAATTGCAGGGAAACCAATGAGAGCTGCAACATTTAGTCCCTATCCCATAGGTAAAGGTAAAGGTTTCCCTTGACGTTAAGTCCAGTCGTGTCCGACTCTAGGGGGCGGTGCTCATCTCTGTTAGCATAGCAAAAAGAAAGCAAAACATAAAATAATTATCCTCCTCTTTATCTTTGTGGGCTAAGCTTCAGAACAAGGTTTAGGATAACCACATGGATGACATACCAATAGGAGGATTTGGGTTTAGACAGAATCCCATGAAAGCTGGGGATAGGGCTGGCCGTGGAAGAAGTGGAGTTAGTTGGGGTCTCTAATAATGGCTTAGTATTGATGGGCTGTGAAGCCTAATGCTGGTGGATAGGAGGGAAATCACACATGACCAAATCTTCCATGAAATGTTAGTTTTTCATTCTGAGGCGGGAGGTCCATGACTTGGGTATCCTCCCAGACTCATGGCTACTGCTGAAAAGCCGGGGGTGGGGGCTGTGGCCTGGAAGTCCTTTGGACAGCTCTGATTAGTGCAGCAATTATGGCCCTGCCTGGGATGGATGGCCACAGTGACCTATGCCTCACCATCATTTTCTCTGGACTTCTGCAATGTATTCCCCAGGGGGCTTTCTCTGAAGACCGTTTGGAAACCTCAACTGCTCCAACCTACATGTTGTTAGGAATTCTATGGGCTCTACACTGGTTGCCAGTAGGTTCCTGGGTGCAATTTAAAGTAATGATTTGAACCTATAGAACCCCATATGACTTGACATAAAAGTTTTGATTTATATTATTAATATTAATATTAATATCATTGATATCTGGTTATGATCACTTCCTTCTCCAAGTACATTTAACCCATCCGAGGTCTTTGTCCCAGGAGCAACTCTATGTAGCACTAATTTCTGCAAAGTGAACTGGGCTAGGCCTGGAGGCATTGGCTCCATTGGTAAGGGTCTCCAGAAATTAGTTAAAACTAAGTTATTCCAGATAGGTGAACTGTGACATCATCAGGATTGGGTTCTGTGATTTTGATTTAATTTAATTTAATTTAATTTAAACTTTAATTTACTACAAAATGTTTATTGCAGTATTTATAATTCTTGTAAAGTTATTCCAGATAGGTGAACTGTGACATCATCAGGATTGGGTTCTGTGATTTTGATTTAATTTAATTTAATTTAAACTTTAATTTACTACAAAATGTTTATTGCAGTATTTATAATTCTTGTAAAGTTATTCCAGATAGGTGAACTGTGACATCATCAGGATTGGGTTCTGTGATTTTGATTTAATTTAATTTAATTTAAACTTTAATTTACTACAAAATGTTTATTGCAGTATTTATAATTCTTGTAAATTGCCACAACTGCTGAGTCATGGAAATAAACACTTTCTCCTTGTTTAGTGACTGGAATCCATGCCTTAAATTGGAAGCAAAATGGTCACTAAGTAAAATGGTTGCTAAGCAGAGAGAGAGAGAGAGAGAGAGATGCTCTGAAGATCACTGGTTGCTGTGAAGGTGAAGATGAAGTTAGATGAAGTTCTTGCCCCCAGTGTCCAGGGCCTAACCCGTTTTAACAGTAGAACAGACAATAGAAGCATCAACTTTCCAGAATTAAAAAGCAAGCCAATACCATTGTGAAGATTTAGCCCAAAGAAGAAGTGATCACCTTGACTAAACAGATAGAGGGATAAAGGCTGAAACAAAGTCTTTTATGAGATACAGTATATGAAAGATGGTCATCAGAATCTCACAAGTAAACTTGAAGGACACAAGTGATCTCTGTAAGCCTCAGATGTAGCAAGAAAACTCTCATAAATCTTTCCAGATTTTACATCCCATTTTCTTCCTGTTGTTGTTTATTCGTTTAGTCGCTTCTGACTCTTCGTAACTTCATGGACCAGCCCACACCAGAGTTTCCTGTCGGTCGTCAACACCCTCAGCTCCCCCAGGGACGAGTCCATCACCTCTAAAATATCATCCATCCATCTTGCCCTTGGTCGGCCCCTCTTCCTTTTGCCTTCCACTCTCCCTAGCATCAGCATCTTCTCCAGGGTGTCCTGTCTTCTCATTATGTGGCCAAAGTATTTCAGTTTTGCCTTTAATACCATTCCCTCAAGTGAGCAGTCTGGCTTTATTTCCTGGAGGATGGACTGGTTTGATCTTCTTGCAGTCCAAGGCACTCTCAGAATTTTCCTCCAACACCACAGTTCAAAAGCATCGATCTTCCTTCTCTCAGCCTTCCTGATGGTCCAGCTCTCGCAGCCATATGTTACTACGGGGAACACCATTGCTTTAACTATGTGGACCTTTGTTGTCAGTGTGATGTCTCTGCTCTTAACTATTTTATCAAGATTTGTCATTGCTCTTCTCCCATTTTCTTTCTAGTGTTTAGGAATCATGCAACAAAATTTGTCAGGCACAAAATTACAATTTCATAATGTCAGAAGTTGAATTAATAATGAACTGTAAAGTGATTATATTACCTGAATTTCATATAATTTTAATTTTAATGTAAACAAATGGAATTTCAGCTTCCATCCTGGCCCATGCACATCTTTTTCTTTCCACTGCATACTTTTTGGAGGGTTGTTCCTGAAACCCAAGTGTATGGGGGGGGGGGGGAGTGAAGAGTGTGACCTGGAATCTATATGGAACTAACCTCCATCTTTTGGGACCTCCTCTAATAGGTGAGGGCAAAATGAGGACCACTTGGATCACTTGTAAAAAATCTTTTGATTCCACAGGCGCCTTTTCTGTTGCTAAAGCTCTAAACCTCAGTATGAATTTCCTTTAATTCTTTTGTTGTCCTCTCCATTATGTCCAAAGTCTGCTTCATTTAACATAATTCTTGGTGCCTAGTGAAAATTTGAAGATGACCTCTGGCAATGTGGACAAACCAAACACACATGGATCTACATATGTTTTGAGAAAATCCTTGAAGTCTTAATGCCAAACCATATATAGGGGAAGGCTATGTCAATGCTTCGAGGAGAGGTATGAATGCATTTTATGGCTCTGTTGGTAAAGTAGCACAAATATAATGGATCATATAATGAATATTTTGATCCCAAAATCTTACTCATACTATTTGAATATAGTAACAATAGGTAAAATGAGAAAATCCTTTGATGCAGTGTTTCTCAATTCCAAGAAGTGTGGACTTCATTTGTCAGAAACTTGCACATGCTGAGAACCACTGCTTTAATTCTTTCTTCTTATTAGCTGTGTTGGCAGATTGCTGGGAAAGCCTTTGGCCCAGGAGAGATCAGAAAAGTCACACACCAGGCATTTCTATAAAAAAATAATTTTATTTACAGAAAGCAAAACATATTTAAAAGCTTCTGCATTCTTGCAGGCTCTCAGTGACAGCAGCTACATGCCTACACAGAAGGGAAACAGAAACTAAAACAAGTCCAGGAAAGTTGTTCCCCCAGGTGCAAAAATTAACATCTGAAAAGGGAACAGTTGAATTCAACCTCTTCACTTGGCCAAAATGATTAGTTACCATAGTAACCTTAATCTGTATTAGAAAACATTAGCAAGCTGCTCCCTGATATTCAGCTCAGGTCTCAACAAAATGATGTAGCATTTAGGGAAAAAATGTACATCCCAATAATCCAGCACTGGAAGCTAAGATGGAGAAGATCTCCACAGCCACTAAGGCTTTTCCTCTTGAGCTGCTGGCTGCTTTCATGGCATGTAATTTGGAATCCCACACTGTTTGTTGTAATGTCTGTCCCTGTTGGATATGTAGCAGGGGCTCTGCTGAAATATTTGGCTTCTTCCATAATTTGAGACCCAGAGGTTGTGGAATTCTGAAGCAGAGCAGCACAGGCCAACATGATGGCTTCACTCCTGGGACTCACATGGAAACTTTATGTAATGTTTTTTGACTGGAAATATCTTCTTGAGAATTAGCACAATTCTAAGTATGGGCTACTTGCAATGCCAACAGCCAATAAAAGAGAAAATGGGGAGGAAGGCTGGGAAAAATATTTGAAGGGGAAATTTGTAAAGGAAGCTCAGGCACCCATGAGTTATGGCTCAAAGATTTTCCCAGGTCATCTGAGCATCTACAGACAGGACCTTTATTGGTATTATTGGAAAAGCAAATCCAAAAACCAACATAAATTGCCTTAGAAACCCTTGAAGTGAGAGTGTCAAGCTTTCTGTAAGACTTGGCTGCCTTAGAGGAGAGGTTTTGATGCTTGTACATCCCTCTATTTAAATAAGATATAGGCAGCTGTAATTGAGGATAACGAAGTTTTTGAACCCAGAATCTTACTCATACTAATGAACATTGTACCAGAAAGTAAAGAAATCTAAATCTTTAATTAATTCTTCTCATTAGATGTTCCTTGATATTCAGCTCAGGTCTCAACAAAATGATGTAGCATTTAGGGAAAAAGATACATCCCAGTAATCCAGCACTGGAAGCTACAATGGAGAAGATCTCCACAGCAACCAAGGATTTTCCTCTTGAGCTCAGGTAAGTTGGAACAAAGAGCACCCAAACACTGCAGAATACCAGCATGCTAAAGGTAATGAATTTGGCTTCATTGAAGGTGTCTGGTAATCTGCGAGCAAAGAAGGCCACAAAGAAGCTAGCAAGGGCCAGCAGGCCCATGTAGCCCAGGACACAAGAGAACATTACCGGAGAACCTTCATTACATTCCTTGATGATGCCCTCGGTCATAGAATGCATGTCCAACTGTGGGAATGGGGGGAAAGATGCAAGCCAGGTGGTACAAAGACCTACTTGAATGAGACAGCAGAAAAGAACAATGGAGATTGCCATCCTTTTCCCCACCCACTTCTTCATGTTGGAGCCTGGCTTGGTAGCCATGAAAGCTACAACCACAGTGAGGGTTTTGGCTAAGATACAAGAAACAGCCATGGAGAAGATGATGCCAAAGGTTGTTTGTCGGAGTAGGCAGGTCACTTTGTTGGGTTGGCCCAGGAACAGGACAGGACACAGGAAGCAGAAGAGGAGGGAGATAAGGAGAGTGTAGGTGAGGTCCCGGTTGTTGGCTTTGACCAGAGGGGTATCTCTGTGCTTAAGAAATACTCCTAATATGAGAGCAGTGATCAAAGACAATAAAACAGAAGTGGAGGCTAAAGTAAATCCTAGAAGTTCCTTGTAAGAAAGATACATTACAATTTTGTGGATGCAGTCATCTTTCTCTCTGCTAGGGTATTGATCTTCTGGACATTTGAAACAAATTTCCATATCTTAAAAAAAAAAAAGCAGAAGCAGATTTTACTTCACTACCAATTTCTCTGCCTCCTATTTAGAGTTTGTGAACAACCCACTAATCCATTATTTTTATATATATATATATATATATATATATATATATATATATATATATATATTCCATAATTATGTATCTACTAATTAAGAAGACTTTAGCTTCTTCAAGGTTTAGGAATATATTTTTTAAATATTTGCTTATATCACTGAAAAGATATGTATGTACTTCAATAATGATTTTAGTGAAATATTTCCACTCCCATAAAACCACAGAAATTCCACTTCCCATGATATTTGATAAAGATCCATATAAGAGATGTCACCACTTTAAGGAACTCATTCATTAACCTTAATGAAACTCTTAAAGCAGTGGCATCTTTTTGATTTTACAAAAGTGCTACAAATTAACCAATCTTGATTTGTGTTCTATATATAAAATCTCTTGAAACTGTATAGTGAATTTTATTATACTGTTCTGATGCTCAGATTTGAAAAGTTGAATGTAGGGATGCTAATTAACTACAGATATTAATAAATATGTTCATACGCTTGCTATCTATCTCTCCGTCTCTCTGTCCCTTCCTATCCGCATAGTGAAAACTTGATTTAAAAGTCCAGTTGTAGTCATGGGTAGATGGGATCACCAGTATTCCTGATTGTCCAATAAATACGGGATTTTATCATCAGTAGTGATATTATAATGCAACCTGCAACAATTTATGTCAGTTGCATAATAATGTTGCGCTGCAAATGACATCATTTGCCTTATTTGCATGACGATTATGAAGCAAGTGACGTAAAGTGATGTAAATACAATTGGAATTTGCTTGATTGTGCTGAGGATATCTAAATTGAGGTTTCATTATCTACCAAATACAAAGATATTCATTCTTTGGTTTTTGTGTTTTAAGAATGGATGCACCATCTTAACAGCTGGTTAGAACAATAGTGTCATGAGTACTGATGGCGAGCAGGAAGGGGCCCCTCTCCAGGGGGGAAAACACATGCGTAGTACTGAGGCATTAAGCAGCCATTCAAAGAGACACAGATCAGACCTGCCTTAACTTTTGGGGTTTATCTGTCTGGGTTTTTCCCACGCTTCTTCAGTTTGTTAGGATTTTCTGTCTTATGTAGCAGTAATAAACACTAGAGACCTACTCCTCGTCTCAGTGTGATTTCTGACTGTTAGGACAAATAGTCAGAGATGTTACTTTCCTAATTCAGGTTGGCTAACCAATGCAGCAGCTAAAGTTATTGCTGTAAGATTGAGAAACAAGGGCCTGTTACAGCAGCAGGCCATGCACCTGTCTTATTTGAAATCTCCCCTTCTGGGCAGGTGACACAGTCATAACAGCAAAATTTCTCCCCTTCCTTTTTTTCCTTTTGATTTCCTGGATGGCACCATTCATTGCATGCTGAAAGAGGACGAACCTGACCATAAAGAGAAAAGGAACTGGGATGAGAAAAGTGTGCCCCTTGTGTCTCTATAGAACCCCCAAGATTTGAATAAGACTCTGTAAGGCCATATATAGAGATTTTCAGTAATAGGCTGCAATAGATTGATACTTGAATCTTGCACCCAATAATTGAAAGTAGAAGCTAAGGTGCTGCAAGAGTCTAGGGCTGAAGCCTAGATGGTAAACACAGCATCATACTTTGCATTTGTACTATAATTAGGGAACACATGGGTTTAAGAGAGGTTCCCCACACTATGAAAAAAAGCAGAGAGGTTGAGATGCCACCCAAAGTAGGAAAAGAGTGAGAGTGACTCAAATTCATCCTTATTGCATATTAGGATTGCCTGGCAAGATTTTGTAGTAAATAAAATACAATTCTATTATTTAGGGTAATGGGTGAAAGCTGGTGAGAAACCAAAATTTGGAACTAGAGAAAAGAGAAAGTACATTCAAAGAAGCGATTGGAATTATTTGGAGAACTGCTGGAACATTTGCCTAAGATCCCTCAGACATGGCCATGCTGCCTGTGCTCAGCCCAGACTTGATCTGACGTGAGGTAGATATCACTGACCCATCTGGAGAAAGGGGGCTCCTCCAAGAATGCAGAAGAATGCCCACCTGATTGAAAGCTCTGTGCCACATAATCATATTCTCATTGATGATGAATTCTTCTCCTTTGGGTGCATCTAAATCTAGCCGTCCAATTTTCACCCTCTGAAAGGACCTGTTTGGAAAATTGACCATGTTCACAATGTCAAATCCACTTCTCCTTTCCTTTTGCTCATTGAAAGACACCGTATCACCAGCCGAGTTGTTGAAGGAAATCCTTTTAAGGTATGGGTGTAGCTAGTGGAAAGCCAAGAGAAAAAAAGCATAAATTACTAAAAAGGAAAAAAGGAAAACAGGTTAACAATGAATTAGATTTCATTTCTTCTTGCAGTTTTGGTGACAGAGATCTACTTCACTCATTCCGATCATTCAATTTTATCAAGAAATATCATGAGCTTGAGCCTCAAAGAACTCAAAGGAACCTCAGGTCAATTTCTTCTCCATCTCTTGCCTCTAATGAATCCAAAATATTTAGAACTTACAAAACATGGTTCAAAGTGTAATTTTAGCTTTTTCAAGGGGTGGAGCCCAATATGGAATGCGTCTTGATCTTCTTCCCTACTTAATTTGCAAAGGACAATGTGCAATTCCTTTCATTGTCACATAGTTCAGTAGTAGGATCCTGATTTCTCCCCTTATCTTGAGTTCCAGCTACCAGTAAACACACCCACACAGAGCTAGCTTGAAAATAAACATATTATTTCACCTTGCAGAAGGTATCATTATTTGCAGGCTCCAAATTCAGGAAATTCTATGCAGTAATAAGTATCTATGAAAAGACCAGCTATATTTTCAGCTACTCATGGAAACAGCTAAAGACAAAACTCTATCTATTCACTGAAATAACAATGTTCCGTTGTGTTACCATTACCTGCCAAGGTTGCAGTCCAAAAGGTGCAGCAGTCTTAATCCTCAAGTTGGAACTCTGGTGGGACCGAGATGAGAACATGGCATTCAAAGCATGTGCTGCTGCATAAACACCATTATAGATACTGTAGCTATATGTAGTGGTTCCCATTTCAAAGAGTGGCCCAGGGAGATCCTCCAATCTCTCTTCTCCACTACACATTTCATTCTTCTCTCCTTCCATTTCAGGATTTGGGAAAATACAGTCAAATGCTCTCTCCCAAAACTCCTTAAGGAAGCTCTGACTTTGAGTCCAGGAAGGCTTAATGACCTCAAGAAATTTACTGAACCCAGGAAGTTCTCTTGAGTGAAAGGTAAAGGAAATGGCCCCCTGGAATAACTCAAGATCCCAACTCTTTTGAAGGCCTGATAGTGTGAAATCAATTCCACTTGTCATGATCCACACTTTTCTAAATGAATCTTGTTCTTCATTTAAGGGATCAATGGAGAATAGGATGGTTCTCAGCTGTGCCATTGTCACTGATTCTCCATAGATGATAAATATATTGGCTCTGTGATCAGTTAAAGGTACACGGATATATAAAACTATATCGATCATTTCGTCAAAGTTGTCCGAACGGATTCGCTGTGGAATTCTTTGTCTGTAAGCTGTACAGATTCCATTTTGGAAAAGCAAAGCTTCCAGGACCTGCAAAAATGTTTCTCCATTGTTGTTGTCATGAGCAAAGAGGCCTATCCATGTCCATCCAAAATACTGAAGCAACTGAAGAATCCCAAAATACTGTTGAGCTTCATTTGGTACCATGGAATACAGTGACAGGCCCAGATTGTGATCAGTGTTCCCAGGGATTAATGCTCCATATGTGAGCTAAAATGGAATGAACAAATATAATCATTTTTTTTTCAAATAGGAGCATCTTTTTCTCCATATGTCTGATTTTTCTATAATTGATAAAGCAATTTGTCAATGCTTGGAGGACCAAAGTCACTGATTTTTTGGGAAAGTTCCCCTCGCCCTAAAATTATTAGTGCATAATATATTCTAGCTACAATGTTTAGTCAAGTTAACAGCCTTCCCTCCTTTGGATTAACAGGAATTTAAATGTGGGAACATAAATGTAATTTCCATGTATTATAATGCAAAAATCCTACCTGTGGAATCTTGTAGAGACCCAGGATGTCTCCCATATAGAAAGAGGTATCAGAGCCAAGTCCTCCAATGATGGCTATCAGGTTTTTCTGCTTGGAACATTTGTAGTTGGGGAGAAAGCGAGTTGATTTGAAAAGCAGGTCCAGGGTGGTCCGATAAGTCATCCGTGCATCATAGTAGCTGTCATAGATATGGAACCCAAGGGTAACATTAGGCAAGATCTGGGGGTCCTCATTGATCTCCTTCACAGCAAAGGCCAGGGCAAGGGCGTGTTGGTAGAACTTTGTTACCATACTGCAAGTAGAAGTTCATTCTTTTCCACCCATGAGCAGAAATAAAGCATCTATTGTTCACAGAGCTACTATTCATTAACAACAGTCCCATTCTTGTTTGCAAAACATCTCTTTTGTTTGATCCATTTTTAAAACTAAATGATGTCAGTTTCCTACTTTTTAAAATGTGGTTTGTAATATGAAGTGGAAAAACTAAAAGCATTTAAACACAGCTCTATAAGAAATTTTAATTTTTAATTGTCTTTAATTTATAATTGTGATGGTTTTGTTTGTTTTTTAATTTTGTTCACCACACAGAGTCAGTTGGTGCGATCAATAAAGACATACATAAATAAGCACATTCATAATCTTAATATATGAAGCTATTAAAGAAAAAAAAAAAAAAGTAAGAGAGCCCAGGGGCTGAAACGAAGAAAACCCAGTTGTAATTCTTGGGAGAAGACAAGGAAATGTTGAATGGAGCATTCCATAAAGACAGAAAAGTGTAACTGAAGTCAGGTATATAGCAGAATTTTGAAATGAATGGGGAAATCACGGCTCTAATGAAGAGGTTATAAAATATGCCAGCAAAAAGGAAGTAATACCTCTAATACAGCCTTGCTTTCTTCTGCACGCTGGATACAATAACCTGTTTATACATCATGAAAAATAGAGGAAATGGTCTGAATTGTTTTACTATTTCCAAGCCCTCTGCTATTCTCTAGAATCTTAGATCAACCTTCCCAAATAAAAAAGGATTCTCTTGAAGAATTAATTATTAAATAATTAAGAATTAATGCATTCTTCACTTAACAGTATTCTGAACACTGAGAAAATTATTAAAGTGATCCAGGACGATGTAAAGTTCTCTCTTACACACAAAGATAGTTATTTTCAAATTTCTGTCAACCTGGCTAATACCTACAGATGCAGCGTGACCAAAAAGACAAAGACAAAAACACTCATAAAATTCAACCGGGTTCTGTGAAGGCACTTTCTGAAATAAATCTTCTTTGAATGCATAAATAAACTGAGAGATCATCCCACCAATGAGGACATCACCTGGCTGGTACCATTCATGAGAAACAGGAAGAAGATCACTCATGTGACATTTCAGACTAACTGTATCTCCCACTATGTTAAGGATCAGACCCAATAACATAGATTGTTTCACCGGCTGATGGTAAAACCTGGCAAGCTGCATCTGCACAGACAACTTTACTGGAAACCTGATTTTGGCTGATATCTTTCCTCAGAGAAATAGATTGGTCACAACTTCACCCTTAACAAGAACATAAATGAAGTCCATGAGTGTCAGCTGAGCTTGCCAGCATTATCAACTTAGAATAGTATTACAAGATTTAAAAAGAGGGATTTGAAAGATTAAGTCCTCTAAGCCCCACTTACTTGTGTCCCTCCTCCACCTTTGAATATCAGAGGCATAAAAGACAGGTTTAGACTGATTTTTATTTTTAGGAAACATTTGAACAGTAGGTTGGCTGAAATAACATTGATTTGACTAACTCCTGGGAGAAATAATTGCATCTTTGAATGCAACGTTTTGAATCCTAAACAGCTCTTTTGATAATGTTCATCCTTTTTGCCCAGAGCTCACCACAAGAGTCTTCTTGCTCTTTCAGGCAGATGGATAATTTATTCCCATGGGTCGAGAAACACACATAATGTAGAGTCAGTTATCTTGTACGTCGGCAGAAAGCAACAAAACAGAAATCCAGTTTTATCAAGAGAATGGGCATCATCAGATATTGCAATGTTAAGACAGAACAATATATTTAGTTTTCCTAGGTTCTAGAAAAGGATGCAGGATACATAACTCACCCAATGAATATATTTATGTGTTGCATTTCTACTAAAGGAGATCCATGTAATGACTTCTTCACATTTGCTTTCCTTTAAATTACATCCTTCCTATATATTGTTAATTGATGGGGTTGGGATGGATGCCCAGTTTTTCTTTCTTTCCAATGCTTCTTTCTGAAACATTAAATCGTGTTAGGAATGCATTAAAATGGATTCCTAACATGATAACTGAATCTGTGCCCTCCCTAATCAATTAAAACCAACGATTTCATAAAATGACACTCAAAAGATTGAGTTCAACTATTCTGCCTGAGATTGACTGATTGATTGATTGATTGATTCATTCATTCATTTTAAATGGACCACTTTCTATGTTACCTTTCATCATCCCTGGGGTCCTGATCAGAATAGAAGTGAAGTTTGACCTGGGTCAAACAGAGACATTCCTCCTTCAAAATAATGGGGATAATACTCCTGATGTTTCGGCTGTGCAATACTTCATAAACTATTTGGGAAAGGACAGGTGCAGGCGAGATATCGAAATAGAAATGCAGCATCTGTTTGCAAATCTATAAAGCACTCATATATTGTCCTATAATGGTTCTGCACCCCTTGCAGCTGCCATGTGATCTGAAGAAAAGATGCAGCTGCTTTAAAGAGTGGTAGACCAAGCTTCATATGTGTTCCCATTAGCTACAAAGAAGCTTTTAGGAATAGGATTCCAAGCATTGCACAGTCCTAATCCTTACCCCGTTGTGATACTGCTGTCAAAACCACACTTTTTGTGTGCTAATATTTTTGTGAATTATTTATTTTGTTCTTTTCACTATTCGGAAATGGTCCTAAATTATTTTCAACCAACAGCAAAGATAAAAAATTATAGCTCACCAAAATCAGTAGAAATAGATGGGATATGCTGTAAATTATGGGAATCAATGAATTAAGTATTCAATCATTCAATCAATCAATGAAATTACATATAAATACCTAAAAGTATCAGCATAATCTCTATGTTCAATGAAAAAGGTCCCTCATAACAATATTTGTAGAGGGCATCAGGAATGGCCTTGAAGGACCCATGGAAGAGCTGCTACCAAGGCAATGGTCAAAGAAGAGGGCCTTGAACCCAATCCAGGAAAGAACTTGAGGAAACATCCCACACAAGACCCACCCACATTCCCATAAAGATAAAGGGATGGAGAAGCACATTCAGAAGGGAAAGATTCTGCTGTTATTGCTGATACAGCCAAAGTAGTTCTCACTTACATGGCATCAGTTTCTTAGTCTAGTCTACCTGGTTGAGCTGCCAGTATATCTGGAAGAACATATCTCACCTATAGAAGCCTGATATGAAGTTGGGTCCTTTCAAGTCCATCAGCTTTGGTAGAACCTACATGACAAGGTGGGCAGATGGAGCACCTGGTGAGGGTTTCTACAGTTGAGCTATAGGGAGATTAATGAAAGGAAGCTCAAAGCAGACATTCTCTGTGTGGTTCCACACCCAAGCAGAAGGCTGATCCTTCAGGCAATTGAGGCACCCTCCCTGCCAGCATTCTGGAGACTTATTAATCCTGGCTATTCTGGGGGGGGGGGGGGGGGCTTCAGGAGCCATGCTTTAGTGAGCACAAGACCCTGAATGAATGTTGCTTGGTGAGGTCATGGTGTGGCTTGTTTTACAATAAACTGTATTATCCCTATGATCATGATTACTACTGTAGTATCATTTCAAATTGCTGTTTGTTTCCTCTGTATATTATAAGATTCTGAACCCCCTACAGAATGTACTACTTGGCTCACTATAAAGTCCCCTAAATAAATAAAATAAATAAAATGATATCAGTAAGCAGCAGCTACGAGCAGGTTATGACCACAATGATGCAACTCTTTCCTGAAATCTGATAAAAAAAAATTGTGCCCCTTTGCATATAGAGCAGAGGAGCAAACTGTGGGACCCAAAAGCCACCCACAACTCACCACCATTACCTCACATTAGGCGTTGACAATCTACATGGTTTTTATGACATATGGAAGTAATTACTCATTTCTGGGCTGTTGGTTTGAGTTCCCGATATAGCCTACATCCCTGTCAATTTCTGGTGGTCCCTAAAACAATGATAACAAAGTCTGATCCTCTCTATTTCTCTAGATATCTCTACCTTTATAGACCTTGTCAAACATGATTTATTTTAGATTTCCCTTAGCTCTTCTCTAGAGATTTTAGCTCTGACCTTCACTGTTAATTTCATTTTTAAAGCAGTCCTCTCTATTAGGGCCAGAATTCTGTTTCAGATAATTTAATTTGTATAGAATAGATTGTCATTTTTCCACTTGGTAGGTCTTTGAACCCCCTTTCAAGTGACTTTGACCCACTTCAAGAAACCAACTCACATTGTACAGGTGTTGTGACCCATTTTAGCAAAGTATAAAAGCAATTCAATTTCCATTGATGAAATAATTTGTTACAGACTTGAACCTCAGGATCCTATGTAGTCATTCACAGGGAACACTGCAGACACAGAGTCTCAGTTAAACTTTTAGCTTTATTGATTATAACTGCTTCAGCTGCAAACACTCAGATATTCATACCCGTCAAGGCCCACTACAATACTGGCCAGGTAATGCAAGGGATGTTGGAGGAGATGGTTACATACATGGATGGGTGTTTCCAGCAAGTCCTTTGCACAGCCCTACATTTGCTCTCATGCCACTGACCCTCCATCACACATCATCTCAGGTGTCTTTTTCCTTAAGCTGGTTAGCTATTTACAGTAGCTGTTAAGGAGGGCTCATTGCTGTTGCCTATCCCTTCATCATATCTAGTTTCAGATGATTTCAGCTTGCTTGCTTTTGTGGACATACACCACTTTCTATGGAGTTCTTGTATACCACTTAAACCCTTGTACTTCTCTCAGTATGGTTTCACTTTGGACCTCAAAACAAATAGTAATTGAACAAAGTTAGGTGAATGATCACTGCATTGGGCCTGACTTGAAAGAGAAGGTTATATTTGGCTTTCTCCTTCAGTGGTATCTGAAGGGACATCACAGGTTGGTTGCTTTGAGATGTCCATCTCAGTCATTGAGCAGGAAAGACCAATCACTCAGGAAGGCTTTGATGAGCAGTACTGAGGAGGGGAGTGGAAACTTCTCCACAGCACTTACGAAGAGCTGATGAGCAGGGCAGGAGATGTTTCAGGATAGGCAGCCTGCAGCCCCAGGAACAGCCTAAAAAAGCCAGATTTCATGCCAAGGATGCTCCAAGCTGGCTGCATTCAGGGCATGTAATAAGGAATCCCACAGTGTTTGTTCAAATGTCCACCCTTGTTGGATTTGAAGAACGGACCCTACTGAAATGTTTGGCTTCTTCTATAAATTGAGTCCCAGAGGTTGGGGAGTTTGAAGCAGAGTGTGGCAAGGAAACATGATGGCTTTAATCCTGGGCATCACATGGAAAGTTTATCTGATGTTTTGTTGGCCTTCAATAACTTATTGAGAATTATCACAATCTTAAGAACGGGCTGTTTGAAATGCCCACAGTCAATAAAAGAGAAACGGGGGAGGGAGGCTGGGAAAAAAAATGAAGGGGCAATTTGTAAAGCAAGCTCAGGCAAGCAAGGCTCAAAGATCTTCCTGGGTCATCTAAGCATGTTCAGACAGGACTTCTGTTAGATAGTGGCAAAGCAATTCCACAAACAAATGTAAAGTATCTTAGCAACCCCTGAAGCCAGAGTGCCACACTTTCTGGACAACTAGGCTGTCTCAGAGGGGAAGTTTGCACATCCCTCTTGGTAAAGAAGCTGAATGATATTAGGCGAATACAACTGAAGATATAATTGATGATAATAAAGATTTTGATCCCAGAATCTTACTCATACTAATGAACATTGTACCAGAAAGTAAAGAAATCTAATTCTTCAATTCCTTCTCCTTATTAGCTGCTCCTTGATATTCATCTCAGGTCTCAACATAATGATGTAGCACTTGGGAAAAAAGATACATCCCAGTAATCCAGCACTGGAAGCTATGATGGAGAAGATCTCCACAGCCACCAAGGCTTTTCCTCTTGAGCTCAGGTAAGTGGGAACAAACAGCACCCAAACACTGCAGAATACCAGCATGCTAAAGGTAATGAATTTGGCTTCATTGAAGGTGTCTGGTAATCTGCGAGCAAAGAAGGCCACAAAGAAGCTGGCAAGGGCCAGCAGGCCCATGTAGCCCAGGACACAAGAGAACATTACCGGAGAGCCTTCATTACATTCCTTGATGATGGCCTTGGACATAGAATGCATGTCCAACTGTGGGAATGGGGGGAAAGATGCAAGCCAGGTGGTACAAAGGCCTACTTGAATGAGAGAGCAGAAAAGAACAATGGAGGTTGCCATCCTTTTCCCTACCCACTTCTTCATGTTGGAGCCTGGCCTAGTAGCCATGAAAGCTACCACAACAGTGAAGGTTTTGGCCAAGATGCAAGAAACAGCCACGGAGAAGATGATGCCAAAGGTTGTTTGTCGGAGTAGGCAGGTCACTTTGTTGGGTTGACCAAGGAACAGGAGAGGACACAGGAAGCAGAAGAGGAGGGAGATAAGGAGAGTGTAGGTGAGGTCACGGTTGTTGGCTTTGACTAGAGAGGTATCTCTGTGCCTAAGAAATAATCCTAATACGAGAGCAGTGATCAAAGAGAATGAAATAGAAATGGAGGCTAAAGGAAACCCTAGAAGATCCTTGTAAGAAAGATACATTACAGTTTTGTGGATGCAGTCATCTTTTTCTTTGGTTGGGTATTTATCTTCTGGACATTTGAAACAGTTTTCCATATCTTGAAAAAAAGTAGAAGCAGATTTCATTTCAGTGCCAATTTCTGTTCCTCCCCTATAGGGTTTGTGTACCACCCATTCAACCAAAAATAATATTTTATATATTCCACCAATTATGTATCTACTAATTATGAATACTTTAGGTTCCTCAAGGTTTAGGATTATATATATATTTTTAATATTTGCTGATCTAATTGACCAGAAGTTCATCTGCTTCAAAAATGGTCTTACTGAAATGTTTCCATCCCAACAAAACCACAAGAATAGCACTTGTCTGATATTTGATAAATATCCACATAAGCATGAAAAAAGTGACCCCTTTAAAGAACTCATTACTTAACATTAATGCAATTCTTAAAGCAGTGACATCTTTTTGAATTTACAGAAGTAAAATGGTTTCATATGTGTTTTATTAGTAAAATCTCTTGAAACTTTATAGTGAATTTTACTATACTATTGTGATGCTCAAATTTGATAATTTAAATGTATGAATGCTAATTAACTACAGTTATTAATATGTACGTTTGTATGCTTACTTTCCTTCTCTTTGTCTCTCTGTCCATCCATTACCTACATAGGGAAAACTTGATTTAAAAAACCAATTGGAGTCATGGGTAGATGGGATCACCAGTATTCCTGATTGTCTAATAAATAAGGGATTTTATCATCACTAGTGATGTCATGATGCAACTTGCAACATTTTGTGTCAGTTTCATAATTACATCACATTGCAAATGAGATCATTTGCCTTATCTTGCATGTTGATCATTCAGCAAGTTACATAAAGTGAAGTAAATAAAATAGGAATTCATTTGATTGTCCTCTAAAGTGAGGTTTCACTATTGACCAAATACGGAAGATATTCATTCTTTGCTTATCTGTTTTAAGAATGTTAAGGATGCACCATCTTAACAGCTGGTTCGGACAATAGTAAGAAATGTCACTTTTCCAGTTCTGGTTGGCTAACTGATGCAGCAGCTTATGTTATTGCTGTAAGGTTGAGAAACAAGGGCCTTTTTAAAGCAGTGGATCATGTACCTTTTTTATTTGAAATCTCCCCTTCTGGGCATGGGACACAGTCATAGCAGCAAAATTTCTCTCCTTCCTTCTTTTCCTTTTGATATCCAGGATGACACCATTCATTGCATGCTGAAAGGGGATGGACCTGACCATAAAAAGGAAGGGAACTGGGGTGAGAAAAAATTCCCCCATATGACCCTATGCAACCTCGCTATATTTGAATAAGACTTGATAAGGCCATATACAGAAATCATAATGTGTTCAGTAATAGGCTGCAATAGTTTGATACTTGAATCTTGTACCCAATATTTGAAAGTTGAAGATAGGTGCTGCAAGAGTCTCGGTTTGAAGCCTAGAAGGTAAACACAGCATCGTACTTTGCATTTTTTATTTTAATTGAGGTTGAGATGCCACCAGCAAAAAGTGGAAAAAAGTGAGAGTGACTCAAATTCATCCTTATTACATCTAAGGTCTGCCTGTCAAGGTTTTGTAGTAAATATGATACAATACTATTATTTGGCATAATGGGTGAAAGCTGGTGAGAAACCATAATTTGGAACTAGAAAAAAGAGAAAGTACATTCAATGAAGCAATTGGAATTATTTGGAGAACTGCTGGAAAATCCATGAAAGATCCCTCAAACATGGCCATGCTACCTATGCTCAGCCCAGACTTGATCTGATGTGAGGTAGATATCAGTGAACCATCTGGAGAAAGGGGGCTCCTCCAAGAATGCAGAAGAATGCCCACCTGATTGAAAGCTCTGTGCCACTTGATCATATTCTCATTGATGATGAAGTCTTTTCCTTTGGGTGCATCTAAATCTAGCCATCCAATTTTCACCCTCTGAAAGGACCTGTTTGGAAAACTGACTGTGTTCACAATGTCAAATCCGCCTCTCATTTCCTTTTGCTCATTGAAGGACACTGTGTCACCAGCTGAATTGTTGAAGGAAACCCTTTGAAGATATGGGTGGAGCTAGTGGACAGCCAAGACAAAGAAAGCATGTACCATTTTGAATGAGGAAAATAAAGGAGGTTAACAATGAGTTAGAGATTTCATTTCTCCTTGCAGTTAGGGTGACATAATGCTAACTCACTAATTCCAGTGATTAAGTTATATCAAGAAATATCATGATGTTGAGCCTAAATTTTTAGCTATTCATGGAAATAGCTAAAGACAAAACTCATTCTGTTCATTCTAAGAGTGTTCTGTTGTGTTACCATTACCTGCCAAGGTTGCAGTTCCAAAGGTGCAGCAGTTTTAATCTTCAAGATGGATCTCTGGTGAGACCGAAATGAGAACATGGCATTCAAAGCATGTGCTGCTGCATAAACACCATTATAGATAATATAGCTATATACAGTGGTTCCCATTTCGAAGAGTGGCCCAGGGAGATCTTCCAATCTCTCTTCTCCACTACACATTTCATTCTTCTCTCCTTCCATTTCAGGATTTGGGAAAATACAGTCAAATGCTCTCTCCCAAAACTCCTTAAGGAAGCTCTGACTTTGAGTCCAGGAAGGCTTTATGACCTCAAGAAGTTTACTGAACCCTGGAAGTTCTCTTGAGTGAAAGGTAAAGGAAATGGCCCCCTGGAATAACTCAAGATCCCAACTCCTTTGAACGCATGGTAGTGTGAAATCAATTCCACTTGTCATGATCCACACTTTTCTAAATGAATCTTGTTCTTCATTTACAGGATCAATGGAGAATAGGATGGTTCTCAGCTGTGCCATTGTCACTGATTCTCCATAGATGATAAATATATTGGCTTTGTGATCAATTAAAGGTACGTGGATATATGATGATATATCGATCATTTCTTCAAAGTTATCCAAACGGATTCGCTGTGGAATTTTTGATCTGTAAGCGGTACAGATTCCATTCTGAAAAAGCAAAGCTTCCAGGGCCTGCAAAAATGTTTCTCCATTGTTGTTGTCATGAGCAAAGAGGCCTATCCATGTCCATCCAAAATACTGAAGCAACTGAAGAATCCCAAAATATTGTTGAGCTTCATTTGGGACCATGGAGTACAATGAAGGGACAAGAGTGTGATCAGTGTTCCCAGAGACTAATGCTCCATATGTGAGCTAAAATGGAATGAACAGAGATAATCATTTTTTTTTCAAATAAGAGCATCTTTTTCTCCATATGTCTGATTTTTCTATAATTGATAAAGCAATTTCTCAATGCATGGAGAACCAAAGTCACCGATTCTTTGGGAAGTTTTTTTCCCCAAATTGTTAGTGCATAATGCATTTTCAGCTACAATGTTTAGTCAAGTGACAGCCTTCCCTCCTTTGGATCAACAGGAATTTAAATGTGAGAAAATAAATGTAATTTCCATGTATTACAATGCAAAAATCCTACCTGTGGAATCTTGTAGAGACCCAGGATGTCTCCCATATAGAAAGAGGTATCAGAGCCAAGTCCTCCAATGATGGCTATCAGGTTTTTCTGCCTGGCACATTTGTAGTTGGGGAGAAAACTAGTTGATTTGAAAAGCAGGTCCAGGGTGGTCCGATAAGTCATCCGTGCATCATAGTAGCTGTCATAGATATGGAACCCAAGGGTAACATTAGGCAAGATCTGGGGGTCCTCATTGATCTCCTTCACAGCAAAGGCCAGGGCAAGGGCATGTTGGTAGAACTTTGTTACCATACTGCAAGTAGAAGTTCATTTTTGTCCACCCATGAGCAGAAATAAGGCATCTATTGTTCACAGAGCTACTATTCATTAACAACAGTCCCATTCTTGT